>NC_068943.1:78863679-79166710 GCF_026419915.1 Harpia harpyja | reverse complement strand
TCTCAGTTCATTTCGTGTTTTAACCATATCATTCAGTTCATAGTATTTTCCTGTACTAGCACTGTGAACACTAAGCCATAATGAGCATACCACAGTGTTCATTTTGCTCTAGACCCTTTATGCTAGGCACACCTGGTATTTGTAGGGCATGCAACTCTGCATAATTTCTGGAAGCCTGGGCTGGTTTGTTTTGGCAATTGGTTGTATATTGGTTTGTCAGACCTCTCTCTGATCCTGGAACTGAGAACTAGCTGTAGACACTGGAGCCAGGGCACCCTTCTGGTGTCTGTAGTAGGTTATATTTGTTCCTGGGACATCATAAAACAGCATCTCTCATCTCATCCTTTTTTTCTGGAGTCTGGCTTCAACATTAGTATTCTACAACTTTATCCTTAAGATAAGCAGTGTGAATAATTCCTTTTCAACACAAACATCCCTCCACCTAGCTCCGGAATTTCATGGGTCAATTTCAACACTACCTATAACACACCCATATGTGAACTCTTCTAGTGACTTCATGGTCTCTGAGTAAAAACCTTGTGCTACTTCTTAACAGTAACAAGATCTCTCTATCCTGCAAGATCCTACAGAGGGAGCATATATGCTTCCCTGTATCAGATGGCAGAAACTGAGTGGTCTCTCCCTTGATTGAGAGGTGGAAATGGGACATAAATCCTACACTTTCTTTTTAAATGGAAAACCAAAGATACTAAATTGTGGTTTAGAGGTTCATCATCAAATCTCTCTCCCCTCCATGCATGTTGGATGTATATTGTTTGGGATGATGCCAGAGTCTTACATCCCCATTAGAGTGACCCCTCATTGATTTTAGGGAAAACATGGATGGTTTCTTTGGCTGCAGAAGAAACTGACACATGTGGTATGGTCAGAAATACAAGTTTATTGTCCTGTTCCAGGCCATGCTGATCAGACTCGGGGCTGATCAACAGGCAGCCCCAGCCACTGGGTGGGTCGAAGCATGATTCTAAAATCTGTTGAGGTGGTATTCAGCAGCACTGGAGCTTCTGACTGTTTGCCACTTCATTTTTGCTTTTTTTCCCCCCATTTATATTCTGTCTGCTACATGATAACATTCTTTAATGGTACCTATAGTCAAGATAAATTATTTCCCCTGCTGATGTCCAGATCATCACAACTAAAAATTAGTTGACCTTGATCTATCTCCTTGTAATCCTAGTCACTCTCGTGTTTGTAGGACCCCTTTTATGGTATCATTAAGAAGTACGCAGACTCTAGGCATTGCTGAGGCACTAATGTTCAGTAAAGGCCAATCATCTACATAACCAGCCCTTGTTTTTTTGGTCTTCTGCTGCTAGCTGCTGTGTACTTTCCCCACCTTGCTGTAATGCTCCCATTTTAAACCACATTAGTGTCTATACCCATATTTCATTTTCTGGTGTTTTATCACACAATATACTGAGGTGTATTCCTCAGATTATATACCCTTTCATCTTAGAGTTGGACTATCCCAATGGAGTGCATGGGAAGCTTGGTAGGGGTTGGATGCAGAAGAATGGCCATTCCTGGATGGGTTGTTCAGGCGCCCTGGACAAAGAGGTGTGCCTTGATCCAGTCCCCACAAGTCCTTTGGGTAAAGTTGCCCAAAAGGCTCATTTTCACCCATAAGCTAACCTGTAGGTTCCTCCTCGCCACCAAGGTACCCATCTCTGTTTTTACCAAGGTCTGTTCTTGCCTTCTTTGGTTATATGTGTTAGGTCTGTTGCCTGGTAGTACTTTTCTTCTTCTTAAGGTTCGTCATTCCAGACCCCCTCTATATCATGTAATTAATCAAAGATCCCCATCACCAGTACAGCAAGCACTTTCTTTGCTACATCTCCTGCAGTAAATAAGGATTAAGCATTCAACTGATTTCTTTGGGCAAGGTTATTTGAGAGATGTGCTCACCAAGTGGTCTGACCATCTTTCACAGCACAGACCAACTGGGTCAGTTTTATCCACTACCAGGAGGGACATTCCCATTGTATTTGGGGGAAGGCTCAATAACCCAGGGCATGCATATGTGCTGGTCTCGTTGGTCTCTGGCATTAAACTTAGTACCAGGATTTCACTTGATGAAATCCTAATGGAAAGAGAGATTAAGTGATCTGAGGTGATGCTCTTTCCTGCAGCCCATCCTTCCTTTCACCACTGTTTTGAGTGGTACCTGGGCAGCTGAAATATAGGAGTTGCTGGAGTATATCTAGAAACCAGCAGCACATAACTATCATGTAGGCAATCCTGCTTGAAGTTGTGGTATCTAATGCAAGCCGAGTGGAGCTGCCTGCTAGAACTTAAGCTCAACTGGCATAAAGGAACCCCAAAAAACTAATTCAGTTTTAGAGTTTTACACAGCAAATACCTAAAATTAAGAGATATATTCTACTACCTTCATCTTCTAGATAGAAAAATCCCTGAACAAAAATGCCTGTAAGTATTCTCAAAGGACTTGTCTGACACTATCTACAGTTGCAGAGGTCACAACATGAGATTAGATGTGGGGCACTAGTATGTTAAAAAGATGTCGTGGTTTAACCCCAGACAGCAACTAAGCACCACGCAGCTGCTCACTCTGCCCCACCCAGTGGGATGGGGGAGAGAATCAGAAAAAAAGTAAAACTCATGGGTTGAGATAAAGACTGTTTAATAGGACAGAAAGGAAGAAAATAATAATGATTATCGTAATGATAATGATGTTGATGATAATAATAATAACAATGTCAATAATAAGTCAATAACAATAATAATAAAAGAATTGGAATATACATAACAAGTGATGCACAATGCAACTGCTCACCGCTTGCCGACTGATGCCCAGTTAGTTCCCAAGCAGCAATCCACCCCTGCCCATGGCCAACTCCCACCAGTTTATAAACTAAGCATAATGTCACATGGTATGGAATACCCCTTTGGCCACTTTGGGTCAGCTGCCCTGGCTGTGTCCCCTCCCAACTTCTTGTGTCCTTCCAGCATTCTTGCTGGCTGGGCATGAGAAGCTGAAAAATCCTTGACTTAGTATAAACACTACTTAGCAACAACTGAAAACATCAGTGTGTTATCAACATTATTCTCCTACTACATCAAAACCATAACCCTATACCAGCTACTAGAAAGAAAATTAACTCTATCCAAGCCAGAACCAGGACAAAAACATATTGCCACTGAAATAGTGACTGTCAGCATCTGAAAAGTTAGTTCCTAAGGACTGCTCAGTGACACATCCCTGTTTTAGAGGGTGAGGTAAAATAGGGAGCCCTGCAACAGGAAGGGGGCTGCCTACTCTTTTTCACAACAGACAGGTGTGCCAACATGCAGTCTGAGATATTGCTCCCTTTTACTTTCTCTTTGTCAGGGGGAACCAACCTACTTGCACATTCTTTTTCAACAGTTCTCAGGTTCTCTCAGTCCTTCTTGGACTCCTGAACCTCTGTGGTATACATGGGGGGTAATATAGCTTTGCTACTGTCCTTCGCAGGGCTTCTTTGACTTCCTTGTTCCTCAGGCTATAAATCATAGGGTTGAGCATGGGAATTGCCAGAGTATAAAACACAGAGATGATCTTGTCATGCTCCACAGAGTATTTTGAACTGGGTCGTAAGTACACGAAGGAGCCTGTCCCATAGAACATGGTAACAGCAGTCAGGTGGGAAGCACAGGTGGACAAGGCTTTGCGTCTGCCTTTGGCGGATTTAATCTTGTGGATGGTAACCCCAATGCAGATGTAAGAGATGAGAATGAGGACCATGGTTGAGATGACGAGCACAGTAGCACAGGTGAAATGGACCATGTCAGTGATGTAAGTGTCAGAGCAGGAGAGCTTCAGGATGGGAGGCACATCGCAGAAGAAATGATTGATGATGTTGGAATTGCAGAAGGACAGGTGGAATATAAATAATGTCTGAATAGTTGCATTCATGCAGCTCATAAAGTAGGAGCCACACACAAGGAGCACACAGAACCTCTTGGACATAATGACAGGGTAAAGCAAGGGGTTGCAGATGGCTATAAACCGGTCATATGCCATCACGGCCAGAAGGTAGCACTCTCCTGTCACTGCGATGCAGAACAGGAAAAGCTGAGCTGTGCATGCTGAGTAGGATATGACTTTTGTCTCAGCCACAAAGGTCATGAGTGTGCTAGGTATAATGATGGTGGAGTAGCTGACATCTAAGAAGGAAAGGCTGCTGATGAAGAAGTACATGGGGGTGTGGAGCTTGAAGTCAATCTGGATGAGCACAATCATCCCCAGATTTCCCACTAGGGTCAACAGATAGATCAGTAGAAATATCATGAAGAGAAGGACCTGCAACTTCAGGTTGTCTGTGAATCCCAACAAGATGAACTCAGTCACCACAGTGTGATTCCCATCTGCCATCTTATTGTAGGTGGGAAAGCCAAGATTACACTGCAGAAAACAAAGTAAACACAGACTGTCTCTTAGTGGGTCAAACTGGCTCTCATCAGGCTGATCTATGATGAAGCTATAATTTTGTGTATCTTCCTATTCATGTTTTTCAAGCTCTGAACTCAAATTATCTCATAGGCATTTCCTGCCTTTCAAAGGCTTGTATTCTTTCTATGTACTCTGAAGGAGCACAGGTTAACAAATCACACTTTTGCCTGTAGGTCTCACTATCTCCCCCTCCCCACTTAGTTTAACTTCTAAGGTGGTAATCTGCACAGCAGGCACTAACCCTATAGTATGTTTCACTTCACCTATTTTAGCTATCATGTACTCAAACATGACTTGAAATGCTTGTTTTTCCCATTTTATATAGACATCATCTGGACAATTAACTTTGTAAATTGTTGGAATATAAAGGTAAACACATGCTAAACTAGGAAAATCTCCAAAGTTGTACCTTATCACTATGACAAAATTATATTTTGGGGCAATTATTGTAAGCAGAAGGCCAAAGCTAGGGGTTTGGAAAAGCTCAGCTATAAATACTTATGGCATTTCAGGCTGAAAGGGAGCAGAGCTTCTGCTCTGCTGTTGCTTCCATAAATCAGAGAATAAAATGAGAATTATAATTAGTTGAATTCTCAGGCATAGTCTGCTTATGAAGTCTAAAAATAAGCTTTCTATTCCCAGGACTAAAAAATTAAAGAGAGACCTTGGAAGGACTGGTTTTGCCCATTTCCAAGGAAGAATGAACTCTACTTATGTAACTTCTTGAAACATTGGTCTAATTTGTTCTTTAAAATTTCCAGTACCATAGATGTCCCATGGTCCCTAGTCACTTCCGTTTCTTCTTAAAAAGTTAATGTTATTCAGTTTTCTCCTAAAGATTAACCCAAATTTTCCCATTGTAATTTAACTGAAAAACTTTTTATGTCTTCCCCTCCCATTGTGGGCAAAAGAAACCACTTTTCCCTTTCCACCATTACATAGAATCATGAAATTATAGAATATCTCAAGTTGGAAGGGATCCACAAGGGTCATAAAGTCCAACTCCATGCTCCTCACAGGACTACCTAAAACTAAACCATACAACTAAGAGCGTTGTCCAGATGCTCTTTGAGTATATCCATTTTTCCACTATCAGTTTTAATGTTTTTTTCCCTAGACTATCTCCTGTAGGGTGTTAGTTTATTTTGTAAATTGTTATCTTGAATCAAATAGTTTCTTCTAATGGCAAACATGTCAAACAGAACCTTAGCAAGATGAGAAAAGTACTGCTTAGAAAGCTAGTGAACCCAGGTACCAAAATTTGAGGAAGAAAAAGAAATCAGAGATTTTCAAGAATACCTGTATTGTTACACTGTAAGCTGGGGGGGGGGGCGGAATTCTCCCTCCCTCCCCAGTAAAGCAAAGGTATAAAATAGGTCCAATATATGCATTCGTAATCATCACAGAACTTTAAATTCCAGCCCTGTTCTTACCTTACCACTCACATCTTAGCATGCTGGGTGCAATAGTGTTTCTTCTCTTGTCAATGTAAAAGCAATAGGAAAGAGGAAAACGTTCTGTTGATGCAGATTTGACTGCAAGGTGTACATTCTCTATTAGCTCCAAATAAGAAGTGATTCCTGTTTTCTAAAACCAGAAAGGAGGAGGTACTGTAACTCTAGCAGAGTCAGTGAGAGGACAATCTCTCGCACCTTGTCAGCAAGTAGGTATTTTAGCAGTTAGCATGCACATTCATATACTTTTAGGTGTAGAATTCCTGATGGGCCACAGAGTCTGAACCCAAGACAAGGCACAGCGGGACCATTAAAATGTCCTTTATACTCCCAGTGGAGATAGCCTATCCTCCCTTTTTCTGCAACTAAACAAATGGACTTTATTGCTCTCAGTTTTAAAGAGAACATTTTTCTTTTTTTCTTTTTTTTTTTTTGGCCATGTGATCCTTTGTGTTATTTTTCTTGTTTTATTCTGCTACTTAGTAACCTAGGATTATAGAACTATAAAATCATGGACTATAAAAACACTTTCCATATCGGGAAGGGAACCACAAGCAATGAGAAGTCATTTCTGTTCAGCAAGAATGAAGGGTCTTCTCCCCAAACTTCTCTGAAACTGACTAGTAATTTCAGCCCCACCAACTTGCCATGGTCTGATGCTCCAGGATGGGTGAATTAAATCACTTGGGAAGTGCCGCTTAGGTCTAGTTTCAAATTCTAAGGAGCCCGTTTCTCAGGTGGTTGTTGACATCAGGCATGTCCTTCAACCTATTCTGAAACATGCTAAAGACATAAGAAGCACAGGTTTGAATTGCTACTTCAAACACTTCTAATCTCTGCACTGGGGCCCTCAGAGTGTGGAATACTTCAGTAAATTCATTTAATTCAAGCCAGAAATTAATATTCTTCTAAGGTACTACAGCTAAGCTGATTACCAGTTTGTCAAGGCTTTTTCTTATGCACCAAGGGATATCATTATGTGTAACCAAATAAAATGTCTTTGCTAGTTCTACAGAACTACACCAAGTGATTAATGTTGCCTTGTAGCCAGTTGTATCAAAGCTGCAATGTTTTCAAATTCTCAGAACAACCACACTGAAATAAAGCACTTCTGTCATTTCTTCATAAAATCACAGAATCATAGAATGGTTTGGGTTGGAAGAGACCTTTAAAGAGCATCTAGTCCAACCTCCCTGCCTTGGGCAAGGACATCTTTCGCTAAGGCAGGTTGCTCAAAGCCCCATCGAACTCGATCTTGAACACTTCCAGTCATGGGGCATCCACAGCTTCTCTGGGCAACATCTTCCAGTGTCTCACCACCCTCATTGTAAAAAAATTTCTTCCTTATATCCAGTCTAGATCTACCCTCTTTCAGTTTAAACCTGTTGCCCCTTGTCCTGTCACTACAGCCCTTGGTAAAAAGTCTCTCCCCATCTTTCTTATAAGCCCCCTTAAAGTATTGAAAGGCTGCAATAAGGTCTCCCCAGAGCCTACTCTTCTCCAGGCTGAACTCTCTCAAGTCTTTCTTCATATGATAAATGTTCCAGCCCTCAGATCATTTTTGTGGCCCTCCTCTGGACCTGCTCTTTCTTTGGTCCATGTCTGTCTTGTACTGGGGACCCCAGAAATGGGCTCAGTACTCCGGGGTGGTGTCTCATGAGAGCAGGATAGAGGGGAAGAACCACCTCTCTTCACCTGCTGGCCATGCTTCTTTTGATGCAGCTCAGTTTATGGTTGGCTTTCTGGGCTGCAAGTGCACACTGCCGGCTCATATCCAATTTGCCACTCACAAGTATCCCCACATCTTTCTCCACAGGGCTGGTCTCAATCCATTCACCCCCCCAGTCTGTACTGAAAGCAGGGACTGCCCCAACCCAAGTGCAAGACCTAGCACTTTGCTTTGTTGAACTTCATGAATGTGGTGGCTTGGCCCTGGCTGGACGCCAGGTGCCCACCAAAGCCATTCTATCACTCCCCCCTCCTCAGCTGGATAGGGGAGAGAAAATATAACAAAGGGCTCGTGGGTCGAGATAAGGACAGGAGAGATCACTCACCAATTACCGTCACCGGCAAAACAGACTCAACTTGATGTAGTTGTGCGCAAGGTTCTCAGTGCCTATCTCGGCATTGTGTTGTTGCCATAAGCTTGTAACGGCTCGGCTGGCTGCAGGCTGCCGCTGGCTGCGGCTGGGCGCTGCTCTCGGGCTACCAACCCAGCTTGAAGGACGAAAAAAAGTGGCTTTCTCTGAATGCTGGCATCAGGAACAAGGTGCTTTACACTTGCCAGCAGGTGTCTGCAGGCTTTTTTTAGCATGAGTTTGTGCTGTAGGAATGGAAGGTGTAGCTGGTGTTACTTCAGTGAAGGTCACAGGGTTTGGGGGTTTTCTTGGTTGGTTGGATTTGGTTTGTTTGTTTTGGGTTTTTTTTTTGGTTTGGTTTGGTTTGTGCTATGAATTTGGGGCGTTCAGGAGCTGATTTCCAGTCATTCCTCCTCCCAAGTGGTGAGGGTGGAAAAGGCTGGAGTGATAAATTTCTACCCGGCTGGAGGCAAGCCAACCTCATAAGTCAGAGAAACGCATTCACAGTGAAGGCTCATACACTGCCCTGATGGCTGAAGGCAACTCCCTGAACTGTAATAGTGTAAACTTATCCATTGTCTCTCGGAGTATGCGGGAGAAATGGCTTGCAGCTTTGTGAAGCTATAACTAAGTGACAAAACTTGGAACAAATCAGTTTAACTTCTTGTATAAAATTAGGATCTCTCGGAACAGAAGTATGTTGGAGCTGTTCACTATGGTGGACAAATCATAGCAAGAGTTGGCAAAATATTAAACTGCCACAGACTTCTCATTTAAACAGAAGGCTGATGGATGAATAGGTAGTATGCCACATGTGCTACTTTCTCTCTTAAGATCTCTTCTTTGTATATGCCTGGCAGTCTGGTACAGTTGAGAGAGAGAAGCAAGTTGTGGTTTTTTTTTTAATTCCAAAAAGGGAACAAATTCTATTGGGCATAAGTCACTCTCTCAATAAAACTTTCCAAGTGCCATTTTCCTCAACTTTTAAGTTGTGAGATCAAATTTTCAGTAATACATGCAAGCAACTAAAAAATATCTACTATTGACTATTGCTCTTAATAATATCTATCTAATTGATATTGTCCTTTATGTCAATCTCTAATTACAGCCTCTGTAGGAAGAATGGGGCACTGAAAGGCAGATGGTGGCCTTCTGTACACTGGAAAGATCTTGAACGCTAGCAAAGTTTAAAACCCATTCTTGTGTTGTGCAAACTTTCTGAAGTGCAAGTTGTACAATGCAAGTAATACATAAAACATGTAGGAAGTTGCTGCTGTAGGTGTTTTAATTTAGATGCAACACACAGCAATTAAACATAGGCTTTCCTTCTGTATTTGTTATGAAAATGATATCATAAGAAGGAAAATATTCATTATGAGTATTTTTACTTATGAAGTGGAAGTTGACAATGCCTATAAACAAGGCAAGGCAAATTAGGTCAAGGCCTAGTTACACTTGTAAGTAAACAGCTGTTCTGATGGGGGAGACTAGTTGATAGGACTACAGTCCCAATACCCCCCACCCCAGCTTTTTGGAAAATGCATAGAAAAAAAGTTTGAAAAATGAGCTCATAGAGAAGGGGGCGGGGGGAACCCACTAAATGACTAAAAGCTATGTCTGTAGTTGGATAAAGCTACTCTGAGAGAGAGAAATCCATCTTCCCTCAGTGGAAGAGTAAAGGCAACAATTAGAAATAAGGAGCTGTAATAAGCTATCTTTTTAAAATCAAGTGTTGAAGCTGTCCTTTGAGCATTTCCTCAGCCCATTCCAGCCAGAGTGGGTCAGATACCTTAAATAGTTCTAAGCATCTCTTGACTAACCCAGCTAATATTTGAAGTTGTCCGTATGTGAAGTAGGAAAATACCTGGTTTGAATAACGGCATCATTAATCCCTTTAGCCTTGGGGTCTGGATATGGACTCTTTGACAAGCATGATGAGTTGTAGAGACCTTTTTAATGGTGTCCCCCTTTTGCTACTAGTGTTTCTGTAGAGACCCTTGATCCATTAAGTACAGTTCTTACCTCCTGTCCCACTCCTTTCTCTCTCCTGGTTTCAGTTGGTAATGCAAAGTAGGGGTTTCTTTCTCCATTTTTCCCTTTCTAAAGCAAGGGTTCTATGGTGTGAAAAAAATGCTCATGCTGCTTTTAATTTAATGTTGTCCTGCCATGTCAGTCCTGTGCTGCTTCTGATTGCAAGTGAGACTAAACAGGCAGGGCAAGCTGTGGGTTGGAGGCAAAAATGATGCCTTGTTGTGCTTGGAGTTCCAGGGGCAGTAACCTTGTGGACCTCCAAACCCAGGTGCCTGGTGTCCTGCTCAGCCTAACTGGGCAGTGAGCTAGCTAAAGGAGATTTGAACACTTTCTACAAACAGAGCTTAACTTGTGCTGCTCTGCATGCTGACATACATCTCTTGGATTTAGATTAAAACAGATGTATGTACAACTAAGCCTCTGAACTATAAAAATCAAACACTGTGTTAAGAGCACAAGGCTCTCCTAGCAACATTGGCTGCAGATTGGTTGTTTTCATTCATCCTCTTCCATAAACAAAGCCAAGGTAATGCTGAATTTGCTGCAACAGCTCTGTTTAACAGACCACTTTGTTATATGTCCTTCCTCTACAATCAACTATGATGTCCTTCCAGAATCAGTAGAAGCACAGCAAATACATTTAACTAAAAGAAGCCAGTGTTAAATTGTCTTGTTTAATGTTAGCAGGAAGCTGATGGGAATATCTTTAAATCAAAACTGATATGAAACTGAAATGTGTCCAAAACTTGTGCTGTATGTAGTGTCACCATTTGTGGATTTCAAACCTTTTCATTTCCTAGTGATCGGTTCTAACTGTCTAGCGCAATGCAAATAAGCTGTCTTAAGATGGTAGCAACTTGGATCTTTTCTTATATCCACAAGTTTTTTAAAAAAGTAGTTGCAACTTCTAAGTTAGGTCAAGTTATCTAAAAACCATAAGCAGGATCTTTTTTCCCTCATTTATGTTAATGTTGGGCAACAGAGCAGAAGCTGATTTGGAAACCTGTAAGTGGAAGGGTGTTTTCCAGTACGGTGGTTGTTTGTTTTTTTTTTCTTTTATGGAGTCTTCAGTATTTTATTTTCTCCCACAGTACTCCTAGGCTGCAGAACCAGCTTCAAAGGCACTATGGAATTACTTCTCCAATTAGCTTGGCTCCTCCTAAGGATATAGATTGCATTCGTACTCAGAGGCTGGTTGAAGTGATGAAAGCATTTGGGGTATTTGAAGATGAGGAAGAACTGAATCATAGATATAACAAGACTGTAAAATTTGTTAATCTCCTGGGGGTTTTTTAGGGCAAACTTAACATGAGTTTTCTTTACAGGCTGATTGTTCTTGGTAAACTGAATAATTTGGTCAAAGAATGGATTTCAGAACTTGGTGAGAGCAAGGTAAGGATCTTTGATACGTTCTTTTCAAAACAACTAAAGCCTTTTTGTTTCTTTTAAAGGTGATATTACTAGGATTTATGCTGAAGTTCAACTTTTAACTTTCTTCTTAAGTATCAAGGAGAGCTGTAGTAACTGTCATTGAAATAATGTATAAAAGATACTTCAGATGAAGATCTTCAAGTCCTTGGGGCACTGAATAAATTTGTGAAGTGGCTCCATCAGTTGACTTGTAGGAGTTAACAAAGCTGAAACAACATATTGTGGGGTGAGATAGATGGTAAATGGGCAGTAATCTTGCCCCAAACAGCCTACAGCACTCAATCTAGTTTGAAATTATTACACTAGACTTGCCTTTGGTATGGCTCTTAGATTGTATTAATTTATGTGGGTCTGCTGCAGGGAAGACTGATAATAGGTCTTAATTTGTTTAAATTAACGAAATGACTGCTACATTACTCATCTTTTGTTTGTTTGTTTGTGAGTTGCAAGCACTCACTTCAGAAAAACAGTATCAGTCCATTAGACTAACAACTCAGTACTGGAGGGAGAAGACATTGTTTATGGAGGCTGTTGTAGTCTTTCTAAATAATTTACATGCTAGTTAAACTTGCACGTAGGTCAATGTGTATCTTACATTCTACAGAAGACTCTTTCTCTTCTACCCACAGAATCTTCCCCCTTCAGCAGTAGCAAATGTTGGTGGCAAAATATTTACATTTGGTTCTTACAGGCTTGGAGCACACACTAAAGGCAAACTTTTGTTGTCTGGTTCTAATGTAGTTCCAATGTTTGAAAGTGTCTTCCAACAGTAACAGAAGAAATGGAATCTCTTTGCAGGTGCTGACATAGATGCTGTTTGTGTTGCTCCTAGACATGTAGAAAGATTGGATTTCTTTCAGTCGTTCTTTGAAAAACTAAAACATCAAGAGGAAATAAAAAATCTAAGAGTGAGTAAGCTCTCTCCTTGATAGATTGTGCAACTCCTACAATAAGAATATTCATGTTAAAGACTAATATTGGTAGTGATTGTCTTACAAACCAAAATTAAAAAGGGACTTGTTTCTGAGCACCTTCTAAAATACTGTTTATGCAGCATGAAAATGTTGAAGTTAAGCTTTTGGTTCCCTTCCCCAATGACTGTACCTCACATAAGAATCTTTGTGGTTCGCTTCTCCTCTACCTATGGTTTGGGAATGAGTCGGCTATAGTATCAAAAAGCAAGGTCGTCCCTAGGAGCCTTGCTTTAACCTTAGGTGTAGTAAGGGGCTTGGAAATAAGGTAATTGCATGCAGGCAGAGGAAGGGGCAGCCTGAGAACCAAGGAAGTTGAATGTGATGTGGAAAGGTTTCTGTCAGTACCTTTGCCATGGTGTTCCTCTGGATGTACTTTAGGACCTCTAATTCATTCTCCTCTGGTCATGTTCTTCTCTGGCTAGTCAGCCTGAGACTTTGTAGAAGGTTTCTTTATGGAGCCATGTGTGTCTGCCAGGGCACTCACCATAGCCCTGAAGGGCCTGGATATTACTGGCATGGTTGGATCCTGGTAACTGGACAGACTGAGAATGAGAAAACAAGACACAGCCAATGGTTGGAAACTTATCAGAGATAACAGGAGTGTGGATAGAAACACAAAACTCTTCTTTATAAACAAGCACAAACAAAGCTCTAAACAAAGTAAAACATCCACTGGAGGGTGTGTGTGCACACAGAATTCAATTCACGCTTCCTACCCAAGAGGACAACATTACTGAGAAAGGTGCAAGGAGAGCTTTGTTTGCAATAAATCCGACAACATATTTAGTATTGGGAAAAAAAAAAAAATCGAGCACATTCAGCAGCCACGCAATCAAAACCTGAAGAAGGATAACCTACCTGAAAACCACAGTTACCAACCTATAACATAGGCAAGTTCCAATCCTGTTGAAAACAGGGATTTAGCAGCCTAAAAACCGCAGCATAAAGAAACTGTATTCCAGCTGAGCAATTTCAGAGTCACATTGAAAGGGATTACAGAGAAGAGCTGAATTCTACCTACGCTTAAGTGCTCTTAGGACTGGGTCATTAAACTTTACTTTTCCTTTCGTGTTTCTGCAAAGAACTTGATCTGTACTCAAGCTTTGGGTTCTAGAAGCTCTTTCCAGGCTTCTCTCTTCATAAGAGATCTAAATCCTTCTGTTTAAGGGTATAAGCCAAACATTAACTGCCTGCACGTTAAAGTCTACCCACCCTCTGGGCAAGTCATTCAATAAAGTGTGCACAACATTCATTGACCTTCCTCCAAAGCAAGTAGCTTTGGCTTCTGATCAATAACTTATTTAGATGGACATTTGGGCTGATTGTAGACACCAAAGTGTTCCACACCCAGCTTTCTGCACTCAATTCTACGAACAAGAGAACAGCAGAAATCTCTTTTCAACATTTAACATGGAGAATTTCACTACCACTAGATTTTGCTATTTGCAGCAAGAACTGGGCAGCCAGGGCACAGTGACTCTTTGTTCCCTGCACGAATTGTGATTAATCTGTCCTTTTCCTTTTGTCCTTGCCCTTGCGCATTCTGTGTTGAGCTGTAGCCTGCTGCAGTTCTTTCCAATGTCACAATAGCTTCTAACATAAAATGAGATACCCTTCAATGCTATCTCTAGATACCAACACCTACCATAACACACTTAGCATTCAATTCATATGGACAGTCTGTGCGTAGCTCCAGTCATTTATGTTAGCTATTACAGCACAGCTGAATGTACTAACATAGGCACAGGGTTTTCATTCACGTAACTGCTCAGAGTTTTTTTGTTTTCCTACGCCATACCAGCCTGTCAAAGCAACTTAACCCCTCCCATCCCCCCAAACACATGGATGGCCCACTACCTTACACACTCTCAGTGAAGGAGTGCCACTACAAGTTTCTGTGCGACTTCAGGCTTCCTGCACTCTACACCCAGAATATGCTAAAGGTATCTTCTGTGTCACAAGAGGAGTACCTTTTTCAAGTTATTCACAGAGCATTTTAAAAATGCCACCAGAGCTACTGAGAAAGGGAATGTAACCCATTTAAGCTTATCTCACATTCCCGTACAGGATGTTTACATTTCCTTAAAACCAATTAAGCTGTTTAGGTGCATACATTCCTGCTTTGTCTTTGCTTCTACAAAAACTACTGAACATTTTAGAAAATAAGTCTGATCCCGTGAAATCAAGGGGGGAAATGGCATTTTGCCCAGCTTGAAAAAAATCCTAGCTAAATCAGCTCCAAGCATTTCTGGTCGTGCACCATCCTACGTAAAGGACATCACATAAGGATAATCATGTTATCTGCAGAAGCATTCTGACTACAACTTTGTCACTGGCTAAGGATTCATGCTTCAGTGACTATCACTAGCTACTGTGAAGCCAAAGGAAAAGTAATTTCTCAGAGCTAGAACAAGTGTGAGCAGGACACCACAGTGAAACAGGGAAGATGATGCGGCCTTACACACTCACCACAAAACAGCAGTGAGCTACTGACTGGGCCAGAATTTGTTCATGTAGGTAAGGCTGTGTTACTAAAGCTAGGTGAGTAGCTAAGTTAGATGGCACTTCTCAACCAAGTGCATTTCATTTCCCCCTCTGTGATACAAGAGGTTTTAGGTCATTTGGGGGAAAGAACACCCACAGAAGAATCACACACACGTATCCAATGTAACCTGCTGCGTCCAGTCTCCTGTGTGGTATAAAGCCCAGAAAAGCACGGGAGCTGAGAGTCTTCCTCCCAGCTACAGAACCCACTTTCTGTGGGGTGACAACCAGACACACAGCTTACTGCCTTGGGCTCTGATCCAACTAAGCCCAGGGCAAACAAGCTCTCACTTTTTTTCTCTCTTATCCCCAACAGCTGCCACACGTCCAGATGTTTGTTCCTGCCACATCAGCAGGGGTTGTCAAATGTTTCGGATGGAGTCAGAGTACAAAACTTAAGTTTCACAAAGCAGAGGTGAAGGATGAAAACAACCTAAGCAACCATGCTACAATACGAAACAGAAATGGGGCGGTGGGTTTAAATATAAATATACTTCCATTTTTCTGTCACAAATCTGTTTTTAGATGGCTGACATTAAAGGCAATGATAGTGAGCAATCCCACAGCCCAGGGGTGGGACTCACAACGGCCACTCACAAAAGCCACCGCTCGTGAGGAGAGCAGGAGGAATTACGGGCACAGCCAAACTGGACCTCTTCCGTGGCCACACCAGCGTTGCCCACCAGGACCCCCAAGCCTGAGGGCTTCCACACTGCCAGGTGACACCGAGCAACTGCAGACCAAAGGCTGCCTGAGCCACACACCGAATTTCACGACCGAACTGTAACTTGCAGTAAGGTGCGGGGCCACAATATGCAGCCGCCTGCGAGCTATATAAACTTCTGCCCTGGCTTCGCACTGTAAAAGCTCACTATCGCGTGATGGCGCTGACGAGAAGGACACGGGAGACAGCTGTGGGACAGACACGCCCCAGCCAGCTCTGCTTTTGACTCTCTCCCATCGCGCCGCGGTCGAGGAGGGAGGCTCCATAGCCGGCGCCAGGGGTTGGTCTCGCTCCGAGAAGCCTCTCTGGCACGGCTCCGCCTGCCCCGGGCGGGCCGGGGTCTCGGCTCGGATCACTCCCCGCCGCGGCAGCGCACGCCCGGGCTGAGGAGGAGTTTCCTTCCTCCCCTCAGGCTTCCCGGCGGGCGGGCAGAGGCCGCCCCGTCACGGCGCTCGCCTCAGCGCCTCTGCCCGCCCTTTCCCTCCCCCGGCCGGCGGGGCCGGTCGCGCCGGCTGCGCCCCCCGCGACCGGCCGGGGCGCTGCCGGCTCGGGAGGCGCTCGCGGCCTTCCTCTAGCGGCGCCCCCGCCGCCGCTCCTCGCGGCCGTTGCTCAGGCCGCCGCCCGGCTGCCCCCCGCTTCCCGGCGCCGAGGGGAAGGTCTCGGGGCTTCGTCTCCTCCGGGGCGCGTTTCCAGGGCTCTCCTGGGGGCCGCTCTCCGGCCTGTCTGCTTCTTGTCCCGGGCCGCCAGCAGCGCAGTCCCTGCCGCCGTCCCCAGGGCGCCGGGCCCTGCCCGAGGGGCCCCTGGGCGCGCCGCTGCCTGAGGGGCCGCTGCCGTCCTCAGGGCGGCTGCGGGCGCCAAGCTGAAAGCTCCGCTCTGTAGCTGCGAGGTGCTGCTCCTGGGGAGGTGGGAGAGAGGCCGACCGCGCCGAGGGCCATCAGCCGCCGGAAGGCCCTGGGGAGGTATCCCCGAGAGCCCGGCAGCGCGGGCAGGGCCGGGGTGGGGAGCAGCCTGTCCCTGCGGTCACCGGTGGGTCCCCCGGGACTCGGGTGTGTCGTGCCTGGTGCTGGGGCAAACCAGAGCATCGTCGGCTCCGGGTGGTGGGAGAGGGCCCGGGAGTCAGCATTTACTGTACCCTGAACTTGCCTATCACAGGCAGCGTAGCATAGCAAGGAGCTGTGGCTGAAGCACGGGAGTGTCAGATGCTTTCCAGTTACTACGGTGTTTGATGCTTTTCAGCTTTTCTGCTGTTAGGAAAATTTGCAAGTGGCCCATGCTGACTGAGGGAAGAGAGGCTGGGATGCAATGCTTGGAATTACAAGGGTAAATACTTACTCATGGGCATGATGTGTCCCAGCCAAACTGGGTACCCCAAATGTGGTTTTGCACAGGGTTCTTACGCCCTTCAAGTGTTCAGGTACAACGCGATCAGACTAAGCACTAATACCCACGCTACGAATTGCTAATCATCGTCAAACTCTGCAAAGCCACTCTATTTCTGCAGCATTCTTGCTGCTTGCCTATTGACCCCAGCGTTCCTGGAGTGGGTCTTGCTGGAGTTACCAATCTGTGATGCCAGACGATGGTGAGAGGCTTTCAAAGATGTGTCAGAAGGGCTGGGATGCTGGCATTACCGTGGTTGATCCAGGGTATCCTTTATCCTTCAGGGACAGCTCTGAGCTTCCACAAAGTGAAGTCCTCTTTCCACGGCTGGGCTGTCCTTTATTTGTTTTACTTCAGCATGAACAATACCTAAGTCTCCAGCAAAATTTCACTACCTCATCACATCACAGTGTATCGTGTGAACTAATATATTTATTAACAAAGTTAATACACTTTCATACTATAAAGACTGTCTGTTATAATAGGTAGGGAAGGGAATTTTCGTAACAGTCCCTCCTTTTCTTTTGACCACCAGGGTCACATTATATTATTCTAGTACTAAGTCGAGTGCATAAGCTGATACAACACTGCAAACACACATATAAAATTACAGAGCAAAATAAGATAGCAACTACAACCATCAAAATTCTTTTAATTCACAGTCCTATACCTAAGTCTGGGAGCCAAGAGGTTATCTTGGATTTTAAACTATTACTAGTAAGAAAAAATGAGTGGCATATTGTAACAAAGACAATTATCTCTTGATGACACTCCAGTTTTAAGTAAGGATACAGTTCAGTCCATGTGCAAGTCATAAGCATCACATTCCTTTGTGCTTTCCTGTTGTTGAAATGTTATGCAAGGTTAGCGAGTCCACAGCTGATCCACTAGCTCTGCGTAGGCTCCTGGCTGCGGGTCAATCAGTCTCTGCAGTGGTGGATGTTCCCTTGGTGGCAGGAGGGTTTCCTGATTCCAATTCTAGACCAGTGACAGCTTTCAGGTGGGAGTGATGGATCAAAGTCGATTTTTTTCTTCCACCTTTACTGTTGAGAAAGGTTAGCAATACCAAAAATGGTTCCTCCCACCAAGGAGATAAGTTATCCTTTCTCTTGTCTTTTACCCAAATGCAATTCCCTAGATTGAAAGGGTGCAGAGCCCCTCCTAGAGGTACTGGTTGTATTAGCTGTGCCCACGCCTGATTGTATTTTCATAATTTATGTATTGTTAATGCAATTCATTCTGCTGCTTGTGCACCCAGCTTCAGACTGAGTGGTAAAGTCTCCGCTACTTCATTCACAGGAGTTATTGAATAACCCGTAATCCAGTTGCCATTCAGGTAATACAAGGACCCGTCTACAAATAGTTCCAGATTGGGGTCTAGAAATGGCACATCTGTTAAATCCTCCCAAGTCTTTTCGGCGTCATGTGTCATTACTACACCATCATGATGTGAAGTTCCTTCCCCAGGTAAAGGCAGCAGACTAGCAGGGTTCAGTGTATTAGTTAACATCCCCGAGGGTATTCCTTTCCCTTCCTTTTCCCTTCCTTTTCATAACATTTTTACTATCAACCTGGGTGGATACTGTAGTATCTGCTTATATGAGTTAGCAAGAATTGCAAGTTTCTTTGGGAAATTGTATTCCAAATGCTAATGCTCCGGTTTGTGTTCTGCCTTCTCTTCCTCAACTTGTTAAAATCTTAAAATAAGCATGCATACCATTTTACTGTTTGCTTTTGCCCAGGTTTGCCAACACAGGAGTTCAAAGCGCACTGTCATCAGGCCTCCTAACAGTAGCTTTTTCGCCTATAGTTGTTAAAATGCCATTGCACATCCCAAGTAGACAACAGTCTCTGTAGTGGTCTATTTCTGATACGGAGAGCCAGGAATAGAGGTTATTGGACCAATGTGTTGCAAGACACCTGTGCCTCTGTGGGAAATGATCAGAGGCAGATTCCTTGCATATACAGTGCACAGGAATGTCTGGATGCTTAGGTGAAATCTTTCAAGTGGCATAGCTACAAGGGATAGAAAGAAGGTCTGGTAATACAGTTTTCTCTGTGAAACTGAGTTGAAACATGCGAAAAAAATTCTAAGAACAGTGGAACCTGCTGTAGGCCTGGAGTCCCATTAATCTCCTTCACTTGTGGAAAAAGCTGATTGATTGTGGCAAGTTACTGATCTGAGATGAGTTAAATAAGCGTTTTCCCTGTGGCTGGAGAGCCATGATAACTATTTTCAGGACAGGGAAACTTGACTATGGGCAGAAATCGGTGCCATGCCACTAGCCCGTTATCACCTCCATCGTGAATAATTATCTGGTACTGCCTGCTTACAAAAGAAGGCTGTTTATTTTCCTCCCACTGTATCCAACACAAAGCAGTTTGCATGCTGTACCATGTCAGCCAGTACATCCTCCTGTCCCGCAGCACAAAATGGTGTCATCATACTGCCCACTGAATGTGCCCACTGGCTATGGGGAGCCTGGGACAACTGTGCTCTTAAAGAAAGCAACTTAGTTGAGCACCAGGGATACTGTCACTACATGTGGCTATATACTGAGAGAGATGGGAAAGGTCTTTATTTGAACAGGAGATCTGCAGGCATAAATGTAGATAATTCTGCTAAATGAAGCAAGTGATCCGACTAATTACTGGGGTGGGAACATCTCTCATCATGCAATTTTCCAGTGAAAATGTAGGAACTTAGGGAAAGAGTCGAGCTGGATTTGAGCATCTTTGCTCCTGAAGTGGAGGAGTCTATGCAGTCAGTACAATGAACTCAACTGAGAACAAGTTCCTCACTGAATCTAGGTGATGCTCTTACCATAAAGTGGAAAGAATTAGCGCAATTGTATTAAGATCTCTGAGAATCTCATCTTGAATACAGTGTACGAATCTTGGTAACCTCTTTGCAAGTCAAATAAGGATAAATGAGGAGAAGAGCTGTTAAGCTGTTATGGGGAACAGTGATCCAATTAATGAAGAGAAGGTCATCTCATTTGTTGGAATGTTTAGTTTAGTGAAATGAATGCTGGATTGTGGACCATAGACCACTAGGAATAACTGAGAATGGAAGAGGCGCAGTGAAAGGAACTGGTAAGAGGGGACCCAAGAGTGTGCAGGTGCAAAGAATGAAGATACGTCTGTTGCCAAGTTAGAAGGCTCCTACCCAACGCTTGGTTGAGTTTGGAGCAAATGTTTCATGTAAAGTGGCATGAAATCAGCTGGTGGCAGTGTGGAACTTGGTTGAGAGAAGCAGTTCTGTTGCGTGGTTGCCTGGAACAACAGGACTCATGATGCAGGAGGCCCTCATGGGACAGTTTCCCTTACCAGCGGCTCTTAGTGATGAGCTTTATTTCATTAGATTCCCAACTGTAGCTGTCTGTTGCCTGGGGTGGTGTTTCAGAGCTCCCCACAGTAGCAGGATGCTGCTGAGCAATAAGGCAGGGAGAGTTTATTTTCAGAAAACCTTTTGCAGACCCCACCCTACCACAAAATACAAGCAAACCGTTCTATGACTTCCACTAAAGCTGGGGTTGAACCTGCCTTTCTAACTGTCTGGCTACTCACAAGCATGGTGAAACCTGCTCCACAGTGCTTCCTTTTCCCCTTTGCCCTGAAAAATGGACAATACCATCCATTTTATGGAAATAGTTATTAACTGTACCATAACACTGTGTATTATGTTCCTAGTTGGAGCTGTGCTTTCAGTACTCGTTCTAAAGGGAAGGAAAGAAGAGTTGTAAGAGGAGGGAGGGGAAGAGAAGACAGTCAGAGAAGGACAAGCTGATACTGCTCTCACCAGCTCTTGCACTGGAATTAAGAAGGGCCTCCTGGAGGGAGCACCAGAGAGAGGGGTGCTTGGCTCAGCTCTTGTGCTGCTCAGTTCCTTCATCTCCAAGCCCTGCCAGGACCCTGGGACCGAGCGCTCTGGTGTGTGTGATGTTCTACAAGCTCTGCCATTATGTCTTGGACTGAGCACTTCGACATGTGCAAGAGTCTCGGAGCCCCAACGGTACATGGAGAATGGACTCGGTGCTGTAGGCAATGGCCCAGAAGCCTCAACAGTACACTGCTCCTGGGTGCAGTGCTGTTAGTGTTGTTCACCAAGCACCGACAGTGTCCCATTGAATGGGCACGCACCTGTGTGTGGTGGTCTACAAGCCCTGCTGGTGTCCCTGGGGCTGAACACTTTATGATACATGCAATGTCACCTGAGCCCATCCAGTTTCCTGGTAATGGGCAAACTGCTGTGTGCTAGGGTCCCTGAGCTGCTGATAGACCAGTGCTGGGCATGGTGCTGTGGGCGACGGTCCTCAGGCCTAGACAGTACGCCGGGGCTGGGTACGGTGCTGTGTGTGAAGGTCCCCAAGCCCCACCAGTCCACTTGACTGGGGTCACACAAAGTGCGCATCCGAATCTGTCTCTTCATTTCATGACAGAGCCACCCTGCTACTCCCAGATTGTGCTTCAACCAGAAGGGGAAGCATGAAAAGCAAGTGGTCCAGCAGGCAAGCTGGGGAGAGAGACGCTTCATCCCTTGATATTAATGCAGGTTGTGGTGATAGGTGAGCACCACTGTCAGTTCTGCTCTCTGAGGACACACTGCCCCTCTAAGGAGCTTTGATCACCAAGAGCTGCTTGTCTCCTGTATCTTTACTCCTTTCTGTGGGAATGGAAGAAGCACAGATTGGATCTTCTCTTCAGGCCAAGCCCATGAGAGTGGATAGCTCCCATGGCTCAGTCTGAGGCATACACTTCCACAATGAGAGCTTTCATACCACCTCATGATGGCTTCAGTCCTTGAGGGATTGATAGGCAAACCATTGAGGCCAAGCAGATATCACATGTACCCCATCATATGCTGGTATAAAGAGCAACTCTTGAGTTTGGCGTAGAGCTGGGGCTATGTAAACAACTCAAGACCTCCCAGATGTGATCTAGACACACCTCTTCATCGGTGAAGAGTATTAAAATGTCATCCAGATAGGCCACAACACAGTTTTCAAGCAATTCTTTCAGAAAGTCATTTATGACATGCTGGAAGGTGGCTGGCTCATTGCAGAGACCAAATGGCATCACCACGTATTCATAGGGGCCATCTCTGGTGTGGAAAGCTGTTTTCCATTCATTCCCCTTCCGCATTTAGAGCAAATTATACTGCCTGGGCAGGTCCAGCTTCTTAAATCAGCAAGATGCTTGTGGATGCTCAAAAAGCCCAGGGACAAGAGGCAGAGGGTGCCAGTTCTGCACTGTGATCTTGTTCATCCTGTTATCTCCACTGTGCTGGAGACACCTGTCCTTTTTCACAGAAGAAAATACAGGGCCTCCCAACAGTGGGGGAGGAGGGCAGATGACCCCCACACCCCAGGTTGTTCTTGCTGTACACCTTGAGAGCTGCTAACTCAGGGGATGACACAGCATACATGCACCCAAGGGGCACCTCCTTCCTTGGCATCAGGTCAACAGGGCAGTCATATGGGGGACGGGGTGGTAGGGTTTCTGCACCCTTCTTTGCAAAGACATCTGTAAAGTCACTGTACGCATCTGGGAGCATTGCCAAGGGATGGCTTGTATGCTGTAGAACATAGAACTCTGTAAATTTCTTGAGGGCACACAGGAGAGCTACAGGAGCTGCCCTTGAGGGGCGGAAAGACTTGGACAAATCTTAACACAGTTACCTTTCCAGGACCTGGGGAGATGGAGGAGGAACTCTAGTGACAAGAAGGCTGCCATCCCTCCCAGAAAGAACATGTTGTAGGTACTTAGTAACTGCTACCAGAGCACACTCAGCACTTCCAAAGGAGAGGGACCATTGAGAGCATGGCCAAGGTGGCAGATGATCTGAAGAGCTTGGTGGGCAATGATTGTGAAAAATGTCAAGACTGGAAGCAAACTGACCACAGAGATCACTTCTGGAATAGCACATATGGGAAAGGACAAACAGGAGACACTGCAGTTGCAGGGTGAGCTCTGGAAGGACTTGGCCAGAGTGGAGAAAGAGCTGTGCTGGATGAGAAAGCTGGGAGACATTGCCACTGAAGATTACAAATTTCAGCTGACAGAGAAAATACAGAACCTATGTAGACAGCAAAATCACTGTGATCTCACCTGTGGTTTGATGTAATTTATTACTGCAATAGGGTTGCATTCCACAGTGGGAAAACATTATTTCCTGAAATTCAACTTGGGTCACATTGCCAGGGAGAAGCTTTCCCAGCTGAATGCCCAATACAAACAGGAAAATGAGCGATCAGGGAATAACCTGGAGTTGCTAACCATGCTTAAGAAAGACATCCCCCTGCATCTAAAGGCGTGCAACTCTATTCAAAGGTAAATTTTGATTTCTTTAGATAAACTGCCTGGCCAGTTACAACACCTGCCTACAGAGTTATACCCACTTCATCCATATTGATAAATGATCATATATTAACATTATGGTTGAAACAATAGACAAAGGGTAACTGGGGAGATAATTACAAAAGTGTAGTCAAGTGATTAACTAGTAATTACTCATAAATTTTGCAGTTCTTTGCTCTTATGACTAGATGTTCCTTTACGCTAGATGAGAACAATGTAGAAACTGACCACGTGTGATTGATTGAAACTGTGTTAAGCTTCAAGATCAAAGAACAAGGACAAGAATAAAGACTTCAAGGGCAGCCAGCAAGAACTTCAAATGGGTCGGTGGTCACAAAAGCAGCCCTTTGACTCAAATGGATCCTTCATTGCGCATGATCGGATGTAGGCAGTACGATGATAATCAGTTACAATCATTTTTATGTATATGTATACTAATCTGATTAATATGCAATTAGTTAGTCTATATAACCTGTTTGTGCTAAAGCTGTGGTATGCGCGCTAGGTGGAACTATCCCCCGTGCATCCAGCACTGCAATAAAGAATGCCTGCTTTCTAAAACTCCAAAACAAGTCTTAGAGAATTTCTTCGACTGGCTTTTCGGTATCACCCTGCTCAACTCCATTCCCGGTTCTCTCTCCCCTTCTTAAATCTGTTCTCCCAGACGCGCTACCACCGTTGCTGATGGGCTCAGCTGGGGCCAGAGGCAGGTCCGACTTGGAGCCGGGGAAGCTTTTTAGCAGCTTCTCACAGGAGCCGGCCCTGTGTCCCTGCCCTGCTACCACAAACCCAATACAAGCACCCAGCAAGCACACCTGAAATTCTGAAATCGGCATGCGATGTGTTGTCCCTTGTATTATCTGTTGCTGTGTCTTAGGGGAAGAGAAGTTGGCAGGTAGAGTAAAAAAGGGCCAGAGTTTAATTCTCTGCAGACACTGGTATCTGTTATGAAGCAAAAACAGATTTCTATTAAGTGGAGAATACCCTCCACCTGAGAGAGAAAGCTGAAGTAATTGCTAATGTGTACTGATATAAATAGGTAGACATTCTCCACTACACAAAGACAACTCAAGCCCACAATAGTGAAAAAAGACCCGGCTTTGGGAAAAACTAAACTGTGTTGCTGCATTGTGCTCTGTAATATGTCTCTGTTCATTCAGGCTGCAAAGAAGCTTTGATTACATCTACAATGTAATAACATCTATTTAAGGTCTGACGTCCCTGTCTATCCTTAGCGACGTAAAATTACAAAAAACTAGGTAGTAGAGACACTACATAATCCTTTCAGAAAATTTGTACAGGTTTTAACCACTAGAGGGAAATCTTGCACTATTCTGAACGAGCAAACAGACTGAAATCCAAGCACACATGATTTTTAAAAATGTAACAATGAAAATAGTTTTATGCCTAAAAGAAACATGTACTCTCTGAAGTAATCTTAAGGGATTCTTAGGGTAGTATCAGTGTCTCACAACACTTTATGATATTGAATGTGAAATTTCAAAAATTCATAATCAATGAGCAGTGGCATTTTTTATACCCTACTAGCTACTAAACTCAAACTGATGAAGAGCCCAAACAGTTTCCAAATACACCCAAGCCTCCACACTCGTGTCAAGAAGACAGTAACAATGATTTGCAGATAGTTTTTAAATTGGAGCACTGCTCTATTTCTGCACTAGGTGATACCACATAATTGACTCAGTCTGTTTATACCATGACATCCACTTTTCTAGCTGGAATTACCAGCCCACCTTGAGCAAAGTCCACAAGAAGGGCACTTTGCTGATGGAGTTACACTGACTACAACAGACTAGAACAGCCATAAAGTGGATACAGATTACACAAACAAAACTGACTTTCTGCCAGTTATCACTAACCCTACTTCCCTTGCAAGACAGATTTCCATGAGCATTATTATCTTGACAGCTGGGCCTTTGGCTCTTAATTAAGTAAAGATATATTAAAGACTCACTGTAAGTTCCTTTCATGCACAATTCTTCTGGATAAGCTTCCCCACCCAAACAAGATGCATTTGATATTGGCAGTCAATATGTGGACATCTGGGAGCATAAACCTCTCTGCAACCAGAACCCTGTAAATATGAGTGTGTCTCAGTTATATCAGATCCTATACTAGCTGGTGTTTCCTTTTAGCGTTTTCACCATGAGATTTTTCTGATGTTTGGTTCTATGGGATATCAAGGTCCATGGGAAGAGTCATATACAAACATGTGCTAAAAACATTACCCAGTATGTTTGTAGCTGTCAGATCCCATATCCTGCACTGTCATGTGGTAGCTTTTGTCTATTCTTTCAGTCCACTCAGATGCTTTGACTCCTATCCTGAGGCAAGAAAGATATGAACTACTCCATGTCTATCAAGATTCCTGTATGCTCCAGTTATCTGCTGGAGATACGCAAGACTTTATCAGGCACTCCGGAGTATCCAACAGTTTGCCTGTGTCCTAGGCATGTTAGCTGCCTTTAGTAGGAGAAAACAGATTTTGAAGAATAATCATTTCTGGTAACTGCATTCCCAAAAGCTCTCTTGTGGGCTAGAAGTCAGCAGAGAAACTGGAGTCAAGAAGGTTTCCTAAAGAGCTGGTTTTATAGCCTTAACAATAAATACTATTTTTTCCACAGATGATCAAAGGCAGTGACAGAAAGCTCACAGACTCTTTACAACCACAGTGTCCAGGCAGAATCCTTCAAAGAGCTGTGGGGTTTGCAGTCTGCCGTGAGGTCTTTACAAAGCTCTAAGAATGTCTGTAACTTGGATTTTGTAATTCAGTCAAGATTGTGTCCTTTGTTTGCCTTTATTATACCTTTTCCTCCCTTTTTCCTTAAAACCAGTTACTTTAGCTTTTGTTATGAATGCCTAAAATTTACATAAAACTGCTGTGAACATTTCTGCAATGAAGCAGTATTTCAGAGTAATTTTTACACAAAAATATATCTTTACTTCAAGGCCAAACAAATAAAAAAACCTCTCACCTTAATTCACTGCATTCCCAACCAAATAACCATTACCTTATCAGAGATCACACACTATAAAATAGAGCAGCAAAATACAGAACTTCTTCATATTCTTTGCCAATAATTTCATTCTACCTGTGCTGTATCAAAACTTGGTCTTCACTTAAATCTTTTGAGCATTTTCACTCTTAGTGAATATTACAAATTGTTCTAGCTGCCAGACTCTGAAAGGCATAAGAAATTGTCCTTCGATATTCTCCTATAATGCAATCAACTGGGAAGCCAGAGAAGGGTGTTTCAGACAAGAGAAATGCAGTTTGTGTGGCACTATACATGCTTATTTTCCCTCCTTGTGGAACTATACTGTATCATTAAATCATATATCTTTGTGAATTCAAAATATACAGATATAGACCAGAAATTAACTTTTATAGACTGAGCAGGGACTGAATTTAGTGGACAAAGCCCCTTTGATTTCAGTAACCTTCTAAGTGAGATGATAGTGACAAAGTGCAAATCAGTACCTGTGACAAACTGATGATACAGATTTTTAGAATTGCAACAGTATAAAACTAGTATAATACAGAGAAGAATCATCTAAATATGTACTTTCACAAAGTAAAACCAACAGACATTCAGATCCTAAAACATCACCAGCCATTAGAAATAAACACTATCTTAAAAAGGATCTGACTTACTAAGAAAAATCTGGTGCCCGGTTAATGTAAAGACAGTTGGTGTTCTCCATATTACATAGTTTTCTAAATGGAAGATAGCTAAGCAACCTGCTTATTTCTGCCAGTAGAGACATAGAATAGATGGTTAAGTTTGATCATTGAGACCTCTGGAGATTGTCTAGTCCAGTGCCTTCCTCAAAGAAGGGTAAATGTGTGCCATAATGTATGTTGCATTAACTACTGAAATATCTAAGTCATATACAGTTTTCATCTGTAAACGTATCAAATAGATACCTTTATAATAAATAATGCAGTGCTATTTTTCAAAGCTCTGTTTGCATGTGCAACTGGGGATTTCTTGTTTTATTTCTATGTTCTTCTTTCCTTACTGTGTTAGCTCTAATAAAATATAGCATTTTAAATGATACCTTACAGAGTCTGAGTGCCTTTCTAACTGGGATCGTAACAAACCAGCACTTCCTGATGCAAAATAATAGTGCACTGCCATCCCCAAGTTTTGAAAATCCAACAAAAAGGATTCAACTAGCTTTCTACAGAACTTAAAGATGGGGTACAGAAGTGAGAAAAAACTTCAGGATTTATTCCTGTTGTTTACATTCTTCTTTCCTACATTTTGCACCATTTTCTGGGATTATTTTGGGGCATAGCTTGATATTTGCTAAGGTTTAAAAAGTTACCTCCCTTTGGGAGGTCACTGGTGCCCCTCAGCTGAGTCATGATACCTTTCAATAACCTGAAAGCCCAGCTCATGCATGTGAATACAACACTACTAATAGATGTTAGCAGAACTCAGAGTCAGGTACAAAGTCTTACCTAAGAATGTGAGAATTGTAAAAAGATATTCAGGGCAAGAAGTTTCTTATACAGTTGCTCTACCAGGAAATATTTGTCCATAAATGCCCTTAGAGAATGTAGCAATGGTTAAATAACTTGATGCCTGTGTAATGGAAAAAAAACAGAAGTGATAAAATGAAATCCCATATTTTAAAAAAATCCAGAAGAGCAACATATTTTTGAGTGTTTTGTAAGCAAAACCAGCAAAAATACTTGTTGTTGGAATTGCACAAGAAGCACACAGCCTAGCCCTTCATAATTACTAAGACCTCAATGAGGCATAGCTGCACCTGATTCTGCGCAAGAGTAGCTGTTGCCCCTCCAGACATTGCAATCCCAGTTGCCAGTGAATGTTTTGTGGTAAAGTAAAAGCTTACCATTACTGAACCTATTAAGATCAGATAAAAACACTTAAAGATTGAAAGGAGGAAAACTATTTTCAGAGAAAATGAGGTTCTTCACTTTCTTCCTCCTACACTGGCAAGAAGCAGCAAAAACCCTCTAGGAAGGGGTGTTCTGGTGGAGAGAATAGGCAACAATCTCGCACAATTTCAGTTCAGCCACAAACCTTAGGTTTGAGGAAAGCAACAAGGTAAAGCTTATAATGGACATATATTATTTATTATATAGTTATAATATACAATCATATTATTATATTATAAGGTTAAACTAAGTGATTAAAAGCATGTCTTTGGGCCTTAAATCTATATAGATTTAAGAGATGATAGAAAGTCAGTTTAGCATAATCTGAGCATGAATATTTTATGTGGGTCAGTTTCAAGTAAGCAAGTAATTTAGATAGTATTTCACACAAAAATCAAGTGAGTGGAATTACCTATCATTGAGTTTTTATGTCCAATATTTTGGAACTTCAGTAACAATTTTATGTAAGTTAACATGTTTCTGCAGTGTTGTATTATTACCACAAAACAATAATTTGTACACTTATGGAAATAAATACAAAGAACAGAAAAAGGGAAAAGGAATTTAGTCCTCTAGTAAGAGCAATAAAGCCATCTTAAAACCATTATTTCTATGGCTTTCTTCAATAACATATTTTAAAGTCAAATTACAAAATAACAGGTATTTATAGAAAACTTGAGAGGGAAGAAAACTATTAAGAGCAACAGCAGTTAGAAATATTTTGTAATGAATCCAGCTGCATGCAGCCTAAGACAAGAACAAGAGAGGTTAATGAAAACAAAGTAGAAAATGTTTCCTGCATTGATAAGTCTGTTAAAAAATCCTGTTTTTATGAAAATCCCAGAGTACATAATACTTTCATTAACAAACACTGTGTTCATGCCAAATTAACTACAATGTAAAAGGTACACCAGGTTCTTCAATCTCTGTTTTGAATATTTGCATCCCTGCTGATACTGTTTTTTATTACTAGCAGTTGCTTCTGAAGCGTAAAACCAACATATATACCCACTGGTCTGAAAATACCATAAACCGGAAAAACCCTCTGAAAACAGTACTATTTTTAGCACTGTTGTGATGAGCTGAATCTGTTTTGAATCTGCATCAGAAAAATAAATACAAAGGTGCTTACATTTTTCTATTAAAATTTTATGAGACAGATGATTACTATACATTATAATCCACCTAGGATACATTAATATGACTATTTTAACTTTCATAAATGGGTCTCTCTCAGAAATCAAACCATCTACCATAAATACACACCATTCGTGCATTCTAACAAACAGTACATTCTCCATATCTTAGTATTCCTTTTTCTCTTCCATTCTGCATTTTTGTAATGGAATACAGAACCTAGAAATTGTTTTTATAAAAAAATACTTGATACTAGCAAAAAAATAATAACAAATTACGTGGACTAGAAGCAAAACTTGATCTGATACCTACCAGAAATTCACAGGTTAAAAACTGAATACTAGCAAAAGATGAGCAAAGAAAATCAAGGATAGCAAGTAGAGTTCCAGTTGCAATTACTTTAATGGCTCCATATCTCTGTAAAAGTTTTTCAGAAAATGGACCAGATATCACAACAAAACCATGGCTGGATGATCCAATCCAGGCTAAGAAACAAAAAAATATCACCAATTTTCTGGTAATTAGATTGCTTTTTTCCTTTAGAATTCCTAACCACGAGATAGGGCTAAGCACAAATTCTTCACAAATAAAACTACCATGTTTTGTACCGAAGCATCAGGGCTGTCTATGGTTGATGTAAATCAAGATCACAGATATCTTCTATTTTGAAGAAAAACTCTTACTTCAATGTTCAGCCATTGTTTCTTATGGAAGGAGCTGGGTGTTCTCTACTTCCCCTAATCCTCAGTGAATCACAAGTTTATAAATAAATTCCAGTTGCTACAGATTAAATATATATTATTACATTAATTTGTATTAACTAAAATAAATGTCTAAGAATGACAAAGCTATACTAAAACTAAGGGCTTTAAAATTTCTGATAGAAGAATATTAATTTGACTGCTTTAGCTCAGCTTTATATATATAGATCAAACTGATAATGCAGTAATTCAGTATGTATTTCTAATTAAAAGGCAATGAAAACAAATGGAAGATGATGATTTCATTAAAAATGTGAATGGTGCATCAGGATATACAGTTGGGTTACATAATACCATCAATTCAAAGAAAACAGCCTATGGATATCAGCTACAAAATTGTACAAGCAACAGGTTTTTCAGTTTGTAAGGAAGGGGATCCTGACTTGGTAGATAAGAATTTTCACCACCAAAATAACTTTTTAATGAATACCTTTTTTTTTTCTTGACTAAATAAAACCCAGACACTTTTCAACTCCTGTTAGATAACAGAGTTCATTCAACCAAAAATGGAGAATTTGTTTTAAGGAACTTGTCATAAAAGGAACTTAACTATGCTCAAAGCTGCCCAGGGAACAACTCCTTGCTTAGTGGTCACATCATTACTACCAGGTCTCATGTCATTCACCCACAGTAGAGGAGATATTTAATTCTCTCTTCAGCCTGAAGATCCTGCAACTACACTACCCAGAAGAGAATTAAGAGCCATTGATGTAGTACAATCTAAGGGTGAAACATCCTCCTGTTTTTTTGTTTTTTGAGCTGTGCTTTGCATAGACTGCTTCAAAGAGGGTATGAGCTCCTGACCCACAGGAGGTGGTAGGAGGGAATACCCTGATTGCTCGGCAGCAGCATATAAAAACAGATTATGAGCCTCTTTCAGTGGTTTTGTGAAATCATTTCCTTGGCTTTTATTGAAGCATCTGAAAACTAACTGGAAATGTCAAAACATTTTAGATGCTTCATGAGACAAACTGTTTTGACATGTTGAAAATGTTATCATTTTCACTTAATCTAAAACTATTTTTTCCAATTCAGTCCAAATTCTGAAAGCTTCAAGTACCATTGTCTTGCTACTTTTGTAGCACACCCTCCCCTCCCCCCCAAAAATTTCGCAATTCTAGTCAACAAGATTGCCCTACAAAAATCCAGAGGAAAGTTTGGTCTAACTAATAAAATCAGAGTTATGCCTGTTATGTACTTAATCACTATCAGTAAGATTCCATCAAAAATGTTCCTCTCTAGACTGTTTTTTCCTGTTTCTCTTCAATTTCCACTCATCATCTCCAACAGTTATCTATCTTTGCATATAATTTTCATTTTCTTTCCTCTGCCTTCCCTTGCTAGTAGCAAGGCCCAAATGACTGATCTCCTCTGTCCACTGTGACTCTCTTGCATGTTCACCAGCTTATAGTGACCACTCTTCTAAGAAAATTAATATATAAATAGAAAAGAGAGCACATGAAATTCAAATACTATGGGAAGAAAGTTGCCACTTTTTATGGGAAGCCAATTACTAAATTAGGTCTATTTTCAAGATGATATGTGTCAGAAAACAGATTTAGCTTTAGGCTGTCTGCACTGAGATATTATGCCTTTATTTAATTAACACTGTGCACTGATGACCTAACTCCTTCTGAACTGCTAGAACGGGAAGTGTCAAGCAGGGCTGCCATGGAGCCACCAAAAGCAGAATGGAACCTGCTAACAAGTAGAGACCTTGTATGTGCAGCCAATACCACAACCCAGCCTCAGCCTCCAGCTGGAGGAAGATACGAATTGTCTTCCTGAAGCTTATCATCCGCATCTTCTGTGTGTATGACACAACACAACACAGTATGTATCCTTTTCTCTTTCAATATGGTAGGAAACAAGGACCTATGTAAAACCAAGTCTTTTTTCTTCAAAAATAACAGATGGAATACATGCAACAAAAAAGAGAATTTCACCATGTATTTGCTATGTAGTGTACTGCACAGCTGCCACAACATGAAAATAATAATAAAAAGCAGCATCCATAGCAAGCTCTGAAGAATTAATCCATAAGCAGTGAAAGTAACACCCAAGTTCCTATAGATCTGTGCTCTTTTCATGCCCTAAACTCCTAACGCCAACCCCAGCTCACCTGTCAGTTCTGCTGACATGGCCACCGAAGGAAAGACAAAATATCTGAGGGCCCGTCAGCAACATCTACTGGCCAACCTGCCACTACAGCCGACTGCCACTGAACATGGAGCAGTGGGGTTCTCCTCCTCCACTGCTTTCACTCTGGACTGGTCTTGCTCTTTTACCTTATGGTAAATTTCACAAAAAGTGGTAAAAATGTATTGCATGTAAATTAAATTTTTAACTACCCATTCTTCCGTTCTGTAGTTGCCCTCAAAATTTGAGTAAGAAAGCCAGCACCCCATGGGTTGGAGCTGCGATTCTACCTGCTCAGCAGCCCCTTGAGAGCCCATCTCACCCTTCGCCCCTATTTCTCCCAGAGATGGGGCAATCATTCATGGCAATTGAGATTTCGGCTGTACCCCAAGTGAGATTTTTAGCAAGGCCTTGACATCAGCACAATTCATACCCCGAGCACTGTTTTAGTCCCACATATGCACCATGTTCCCCTTCCCTTAGCAACACTTCCCACCTGCAAGAATCGGGGAACAGCCGGGTATGTTTTCTACTTTTCAACATCATTTCCAGCGAGCATTTTTCCCTCCCACAAGACAGCAGCTGGGAGGCTCTGTTTCCTCCTGTGTGAGGCACAGCTCCCACCACCGTGGTTTCCAACTCACCAGGGTCCCTCATGGCTACCAGGGGCTGGCGAGGCAGCCTGGTAGGCCCCTCTCCCTGGGGAAGGCCCTGGCCGAGCTTTGCGGGACCGAGCTTTGCTCTCTTCCCTCTCCCCGAGGGAGGACAAGGGCTATGACACCCTCACCCTGCCCTGCGGCCCTCCCTCTCCTCCCCGGGGTCTGTCAGCGAGCCCCTCCCAGTGGGACGGTGACAGGGACAGGGTCAGCAACTGCCCCTTGGCCGCCATCTTGCCCCCCAACCCCACCCTGGCAGCCATTGGGGCAGCGTTTGGGTTGTTCAGTAGCTGAAGGCCGGTGCAGGCATGGCAGGAGGGTGGGGGTATGCTCTTGAGCCTCGCAGGGCTCTGCCCGGGAGCCGCCATAGCACTCGGTGGGCTTCAGCCGTGGACTTCCCGCCCTAGGGCACTCTCCCTCACGCAGCCTCTGAGGGAGAGATGGTACGTCATTCAGATGTGAGAGATTTTGCGCTGAATAAGAAAAAGTTTCAAGGCAACACATGTAGCAAGAAACTCTTAGATCTGAGGGGATTTTTTCCTTTTCAGTTACATTTTTTATTTGTTGAGTTCTCTTCCAGAAGATCATCAGTGCTATATACAGCAAATGCATGCATCTGCATTTACATAATTTTGTATCATATTCTTGCCTAGGTTGCTATTCAGTCATGATAAATATATGCAATCTTTATCACACCTGGCATTGATATTTAAAAACCTCACACTGCACTGTAAACAAGGATGGATTACACCAGCCAAGGCAGTACTAGTTTTGTGCTGTGCCGTATCAATGCCCTTCCTCAAGGCATCTTCAGCTCCAGCACTGTCCTTGGCCCTTTGCATTGCCACTGAACGATGTGGTTAGTGATCCAAGCTCTGCTGTCTCTTCAGCCATGAACTTTAAAAAAAAACAACCAAGGTAAACAGCAAGCTGCAAATTGCATTAATTTACATAGTCATAGGAGTATAATGTCCCACACAACAGCAAGTCCAGACACCGTCATGGCTTATGCTCCCATTGCAGCAGAACTGCAGAGGACTGGTAGGTACTTCAGCAGGCTGCAAACAGTGGTGCTCCTCTTCTCTCCTCCATCCTGCCCCTCTGCCCTCCAGCTCCTGCTCCTGTCTACCTCGCCGTCCCACCATAACTGCTGCAGTGTGGTGAAGCTTGCTCAATGAGCAGAAGACCCACTGAGGATTTGCTGAAAAGTCATGGCTGGGTAAAACTAACTGCATTTATTACAAATATTCCTATATTCATAGTGAGTCAAATGCTGACTCAGTAAAAATTCTAACTGAATTAAATCAGATTCTGGTCTTATTTTTTGATATCGTCCTTAATAATTTATGAAGCTCATAAAGTACCTTTCATATAGGCATATTTGTGCTAGTAAATCCATCCCCAAGGAAACTTTGCTAGTGGCAGCTAAATACCAAGAAATGCATCATGTTTTGTCACCAATCAAGTTCCAACAAAAAGTGCTGGAATAATTGCTGTTCTGTATAGTTTGTTGCCTTTTAAAAAGTGGAGTGTGAATTTCAGCTAGAAAGAAACAACTTTTCACAAAGAGATGTTCACCAGATTACCAGCTTTGATGGATTCCAGCACCTGAATCCCATGGCAAATGAAGAGAAGAATGTCTCAGGCAAAGCCCCATTCTCTGTTCAGAAGATAATCTCAGGAGATGCCAGAAAACCTTTCTGTGTATATTTCAGTGTTCTCTTTAATTAAGATTTTTCTTTTTTTCTAATATTCTCTTTAGTAGACATGTCACTGTTGGCTTTGACCAGCCTCAGCCTTGGTGTAAGCAACTCCCAATGAGCAGATGGAGTGTAGAACTGGGCAAAGATTTACGAGACCTAACACTTAAGCTCAGCTATGTCAGCAGCCTTCAGCCTGTTTCTTCATTTCTGTTTGCTTTAGGTTGGTACTGTCACAGCACGACCTGTCTGCAACAAAAGCACAGCTGAGACCTACACTTAAAGAGGATTTCCAGGTAGAAGTAATTAACAGAAACAACATAAATGTAAGTAGAATGAGGTTGGATATAACCTAGTTAATTTACTTAGTACTTTTGAGATATTTCAGTGATGTTGGACAGGTGAGATGCAATTTTTCCTTAGAAAGCAGGGAGGGTTCCTGTGTAAACTTCACTTTCCTGATAATTCTAAGAGAGTGCACTTTAGAAGAGTGTGAATGTTAAGAGAGGTGAATAAGATTTCAGTTTTCCACCAGGCAGTGTTCTTCTTTTATCTTAATTCTTTTCCTGAAAGGAGTTGTAGATCGTGGGAGCTCCCTCTGAGGTGCAGAGAAGCCCAAATGACTTGCTGTCACAGGCACAGTGACACTGGTTTGGGTTGCTTGGTGAGAAGAGTCCTTCAGTAATAATGTTGTTCAAATTGTATTATATAGTAAAAGAAGATCCATTGTCAGTCAGAATTTCACTAGTCTGTCTTGAATGATAGATATCAGAGTTTGTCCTTGAACCACGTTTATTGTATTTCTTGTATCTCATGCACCACAGGTCCTTCATTATCTTCACAAAATAACTTCTGAACTTCACTCCAATAAATGCATAGAGCACAGGGTTCACGCAACAATGTAAAAATGCTATGGCTTCAGTGGTGTATTTCGCATAAGCCATTATCTTGTCATCGTCACAAGACTTGTCTATCTTGCCCATATTTATGGCTGTGACAAGAAGAACAATGTTATAAGGTACCTGGCAAACTAAGAAAACAGCTACAATTAATACAATCACACGGATTGCTTTGTTTCTTTTGGAATTCTGAGCTTGTTGTAAGGATTTGACAATGAACGTATAGCAAAAAATCATGAATATGAAAGGTATAAAAAATCCAAATCCAACTTGTAGACACAGCAGCAGTGATTTCAACATCGTGCTTTCAGACATTCTGTCAAATCTGTGATCACATATCTCTTTGGTTTCATTGGTGGAGAAGCTGTAACTTTCACTGTACAGAAAAGAGGAACTAGAGATTAAAATTGATGATACCCACACAACCAAACAAATGAGTTTACTATGTGCAAGCGTTCTTGCCCTGAGTTTAAATGACTTTGTTGCCTGTACGATAGCAATGTACCGGTCCACGCTGATAAAGGCCAAAAGCAGCATGCCACAGCTGAAGTTGATTGCATAGATACCTCTGGTCATTTTGCAAATGAAATCACCGAAAATCCATTTGTCAGCAGCATAATTCACTGCCCACAGTGGGAGAGTGAGAACAAACAGTATGTCTGCTATGGCCATGTTGAAGAGGTACACATCCGTCATGGACTTGGTTCTTTCATATAAAGCAAAGGTCATCACTACGAAGATGTTACCAACTAGGCCAATGATACAAATCAACGAATATGCAACCGGCAGAAATGCTTTTGTGAAGTTCCTGACTTCCAACTTAGAACAAGGTTGTGTGATTAGAGAAGCATAGTCTGAATAATATGGATAATCTGTGGTACGAGGCTCTGTCTGGAAAAAAGAAGGTCACCAGTTAACACATAGGTGTTAATGTCTAATTTCTATATAGTAGAAAGATGATAGATAACAAAGTCACACAAATAAAGGGTACTTTGGAAATCATTCAAAAATTAGTATACAAGTACTATGTGGCTTGCTGATTTGCAATTGAAGTGATATTTCCATTATGATAACTGTAATACTTCTGTCCAGTCCTTCCCATGTCTCAGCTTCAAGCCTGTATCAAACTCATCTCAAGATAGTCCACATCACTGTTGTTTCCTCCAACACTACCTGTTTTACACTGTTTCCACCAACCACACACCCCAATTAAAAATGCATTTAATACTGCAGAGGAGACTTCTAAGAACTAACTAGGGAATTTCATAAAATCTTAATTAAAATGTGAACATGGAGATAATCTTCTTGGATAGCCCAAAGGTTTCCATCTTGAAATACATTATGCAGAAAGGATTAGTCTGCCATCACAGAAGACCCTACAGTGTAAAAGTCTGAATTTGAAGTAGGGGTCTAGACTTCCTTTACCATCAAGGGAGGGGAACAGGCCTCTCTAGCATGTTATACATTTCCTACTAACGTAGCTTGGCTAAATCAAGCCCCAAAATTATTCCTTCTCTCCACTCAGCTAGACAGGCAATCCAGGATGGCTAGCCTGAGACACAGTTACCTGCACCACAAACACCAAACCTGTAGTTACATTAGGACAGTGCAAACCCAATAAACAGTGTGCTTTGACAGTGAACTCTGCTGTTAGAACCATCTACTTCAGCTAATCACTCCTGAGATTAGGGCATATGGACCAGCAGCCTCAAAGAGCTGGGACTTCCAGATTCATTGCTTTATTGATGTCCTAATATAGTTTATCAATTAAGTACTTACAAAATTCATTTTGGCAGTACACTTCTCAGAATGAAAGATATGTTGAGAAGAACTTCAAAATACTTTCCCAAGGATTCCTGTAAAGAAAATAAAGTAGATTGGATTGGGAAACCAGCAAAAGAAATGGGAACAAATAGAAAAACACATTTGGAAATAAAACATGTATTCAAAGAAGAATCTCATCACTTCAACTATATCAACAATACACAAGAGCATCTCAACAAATCACATATCTCTGCAGCACAATGTGCAGTTGTGGAAAGTGGATGGTTTGTATCAGTATGAGTAAGAGCACAATCTTACATATGGAATGTTTATTCATAGATCTAATAAACAATGTATGAGAATATATGACTCTTACTTCACCTTGACTTTGCACCACAATATACTAGAGTAAATTAAATTTTCCTTTCAGAAATTCTGTATGACAATGGCAATCAATGTATTGAGGGAAATATGGAACAAATAAACAGCACTACCTTAGTATACTCCATAACAGTAATACAGCACTTTAAAGTCTTTTTTCATTCTAGCATGTTATCAGTGTGTCTCAGCCCTCCTAACATCACATGACTTGCTCTTTTTTTATTATACTACCGAGGTAAATTAAGAGTGCCAGGATGATTGCTTCCTATAGTGTAAAGGATAGTACACAACATATGAACAGACTGAGCCCTAGTGTTTTGTCTTTGTTCAGTGCACAGATCTTTGTGTTATAGACTGCACTCTATGAAAATAATTTATTTTCTTTATCACTGTGAGACCTAAGTATTTTACGAATGGTAATTAATTAATTTGCACAATACCCTGTGGTGGTCAGGAGGTATTATTACCTTTATTTTACAGGGAATGAACTTGAGCACTGAGTCATTACAGTAAGTACCCATTTGAGATGTTCAGTTTGAGACACCTGTCGTCCTGCCAACCCCCCCCCCCCACCACCACCACCCAGTATCACTTTTAAGAGTGCTTGGCATTATGAAGGACTTCAGTTATGTAAAGCATTACATCCAGTGACTCTGGTTGCAGCCAGGCTCAGACTTCTGCAAATCAGACCACACTGTCTAAAGTCACAGATAGATAAAATGCGGAACATGCTATTAGTGGCCACAGGCACAAAGCTGGGCTTAAATGACTTGTTTAACCTCACACAGGAACCCACGGGCAGGAGATTTATTTCCATGGCATTCCCCTGTGTGAGTTCAGTCCTCCTTTTCTTTAGCTGCTCTGGGAGGATGGCACAGACCAGCCATGCAGTAGTTGCAGGGACTGGACGGCATGAGGTTCCATATTTGCTAAGCCTGTGAATGGCAGTTTTGTCTGGAGTTTCTTTGCTTTTTGTTAGTTGTGCTGCTAATTAGGAAGTGCACATGGGTCAAATTTAAGTCTAGAAAAACTAATCCTTCCTGTTTGGGAATTACCTGAATTTTGAAAGAGAGAGAGATACAGATAATCTGTAAAAGTGGGGCAGATGTGGTCCAGATACAACTGGGAAGTTGGGGGAGGGAAAGGACGGAACACCCTCCAAAAGCATAATGAGGATGAGACTCTGTGACTCATGTGGGGAGGCTGGCTCATGACAGAGGGCTGCACATGGGTAAAGACCCATACTATATGATGCTGCTTAAGCATCACAGCTTCTCTGGCTTTCCTGCCCTTTAAATAAATCTTTAACCACCTCTCCAGCTTCATCTGCTGGCTTTTCAAAGCTGATTTTTAGAAGCTGCAGGAATATGACAGCCTGAAAGCGCTTGAACACCTTCTGAAGCAAGCTTTAAACAATTTAAAGTGTCTCTCAGAAGTGCAAAGATGTATAAGGCAAGCAGGTAAGTTGTACAGTTCACCCAGGGCTGCAGTCACCTAGCCCATCTTGGAGCAGCTCTAGTCTCCATCTCCTGCTTTACCTTTCTGTGACCCCATCCAGACAGACACTCATGCCCTTGCTTGGTGTTTCTGTTACCCTTTGCACTTGGCTGCAACTACAGTTACTCTTCAGTTAGACAGCAATAAAGGGGTACCTGTCTAGGCTATTATTTTAGAAACTGTTATTATATTGTTGCAAGAAAAATATCTTTCTAGGTATCTGTCATTCATATCTTTCTAGGACGTGCATGGTTAAAATATACAAAAAGAGCCTGACAGCATATATTCTCTATAAAACAGTCACTCTTCATTCCACTTACCCAAAGCCACTCTCAAACATTAGTATAACACGTAGAAGGAATAAGACAGGGTGAAGGCATTTAGAAGAAAGGAACATGGGTGTTTCCTACAGCCTGCAAGGAGAGCTAAGAAAGGAGGTTTCTTCAGATTAACACTGAAAAAGGGCTCTCTAGTCCTCAGAAGAGCTCGGCAGAAAGCCTGTAGGGAACAACAACTACTCATCACAGGAAAGCTGTGTACTCTCCTTGATGCTACAGGAATTCACAAAGGCACCACCAGTCACACATTTATCCAGAAAAGGACTTCCACTGTCCAGCAAAAGCTTCTTGAGGATGGTTGATATCAGAGTAGTAGAGAAGGACTCAAACTGAAACCAGAATTGCAGAGATCAGATTTAAGACCTGGTTTAAATCTCTTGAGCTGATTTCCTTTTCTGAATTTGAAACAGCATTCACTGAAGTTATGAAGAAGATGCACTGGCTGCAAAGGAGGTTGAATCAGAACTCCTGTAAACACAATTTTCTTTTCAATTTAAATCTTTCTAACAGTCTTTCAATAGGCACCTTTATAATTTATAGTCTGCATATTTATGGCTTTATTTAGCATTAATGTATTAGGTAATTATAAAAAATCAATTTCCATATATATAAGGGGGGGGTGTTCTAATATTGTTTATATATGACATATGGGCACATGTCTATGCATGTGAACACAACCATACTCATGTTCTGAATATTAAATATATAAGCCTTGCATTATTTAGCTTACTATTTTTCCACTTTATCCACATTACCATATTTCTTTTCACTATGAAAGCAATATGTGAGTGCTCAAAAGTAAGACTAAACTACAGTCTTAAATATGAATACATTATTTGAATTATAGAAGCAAAAGAAAATGGATAAAGAAAGACCTCAGGAAAAAGACAGATTTCTGTAAGGAAAAAAATTCTCAAGTACTTGGAGGGAATCAGTAAGTATTTTTTAAGCATTGCCCATCATTTTAAGTACACTCCTACCTATGTGTTCGGTTTAATACATTCATCACACATACATACATTACAGATTACCTATTTTATTTTAGTACTTACCAGATTTGAAAATTGTCTGAAGATCAGGTGAAAGAGGATGTGTGATTCTGTTACATTCTTTTGCAGCTGCCTCAAGCACATTTACCATCAGCCTCAACAGGAGTGCACTTTAATTGGAAGAACAGAAATAACAGCATTAGTTAAAGGTACAGAGTTAAACTGAAATAATCACCACTTCCTCCTGACAAGCAATAACAATAACTTGCTTTTTTACATAAAGGAAAACATTTAACCTTATCTGTGCTACAAACATGCAAGCTGGAGGCAATTAATTTACTAATTAGGCTACCTATGTAATGATATTTTTTAAATAATCAAGCTAGCATTAGAATCATAAAAAGTGGGGTGTTAATTGTCACTGTGCTCAGAACACTTCCTGAATGATGGTCTATTTTTGCAAAGGGTGCACTTAATGTGATGCAGATGAGCAGTTTAATCATTAATCATTCAAATAAACAAGATCACTTACAGTAGAACCACAAAACTGAGACAAGTGTTAATTACCAGATTGAATAATAGCTGTCTTCTGAAGAAAAATTAATAATCTGATCTATGTCAAGGTACACATTATCCAAATGTTTTGTCTGAACTGCTAAAACTGCTAAAAATATATGCAAATGCCCAGATAAAGAAGGAAAATGCAATTCTATTTGCCTGTTTGGCACAGATATTTTCTTTGTGTGCAAGCTGTTCAGGTCTGTTGTTAAAGTTAGTTGGAACTAGACATGAAAATATTTCATTTTATGATTCCTGAATTTCAAAGCTATAAATGTTTCTTTTCCAGACCTTAGTTTCTGATGACAACTTAGATGTTTGCATTAGCAGGAAAAACAAAAACTAGTAAAAAAACCCTTCAAACTTCTCATTTATTTTAGAAATTGTGTGTATGAACATTCAGTTGTAGCTGTACAGCAATTAGAGACAGCAGATGGCATTAATACAGGCAGCCTTGTAAGATATGATTAAGTTAATAGAATGCTGGACCTGAAGAAATGCAGGATGATATACGTCATGCTCAACTGTTTTTTCAAAACTGAGCATATCACAATAGCAGTGGCTCCCCAGCAGCATAAGTATGGCGCTGCTTTCCCCTAACCATACCCAGTGAATGAAATAAAAACGCTACATCGTGTCAAGATGTGACTTGGTAGATTTAAAGTATCATGTCGTAATGGTTCATAATCATTTAAGCAGGCACATTTCATTTTCTCAGTGGCTGATTTTCACAGGATCCAAGATCCGGACTTCAGCTATGACAAAATCCCAACATATTTGCATAGAACAACACAGAGATACTTAAAAACCCTGAAATGTGAGTCTCATTGCGTATGTGGACACAGTGCATGCATGTTTTGTTTGTTACTGCTGAAAAGCAGTCTTCACTGTCTGATGCATACAAAGCAAAAAAAGTGTGAAATCTACTGGATTGTGACTCATATAACTTCAATGGACTCACTATAAGATTAATTTGGCCTCCTTATTGCTGTTTGGACTAAACTGTTCCCTGCCATCACAGATCTGGGGAAGGTTATGATTAAATCCATAAAGTAGTAGAGCATTTGAAATATGGCTTGGTAAACTCCAGTTACATGGAGGAATGAAGATGTGTGAGTATCAGTGCAGAGAAGAAAAGAGAGAAGGCCAAGAGAAACAATTGTAGCAGACGAGTAAGGTTGTCTCCATTTTAAATTTCTATCGATAAACCAAACTAGCAGCTGCAGTTAGAGGACCAGGGTGCAGCAATGCTCAAAAGACAGATTCCTGAAAGCTGCAAGGATATCAAAGAACAAGTCATGAGGCAGATGTTCTTCTCCCCAGGTGTCTGCATCTGGCCATCTTCAGAAGTAGGACATGGCATTGAATGGACCTTTGGTCTGTGGGACAGTTTTTGTATTCTGTAGCAGCCACCATGCTCAGCAATGTATCCTAACTGTCTGAAGCAGTCCAGATTTAGTGACTTGCAGCAGTTGCTGAAGGACACCTATGTTTTCATCGGCCTATGAAGATGAGCAAGGAATGCTGAGCTATTGGTCAGTGTGAGAGGGGAGCACAGAGGCAGGGGGGTGAGTGGGCAGGGTGCATGACCAACAATGTGGTGGAAAGTGCTAAGCAACTGCACTGTATTTTAGTTTTCTACATTGAGATGATTGGCAAGGTGCCTAGAACTTGTGAATCTTTCGAGACATCCTTAATCACAATAGTGAAGTACTTCTCACTGTATTATTTATTTCATAATTCATAACAATTTCTATCAAAGTTTTCAGGCCACCCTTTTAACCTTTGCTAAGAGGGGCTTTTACTTTTTTTTTAAACTACATTTTTGTACTGTTTTGCTAACTTGCTGTTATTTGCATGTCAAAATGTAGTAATGGAAACCATCAAATTAAGTTGATTTGGACTTCAGATGAGGCACATAAAGTATTTTCTGGACTTTTCTGGAAAGAAAATACAAGCTGCTTTTTAAAATCTCCTATCTTTCAAGTGCTGCAAGGAATAGTACATTTACTCTTGATAAGCTGAGGTGCATATACTTTTTGTAATAACATAGCTATATATGACAGCCTAGATCCTGTTTACAGAGAACTCACTTTCTGCCTAAATGCTGTCTGAAGCAAACCACTGATTCCTGCTCACAATGTCTGACATTTTGAAACATGGGCTGAAATCCTGTTAAAAACAGAAAATTCAGAGTAGGAGTACATTCTATGTTGGTAAAGGAATTTGCTGATATTTCTCTGTGGGCCATTTCATTGTGGGTCTTTTAAGTGCTTCTTTCTCATAACTGTGCAACTGAAGAGGTGGATCTGCGTCTTGCAAAGCAAACTTCATTACACAAAGACAAACGTAGCCCATGGCAGTCATGTAAGCAGCAAATAATAGCAGTAGAAATTCCCTCTGTATTACAAGAATGAATGTGACTTCAAATCACCAACCAAGTCCATGATGATTGTAGTCCACACTCAAACAAGCACTTCTGTTGCTAGTAACAGCTTCCAGCATCTCTCTCAGACAACAACCTACTTTTGGAGTACTAACAGACTAGCCTGTGATGCAGCTTAATATTATCAACACTATTTCATGGCATGAGAGTCATTAAAAGATAAATCAGAATTTTAATGGTTAATTAAAAGGTAAATCAGAATTTTAGCTTATCCATTACAAAAACTATTGTTCATCTTGTTCCGTATTCAGTTGTTTTCTAGTTTAAATGTATCTCATGCTTTTAGTCTGTAAGATATTCAATATTTGGCATGAATAACAGTCTTTCAGAAGGTGAAGAATTCACCATGTAGGTGAATGCCAAAGTTAATACAAGGTAACTAGTCCAACTTACCTTCTCAGCACGTTTTCTTTTAACCCAGTTACAAAGCCCAGATGGCCTTCCTTGCAGATGTTTTGTGCTTCACCTTCACGCTGTGACAAGTGGAAAGGGTTTTTTTCTAACACAGCTATTTGAAAATCTGCATGTTATGCAAATGAAGCCCCCACATGTAGTTAGTTTTTGTTCATATGTTAGAGCTCTGAAAGGAAATCTACTCTCGTTTAGCTAATATGGTTATTGTGGTTTCTCAAATCTCACCACATGTGAGTTTTCTGCCACCACTAATTAAGGAAAGAAAATATTGAAAGATAAGGAAAACAAAACCACCATCTGAGTTATTCCAGAATCCACGTTTCTTCTGGAATGATTCAGGATTTGGGGTTTTTATAATTCTCAAAGAAAGGCAGCACGCACATACCCATGCTGTTCCATCCTGCTTTAATGTTCATTCAGTTAAATTTAGATCAGTCTATTCTGATTCAAAAATCTGGCCATCAGCTGAGGGTCTGGTCTCTCCATCATTCTTTCAGACTACAAAATGTAAACTGTATATTTACATTCAGGTTGTTCGTATTACCCATTTAATATTTTTTAATGTTATCATCCCATATTATCAATATATTTTTTTATCATTAATTCTTTCAAACTTTCCTCCTTTTGTTTGCATCTGGCTTTTCACTCCTTGTCAAACATGCTTTTTCTGGTTTTGGTATTTCTGTATTTAGTTTTTTGTTCTCCCTATTTCTTCCTCTTTCTTTGTTCAGCTTTTCTAGATTTCTCTTATTTCCACCTCTTGTTGTCTTCACAATTTCTCTCCAACATTAGGTTTTGTAGCACCATTCACTTGCTTCCCCTTTGATCTTTTTTGTTCACATTTTCAGCCTCACTGCCACCTGATGCCATCTATCCCCTTGTGTCAGACACAGCCCTCCTCATGCATTATGAGGTGTCAGGGACTGAAATAACATGATCCCAGCACTGACATCTGTCCCACATTGACTGGCATCCATCAATGTTTTAATTACTTGGTCACCTCTGTCAAACCAGTTAGAGAAGACAGACCCCTCCTAAAGCCTTCTAGGGGGTTTTTGTGATGGGAGCAAATAGGGCTCGGGAGATTAAACGGGTAAGGGTTGTAAACAGAGCGCTTTGGGAAGGAGAGGGACTGCATAATCAGTGTTTAGCTCTCACCCCTAGCACAAGACATATGATCGCATTTGTAAAACCTCACAATCCATCAGTTTTCTTCCACAAAGGCACTTGCTATTTAATTTGAAAATGGAGGGAGACTAAAAAAAATTTATGGGAAACAGTTTTCTGGTCATGTGAAAAAGGTAAAGATTCAGAGGTGATTTCTTCTCAGACTGAACATGGAATTTCTGAAGGAGGAGCACAGTCATACTCAGAGCACTCCTCTGCTTCACTGCAGCATCACTTCTTAGAACCAGCCTAGCTCCTAGCTGGCCTGGCCTCCAGAAAGAAGCATAAAGAGCACTAAGTGTATCCTCCCATTGATAATCGCTGGCTTCAGAAAAGCTGGTTAAAAATGTTTTATTTTCTTGGAAAAAATGTTGATGAAAACAAAAGCTTTAAAAAAAAGTTGTTGTATTTTTGATGGAAGTTTGTATAGCAAAAATGCCAGTTTAGAAAAAGCACCAAGATGCACATGGTTATTATATGGTTGTTTATGCTTTTATTCTCTTTCATAGTCTGAGTGTACCAATCAGACTACATTTCCTAGCTTTGGATGGAGAAAGTAGGCAATGACTAATGTCATTCCATGGTCTAAGGTGTCACAGAAACCTAAACAGGAAAAGGATCGGAATTCATGATCACCCAGATGTTTTCTTTTCCTCGGTGGGAAGAGGTTGCTTTCATTATAAATGTCCTTTCTGAGGTCATGGAGGGGGAAAGTGGCTTCATTCCTGTGTCTCCCCTGCCCAGTGGAGATACACATATCAGAAGTACCTATTACAACATTCTTTGATCCCATCTGGGTCAATGAATCCATGAAACCAAGCCCACGTTACTGCAACATTTACACAATATGTCATTGTAAGACCAAACTTAACACAGCAGCTACACTGAAAGACTTAAAACCAGATTCTTGCTAATTTTTTTTAATGAAATGTATCACTACAAAGAAGGCAAAATATTGCAAAATATTTCCAAATAACTGCTGCCTTCTGAAGTGGTGCCTGCAAGAAAGTTCTGCTGAATTGCCTGCCAATGTATGACTAATTTACATTAGGCTGTAGAGGACAAGTGAGTTTCTGTATCAGAAATGCTGCAAACACAAGGGAAAGAGAAAAGCAGAGTTAAATATGCAGTCGCTGACATAATTTCTATGTTTTTGATGCTGTAGTCAGACCATACCCGTTGTGGTAACGTGGTTTTTTTCTTGCTTGCTCAGTCACTCATTCTCTGTTTTGTGTCTCATTGAAATAACTACCAAAGTAGTTTCTCAAAGCCTGTCATCAGTCTATACTCCCAAGCACTGACATTTCAACCTGAGTATGTTGAATTCATTGACCTGATTTCTTTTTAGAGTTGTACTTTCTTTATATGACTGTTTTTACAAAAGACCCACACCATGGAATGCCCCAGTCACCTCTCTTTCCACAGCAGTGGCCTTCATGGCCTGAGTAAGACTAAAAGATAGAGTTTAAAAAGCGCTTATATGCCTAATAATGCAATTGGTTGTTTAGTATGGAAAATTTAAGGCACCTGGGATCCTGGCTCCCACCTAAAACCACAAATGCTGAAATGGAAGAATGAAATTTGAAATTGTGTCTGCACAAAATACAGTCCCTGCATTGGCTGCATACAGCTTAAAGAATATTTCTTTCCTCCTGTGTGGACCAAGATGCAGTGTGTGCTTTTCAGCTCATGGACTGTGATTTCCCCAATTGTAAAGACAAATTGGAGGGTTTGGCTGGCCACTTCAATGAGACAATGACTCCTTCATTTTACTTCTACACCATAATGCAGGCTGTAACCACTAACCACACCAATGATCTGAGGCAACCCAGAGAAAAACTCCCACAAGAGATTGCTCTGCAAGGAGGAAAATTTCCTTCCAGGTCTTCTGCACAGCGGGAATTACTGTTCCTAAACAGTCACCACTGAGATGCCACTTGTGCAGACTGGTGTAGGAAGGAAGTTGTGCCCTAATCACAGATCCTCTCTATGGTCAGATGTGGAACAGTGAGATAATCAAGCACATGTTTAAATCATTCTGCTTTTAATAAGCTTTAAACATATTGGGTACTTAACTCTTACTGCAGTCAACAGAAGCTAGGTACCTCAGTCCCTTTAGAGACTTGAGGATACCCATGAATTTCCATGTGGATTAGCAGGGAAAGTAAATGCACATTGGGGTGCTGTGCCAAGCAGATGACAGGGAGAGCAGTTGCTGACACAGGATCCTCTGCTGTGAACAGCTAACACAGCTCTCTGAATTCATATTGCAGCAGATAGTTCACCTTTCACTTCCCTTCTAAGAGTGGGCAACTGCTGTTATCATTTGATCTCTAGGTCTTCGTGCATGCAGTCATTTACTGGTGGTTAGTGCTTTGATAAAATTGATTTTTCCACTGTGATTATAGAGGTGGTTAAAAAAGAAAAGAAAAAAAAAAAGAAACCAAAGAAGTAACAGGAGGCACATTACTGATCGTTTCCTCACAGAAGGAGCAAGTTGGCAACTGCTGTTGAGTAATTCAGTGCTGCACAGAGAACGCAAGCATGTCCTTACATCCCATTCCCGAGAGATGATTAGTTTGTTTCCACAAACATAATCTAGCCCGCACTAAGGCACCTGATAATGCTGTGGGGCACGTATGTTGGATAACCATGCAGCACAGCTAAATCTACTGAAATGATACTATAGGGCAACAGGCTGGACAGTGAAGAACAGCAGATGAGTAGCCCAGATGTCAAGGTATAACTCTCCTGCCAGGTGGCACCGGTAGCAAAAACGGAACAGATTCAGTTATGTAGGCATTCTGGGATTGATTTGAACTTAGAGCTGTGTTGTGGGCTGACCCTGGCTGGATGCCAGGTGCCCACCAAAGCCGCTCTATCATTCCCCTCCTCAGCTGGACAGGGGTGAGAAAATAAAATGAAAGGCTCATGCGTCGAGATGAGGACAGGGAGGGAACACTCACCACTTATGGTCATGGGCAAAAACAGACTCAACTTGGGGAAATTAGTTTAATTTATTACCAATCAAATCAGAGTAGGATAATGAGAAATAAAACCAAATCTTAAAAACACCTTTCCCCACCCCTCCCTTCTCAGGCTTAACTTCACTCCTGATTTTCTCCACCTCCTCCCTGCCAGTGGCGCAGGGGGATGGGGAATGGGGGTTGGGGTCAGTTCATCACGCCTTGTCTCTGCTGCTCCCTCCTCTTCAGGGGGAGGACTCCTCACTTGTCCCATGCTCCAGCGTGGGGTCCCACCCATGGGAGACAGTCCTCCATGAACTTTTTCAACGTGAATCCTTCCCCTGGGCTGCAGTTCTTCATGAACTGCTCTAGTGTGGGTCCCTTCCACAGGCTGCAGTCCTTCAGGCACAGACTGCTCCAGCGTGGATCCCCCACGGGGTCACAAGTCCTGCCAGAAAACCTGCTCCAGCGTGGGCTCCCCTCTCCACAGGTCTGCAGGTCCTGCCAGGAACCTGCTCCAGCGCGGGCTTCCCACAGGGTCACAGCCTTCTTCGGGCACCCACCTGCTCTGGTGTGGGGTCCTCCCCAGGCTGCAGGTGGATATCTGCTCCACCATGGACCTCCCTGGACTGCAGGGGGACAGCCTGCCTCACCATGGTCTTCCCCACGGGCTGCAGAGGAATCTCTGCTCCGGTGCCTGGAGCACCTCCTCCCCCTCCTTCTTCACTGATCTGGGTGTCTGCAGGGTTGTTTCTTTCATGTATTCTCAGTCCTGTCTCTGGCTGCAGTTTCTGTTGCACAGGTTTTCCCCCCCCCCATTCTTAAGTATGTTCTCCCAGAGGCGTTACTACCATCGCTGATGGGCTCAGCCTTGGCCAGCAGCAGGTCCATCTTGGAGCCGGCTGGCATTGGCTTTATGGGGAATAGGGGAAGCTTCTAGCAGCCTTTTATAGAAGCCACCTCTGTAGCCCCCTGGCTACCAAAATCTTGCCACGCAAATCCAAAACAAACTGGAAAACCAGAAACTTGTTTATGGTTCTTGGTCTTGGCAAGGAAACTCCTCCATCTGCAGCAAGTCCAAGACTTTTTAACAGGTCTCTCAATATATCTTCCTTCCCAGTGCAAAGCTATGGCAGGTAGCTCAGGTGCCAGATGCAGTACAGCCTCCAAAGGATCCATTTATCTTGCTCCAAGTTAGACTGTTTTTAATGCCCACCCAGGCACCTTACTCATCTCTTCATGGTATCATCCCTGCTCATTGCAGGGGGGTTGGACTAGATGACCTTTAAAGGTCCCTTCCAACCCAGACTATTCTATGATTGTGTTGTGCAGCACAGACATGTTCTTTAGTGAAGGGAAAAAGCATGGGTGTCTGTGAGGACACACCTGAGAAAGCTGGCAACTGATAGCTACCCATGCTCCCTCCTCCCAGGATGTTTTGGTTGCCTCCACCACTGAGATTTGGGAAAGTGTGCTAAAATTAACCACTTCCTGCTTCACTGCAGCTTCCTCCCACTTTGTTGACCAGGGTTGGCACACATCTAAATTTGCACTGGTCCATCACTCATCCCCAGTGGGCTCTTGCTACCCTGAAGCTTTAGCGCCTATCCCAGGAATCATGACCTAGACACTAGCCCTCACCAGGACCTGCAGCTTCTCCCTGTGGCTGCTCTCTGTGGCCTCACACAAAGCAGTCTTGCGTCTATCTGCTTCCTCCTACAAAAAGAGGGACAGGGAGGAACCGATCTTAACATGCCCCAGCATAGTCCCTCCCTTCAGGGAGGACCATCTGACAGATATATTCCATTCTCTCACCCTGAAAGCATTCTTTCTGTCCATGTTCAACTGACCTCACCAGTCTGTGTTTGGAGTCAGTGATCATGCTTCAGCTCAGAATATTTGGGCCAGCAGTCTTGTTCTTTCATCACTTCACGGGCACAACGTTCCTTTTCCTATTTCAAAGCTCTGTTTCTCCCAAAATACCTCTGACCATTGCTAGCTGAAATCCTGAAATGAGACCTGGCCCAGCCAGTTGTTTCCTTCTACCTGCTAGCAGTCGTCAAGGCAGAGGTGCTGCTCCTCTGCACCTTTTGTCCATTTGTCTCAAGTATCTGCTTCCTGTTCAGTCCTGAGTGCCAGGACTAAGTGCCCTAACTCTCAAGGCACACATCACAAGAACCATTTAGCAGACTACCTTTTAATATCAAATATACAAAACCAGGATCCAAAACCATAATTGGTTTCTCAAAACAATGTTTGTTACATGAAGTTTGTGTAATCCATTCCTTGACTTCTCAATGCTAGTGTAAAGTGAAGGCACACAGTCAACGCACCCACTGCTAACCACTGCATTTCATTTAACATTACAGCACTGACTTTTCAGCCCCTTCTGAATCAGGGGAGGCCTCAGTCTGGTGAGGTGTTTGGACCTCTGCCTACTTCTAAATGTGTGAATAGTCCCAAAGGTGTTTTTCAGTCAGGTTTCAAGGGACAGTTGAACCAACACATCAGCTGCCACAGGCAGCGGTCTCCTACCTTCACCTGGGTTCTGGCACCTGCCTTCCTCTCCAGGTGGCTGGCTTAGCTTGCCAAAACAACAGAAAACTGTTCATTCTCTTTCTTTGTTGGTTTGGGTTTTGTTTTTTTTTCAAGTGAGGAATTTCCCCCTTGTTTAGCAAACAGAACTGACTCCTTCAGGGGTCTGGCGAAAGCCAGCGAGAAGACCCCAGCCCTTGATCCTAAACATAGTTGGGTCTAACTAGCCTCCCCTCCCTCTGCTTGTGGAAAAAGTGTTCTCCTTGGTGAGAACTGTCATTCCCACACACAATCAACAGGGAAGGTCTCACCCACATAGGTGAGGTTTGTCCACACTAACCCACAGTGAGGCATGAAATCTGGAAAGGATCCCCTAAGCCTCACCCTGACCTGGTTCTGGAGAGACAATGACGTCTTCCTGGCAGGGCATGATGTGTTGTGTGTGCCGGTCATGCCTGGGTCACCCTGCTGCAGCTGGCACCCAGAGCAGCCCATCCTTCAGGAGTCCCGTTTCTGCCTGTGCAACAGAAAGAGGTTTCTGTTACATTGATGTCAAGACTGGCATTCACTGCCAAGCCAGCTCTCTGAGGATATCTTCATCACCCAGCTCCATGACAGGGTGTGTTCCTCATGTCCAAGTTCGCACAGCAACCTACTGTCAGCCAGGGTGTCTCCAGGGGGTTGTTTTCCTTTTTCCATTCTGACATATACAGGTGTTACACGATGCAAGCTTTACCTACTGTCTTTTGTGAGGATGGAGTGAAAACCTGCTTCCCTGTCACCACCGCTCCCAGCACAAGCGGTAAGGGGACTTCTAGGTCTCAGCCTACATGGCTGAAAAAGAGAAGGATGTCAGGCTACTTCCCACAGCAAATGCAAGCAGCAGGACTAGAGGGGTTTGTTCCCCTTCGGATGCTGCCAGACCTGTCCAACCAGCCTGATCCACACCACCTCTAGCATAGGCTGGCTTGTACCCTTGTCAAAGAATCCTTGCTGTTAATACTTCAGTGGTGCTAAAACAGGCAAGCAGCTTTCACTAATACAGGATTTTTGCTGCAATTTTCCCAGTAATTTTATGTGATAAACACCATGTCTCGGCTGTGCCGGAGAAAGGGATGGACTCCTACCAGATGAGCTCAGCCAGAAGGTTCCTGAAGTGATAATGTGGGGCTGCTTAAAAAAATCTAATCAATACAACAAAAGAGCTTGCACTGTGATGCTTCACTTAGTGGTGTTATTGAAGAGTAACTACGAAAGGAGCTACACTGTAATTACTAGGTTTGTGTCCTGTGTTACTGAGATGCTACTACCTGATAACCGTGAGCTATAGCTCAGAATTCAGAAGTTCCCCTGGCTTTACAGAAGTGGAACCAATGGCAGGATTAATGACTCAAAAACTGAATTCTTGTTACAGGATGGTATTGCAATAGTAATTTATCTCCTCGCAGGTTCCTAATCATCTGAACAAGCTGCGAAGTTTCAGTACTCAGGTAGACACTTCTCAGTGCAAGCTGGTGGTAGGTAAGGGAAAGGCTGAGCTTCAGACTCTACCCCTCTGCTCAGATGTGCCACCCTGCCCATGAAGGAGGAGCGGGAGGCCATGCCAACAGCTGGAGAGAAGCCCTCAAGCACTTAATGTAGATCCTGCCTGGTTAAGCGAAATGGAGGGTAAGTGTGAAGCCACTCCAGCCTGTGACAAAAGGTGTGTGGGAAAAGCCAGTATTTTTGCAGTTCTCCCTGAGGGTTTTCTTATGACTTTGAAGTAATTTTTGTTTACACTAATTTTACTTTTCCATCACAGCTGAGCGCAACAAAAACTGTAAAAGGCAAGACAGAACGTTAGACTGAAAGATTTTTAGAAGCAACAGGAGATTTGTGGTTAAAAGTTATTTTGAGTTCCTACTATAGAAGATGCCCCCTCACTGAGGGCAGCACAAGGTTTTATTCTTAAAAGCCCCCCTCTGATCCTATGTTAAATAAAAAAGCTGCTATTTGAATAAAGAAAGAAGCTTTGAGAGAGTTCAGTTTGCTATAAGCCATGTACTAAGGGTGCTTTTTTTTAGAGAGGGCTTCAGACAATTTCTGATGAAGTAGAAACCTCATTATTCTAATCATTGGAAAAGACTAGAATCAGACTTTCTTCTTTTAATAGTCATAAATGCAGAGATTGCTCACTGCCTCGAACTTTATCTTGTTATATCTGAGGTGGTAACATCCTACGTTAAACGTCTTTCATCTTCTCTCTCTCTGCTGTCCCGCAAGGCCCAGAGTTGTGTTCAGTCTGTGTTAGAGTACCTTAGTTTCCAACTCTTGTTGAGGCTTTGAAGCTCTTGTAGACAGCAGCTTCTTCCTGGGATAGTTGCCAGCCTGCTCTCTCAAGGTGGAACTCTTCTGTCCCTATCCCACTCAAACGCTTTGAACTTCAGACTGGAGTCTGAAGCACTGCTCCTGCACTAGGACTTCTAAGCACGTCTCTGGGGTGCCCAATTCTGCCTAGCAGCCCCTCCTGAACGTTTAACTTCCAGTCTGCCTGGTTCCTGCACCTCCTCCCACCCCACAACTGCTTTAATGTACCACCAATTAAGTACAGGCCTCCACTGTTGGACTCTTCAGGAACTACATAGTGTTCTTAGGGGGAAACCAAATCTTCTGCTTGAGTTGAAGGCAATTCAAGGGTTTTCTTCCAGGACCCTGAGAAGACCAGCAGATATATTAGTCAGGCCTCCCATGCATATACAGAAGTATGTTGAACTGTCTTTACTCCCATTGAGAGCTCTTTCTTTCTCCTCTCCAAATTGCTCTAAAGGTAGGATCATCACCAGGGTGGGTTTCGTTTCCTTCTGAGCAATAGTATTGCCGTCTCCTCAGACCTATCCCAGACTGAAACAGTGGGCCAGCTGCAAACCATCTCACTTTCAGCAGAGTCATTGAGTTGTAATGCCAGGCCCTTGTCCTGCGTCAGAGAGGAAGAAGGTGACTGGACCAGCATGGGAGGAAATCCATGCGGGCACTCGCGGTGCTCGGGGATGTAATGAACTTCACGAGCTGACAAACTGCCAGCTTGCAGCAGGTCCATCCACCCACGTTCTGCAGTTGAGGACTTGGCACACAGAAACATTAAGCAGCTTAGCCAGAGTCGCCCATGAAGCCTGTGGCAGACCTGTGAGCATACCTTGGGAGATGCAGGTCAGTGCTAGATGTCCCTTCCTTGGACCGTGTTTGGGCAAAAGTAATTTCTCCTGGTGCTGGGAGCAGAAGTGGCTGGTGGGAGCACAGCTCTGTCGGTCAGGTTTGCAGTGTTGCTCTGCAGAAACCAAGTGCAACTGGGAGCTGAGAAAGAGATGGGATGAGCAGGGGCAATGCAGGGACAACAACAGAGGGAGCGGGATCCAGTAGGAGACACAGGGGAATAAAGGCAACAAAGGAGGTGAGGAAAGTCAGAAAGGAAACCAAAGAGGAAACAGACCATATACAAAGGGAAGGAGCTTGAAACAGACAAGGGACTTTTTAAGCCACCATCTTGTGGCTACCTATGCTGTGCTTAGCATGGCTGAGTTCCCAGTCTGACAGGCCTCAGGACTAATGAATGCAGAGGGCATTTCTGAGAATAGTGGGTTTTACCTTTTCACAACCCATCAAACTAATGGGAAGGAAGAATACCCCAACCTATTACTAATACCACTGTACAAATCTGAGAGCAAGGAAGGCTCTGCAGCTCACAGCCCAAGCATGCCTCACCGTGTTCCACAAGAACTTCAGCACAAGTCCCACACTGCCTCACCACTGACCATTCAGGCTCCAAATATACAGCAGAGGATCCTCCACTGTCCTTCATCCCTCCTTTTTGTGCCTAACTGAGACTAGATACAAATTTGTGCTTGTGCAGTTTTATCTACATGTGCAGTTTTCTGCAGGTAGAGGTTAACACAAGGCCATAAGAGATGTCAGTGTCCCTGCACTTATTCACTTAGGTAGGTTTAACATCACACTATTAAATTCTTCTCCCCTGGTGCAACCCTGTGCATGGTGCAGGCACTGCCCCTTCCCAGCCAGAATACACGGTGGGGACCATCCTCTCGGCACCTCACGCTGGTGGGCAATACATTGAGTGGCAAAACTCTGGTTTCCCCAAAGCCCTGGCAAATTCTCCACCACGTGAGATTTTTCTGCACGGCCACGGCTTTGAGCTGGAGCATTAAATCCTATGAAATATCATATTTGTTAAAATAATGACCACAGTTCGCTAACGATCATTCCAAATAACTGCGTGCCCCAGCCTGGCAGTAAACAACAGACTACTGCAGTTTTAGATTAAACCCTCAGGTTAAGAACAAAAGCCAGGGGAGGAAAGGGGCAGCCATACTCAAGAAAGTAGTCTGCCTTTAGCTATGTGGTCAGCTTATCACAGCTCAGCTTCTGGACTCCTATACTGTTGGAACTAAGGAGGGAGAAAATAAGCTTTAACTGATTAGGTTTGCTTGATCTGAATAATCTCTTTGATGCTCCTACCTGTTGAAAGTTTGTTTCAATTCACTTTCCCAACCCCTCGAGGCAGCACAGGGAGGATCAAATAACAATAAAATGATTCATTAGCAGCATTTGGCTCTACTGTGCAGATAAAAAGCTGTTGACCTGGGCAAAAGCACAGTAGTGACAAGAAAATTTATAGATGCTATTTATTGCAAAGGATCACGCAACTGGACAGTCTTCAGTTTGCTTCCCATGACCAACAGATCCTTGGTGATCAGTAAGAACATTGTTATACAACAGCATGAGTCAGGATACATCCTTTTTTTTTAAATTCAAAGACCACAAGAGCAAACCACAATGGGAGAGGAGCAAACGAAAAAGAAAAAGGCTGTTCTGCAAGATTTCCTGTTCTGTGATGCATGGGTAATTGGCCTATATTTGTGACCCCATTTTTCTTTCAGGTTTGAAGCTGTACTGCAGAGATTCGATCCTTTGGTATAAAACCTGCACTGTGAATGAGTGGGAATGGTCAATGCTGGGCACAGAGTGAGTCTTGAATAAGGCACATGGCACTCTAACTTGCATGCTTTCTAACTTCCACGCTTTCTAACTTCCACGCTGTCTAAATTCCACACGGCCCTGAACCAAACCTTAAATGCTACTCTTCAGCAAAAGGACAAAAGAAGACACAGAAAGAGACAAACTGCCTCCTCTCTCAGGCACCTTTCTGAATTGCACCCAAACCTGAGCTGCTTGATAGAGCCCAAGGTGGGGTGGTGCTGGCTGTGGTGGTGAACATGCTGCAGTGCAGGAAGAGGACTTCTGCGGTTCCGCTCCCACCATCAATGAGGGAGAGTGGAGCAAGTGACTTTTATGGATCTGCCCCTAAAAATCATGCGTTTCACAGGCAGAACACCTCTTTACATGGTTTGCACTGCAAATAAGCCTTCCCTCTTTGTGCACTGCTAGAGCTGTTGTGTTACAAGGTGTTCGTGTTACACAAAAGCAGTGAGTCAGAGCTATGGCCCATAGTCTGTATAGAGTCTATATAGAGATAGCCTATATGAGCTGCTACAGGCATGCAACTCTTCATCTTTCCCCAACAAACCTATTGTCTAGCACGTCCCCTACAACACCAGGCCACAGCCAAAACCAAAGTCCACCTTCTAAATTTTTGCTTACAGATGGGATTCTGACTTTCTGCTTCAAAACCAGAGCATTTCTTACAGTTAATCTCTAATGTGCTGCTGTTATTTCTTCAGACTTTTTAATTTTTTAACTCAAATTAATCTCCCCATCTGCTGCTCTCTGCTCTAAATTGCCCAAAGTTGGTATCTGCTTCACTGTCAGGAACACGGCCACACGCCCCAGGGAAGGGAGCACAGGTTCAGCCATCCCTTCGGCAACGCAGCTTCCTGCACCAAGCACGTGGCTCTTGTGCTGGCTGTGGGCACTCTTACTGTTTCAATCAGTTTTATATAACTTGCTCTCTGCTATTGCCCACTGCTTTCTCAGCTTCAGTGTTCTTTGGGCTAGTCTCAACTCATGGGTATGTGCTTGATTTCTTTTTCTTCGTATAAACTGGATTAGTTTGGGTTCTTTCAAAGTGGTACTTGGCACTCATTTCTGCCCATATTTTTAGTACCTCTCCAGAATCCTTTGCATCTTTCCACAGTTTAGCTTAATTCATTTTGATATTTAATGCAAAAGGAGCATGCATGCAAGGAATCAGTGCAGAAGAGCTACTGTGCATTAACATCATGCTAGTTTATGCTACCCTAGCTTCTCAAGTTAGATGAAACCTATGGCCCCAATGCATTCATTTTTTTGACTGGTACTTTCAACTCCTTCAAATTAAGTACCATCAAATTAGCACACACTTATTGAAACCAGGCACTAGGGGAAGAAAAGGTATTCATGAATTTTAATTTCTCTTTTGTGGAAGAAGTCCATGAGAATTTGTCTTACTTCTCTCCGGGAACATCAGATTTCTGATGTCAGCACCTCCCCGCATCTGTAACCACAACTTAAAGGGACCTGCAATGCAAAAACCTGCTCAAAATTCAGACTTTCTCATAGTTTTAACAGTTTCTGTTCAGGTGCCTAATTTAAAATTTCACTTACTCAATTAACTTAGTTCACTGACTGAGTGTAACTGAGGAACACCAGTTTTGCAGTGCTACAGTTAACAACAGCTGGGGGACGGGTGTCAATTTTTTATGGCAGAGTCTGTTTCTTAAATCTATAATTTATTCCTTAAAGAATTATTTTAAATTTCATATTTCTCCCATTAACATGTGCTAAACTATGACGTTCAAGTGTACATAATTCTGATCTCCAGGATTGCTTTATCCTCTGAAAGCCAGAACTAGTATTTTGTAATTCCTTCTCGGTTTGCTTGGAATTATTCAAACTATTTAACTTTCAATTTTATCAGTTTCCTTTTAATGAACAAAGCACAAACCTCCTATTTTGCAGTTCAAAGGAGATGAAGAAAACATCAGTCAACATGTCAGCCACTCATTTGAGCTGCTTAACACTATAAAGCTGCCTTTTCTTACAAAGGTTGCCAGAAAAAACCCAGCCTCTGTAAAACATTTCTTAGGTAGGCAAATATCACATAGATTTCAAGGAAATGCATGCTTCAAGATTTTGCCTAACTTCATCCCTAATTCATCCACAAGCCAAAATTATTTAGACTGTCTTAAGCATCTTTATTAATGTTTAGAAAGGGTTGGAAACAGTGCTTGGGAGAGACATCGCTGGTCAGGGGCAGGCACAGCTGGACAAGCTGCTGAGCAGCAGCCTGTTTGCACACAACCAGCCCCTCTTATCCCCTTTTCCCTCTGTTTGCCCGCACTTGTTCCCCCGAACCACCACAATCCCTCCTTTTTGGTCCTGGCCCTAAACATCCCATAACAGGACTTACGCAGTAACCAAATCGTCCTCCCCAGCATCCCGGGCATCCCACCGTGAGCCAATGCCTCTGTAGGTCCCTCACCCCGTGAGGTGACCTGGGGGCTTGCCTGGGGGACTGTGGGCTGGCATCGATCCTGGGGCAGCCCAGGGAAGGGACAGGGCAGGGGCTTCAGGGGCTCCAGCTGAGTATCAGGCCCACCCTGTCCTTGGTCCTCTGTGCTCCAAAGAGTTGAGCCTTCATCCCATAACCTACCATTCACCCACACAAAAGTAGGTGGACTCCACCATCCCCTCTCCTCACACAGCCTTTCCCAGCCACGTTTCACCTCCTGGGTGGGCTGCCCCCCACCACCCCCCCGAGCAGGAGGCTCGGTGCCGCTGCAGGTTACCTTCCAAGGGGCTTGTCGGTCTGTGGGGCTGCGGCGTGCTGAGCCTCACAGCCCCACGCCTCTGGACGGGAGCTGCAGGATCAGAGTAAACCCTGCAGGAGTTACCTTGCCCCTCTGTCCTCCTTTCCAGTTGTGGAGATGAGCTTTTTATCACTTAACCTAACACAAAACACCAGAATTATATGCCTAAAACATAACGTAAACATCAGTTTAAAAGCCATTCTGCCACGATCACCTAAGCCAAAAATGTAACTGAAAACACTGCTCTGCCACATGCTATCCCTTTCCCAATAGTGCCCATTACAGCATGACAAGCCCTGAAGGACATTTGTCAGCCAAAATAGACCACGTTGTGAGCGTGAGGTGGAAGTTTTTCCATTTCGGACCAAAAAAAGCTGAAGCACCTTTCTTGCTATGAAGATGCATGTGATTCTTTTACAGGGGAACTGTGCGAATGACCTGATTTTACAAGGTATTGTATCTGTTGTGGTTTCCCCATAGCATAGAGCAATTGAAACAAAACAATTAGAGCTGCTAAGAAACTGAAAAAAACAACTTTTAGAAACCTTATGGCTTGTTTTTAAACACAGATAGATCGAAGTGTAAGGATCAGCAGCGGTTACTCACACAGTGCACTATCTAATTGTGTTCTAAGTTCACATTTTCTAAGAGATTCCTTCAAGAACATAAGGTTTAAAACCTTATAGTAGAGTTGATGTTAAACTACTATATTTGCAAATGCCAGCCTTTCTTCATGGGACAGTTTGCATGTACATGAACAACTGCATCAATAAACTGTAGCAAAACTGTTTCTACATGCAAACAAGGTAGTTTGCGTGCACAGAGGCAGCCAGATGGAGTCTGTCTATTCCCATGATAACTAATCTGCCATATAACAGTCTGTTTTGCTAGAATCATGGAATAATTTAGGTTGAAAGGGCTCTCTGGACGTCCATCCTCCTGCTCAAAGCAGACCTAACTTCACAGCTACATCAGGCTGCTCTGGGTCTGTCCATTTGAGTTTTGAAAATTTCCAGTGATGGAGAATTCACAACCTCTCTGGGCACCTGCTCTAGCCCCACACCATTCTCATGGTGATTTTTAAAATTTTATTTCATGTACGCAGCTGCAATTTCTCTTAATGCAATTTGCCTGTTGATTGTTGTCCTTTCACTGGGCACCTCTAGGAAGAGTCCAGATCTGTTTCCAGATGGCCCCCTGTGAGCATGGAAGACCACAGCTTAACCACCCATCTTTACCTTCTCTTCTACAGGTAGAACATCCCTAGCTCTCCACATCACACACTCGTGCCCCATCACCATCCTCTGGCCCCTCCAGTGGGCTCTATTTTGTTGGCATCTCTTGTACCGGCGGAGCCCCAACGGAACACAATACTCCAGGTATGGTCTTACAGGGAAGGGGATGTAGGGGAAATAACCACTTCCCTCAGCCTGATAGCTATACAAGCACAGCCAGCAGGCTGACTCACTCTTCCAGGCTCTCACTCTTCACAGCTGCCTCCAGGCCCTTTTCTGCAAAGCTGCTTTATACACAGCCCATCTGTCCACAATTTGGCTACATAGATGCTTTGGGAGATTTTGCCTAAAGCCAAAGAAAGTGACATCCACTACTGCCCTCAGAACCATGGTAGAAGGTGATCACATTGGTCAGGTGCAACTTGCCCTTCATAAACCTATGCTGGCTGTTCTCAGTCACCTTGTTTTCTTCCATGTACTTAGAAATGGCTGCCACGAGGACTTGCATCAAATTTCCCAGGGACTGAGGTGAGACCGACTGGTCTGTAGCTTGCTGGATCCCCTTTCTCACCTTTTTAAAAGCTAGACATAACATTTTCCTTTTTCAAGTCATCAGGAATGTCCCTTGATCACCACAACTTTTCAAAGAAGCCTGAGAGCAGACCTTGCCAGTAAAGACAGAGGTGAAGAAGAAACAGTACCTCTGGTTTTTTTCTTTACCTTCATCACTAGGTCACCCACTCCATTCAGCAGCTGGCCCCCATTTTCTTTCATCTTCCTTTTACTGATGTCCCACTTGCGGAAACCCTTCTTACTGCCTTCACATCCCTTGCTAGTTTCAGCTCCAGCCAAGCTTTGATGTCCCTTGTACCATTCCTGTATGCCTGTGCAGTTCCACAGCCATCCCTTGTAGCCCATCCTCACTTCCACTTTCCATACAATTTTTGCATTTGAGCTCAGCCAGGAGTTTCTCAATCAGCCAGTCTGTCCTCCTGCTATGCCTATGCATGGGTTTGCATAGTGGAAAGAATCCTTTTGAAAGGCAACCAGCTCTGGCCCCCATACCCCTCAGGGCAGCCTCCCACGGGCTTCTGCCAAACAGAACCCTGAACAAGACAAGAGTTCACTTCCCTGAAGTCCAAGACTATTACTCTGCTACTTGTCTTCCTCTCTGCTCTCTGGATTTCTAACTCTGTCATCTCATGGTCACTGTAGCCAACGTTGCCATTGACTATTGCATCTGAGTATTTCTTCCTTATTCCTGGGTAGCACATCTAGAGCATCCCCACCACCCTGTCCAGCACCCAAGTAAAAGATGGTCCCTGACACACTCCAAGTCTCCTGACTTGTGTGTGTTCTGTCACATGGCTCTTCCTGCAAATCGGAAGTGGTTAAAAATCCCCGTGAAAACCACTGCATGCAATCAGGAGACTTCTTCAAATTGTTTAAGGCAGGCTTCATTCTCTTCCTTTTCTTGATCGAGGGGTCTGTTGCAGATGCCTACCACAATATCCCCTTTGTTGGCCTCCCCTTTAGCCACAATGACAAACTTTCGGCAGGCCTGTCATCAGGACTTTTTCTATTCCATTTATGCTCTGCGCATTCAGGCTATTCCTCTGTGGACCTCCCCCCCTCCATTTTTCTTCCCTGCCTGCTTCTTAAGCTTGTGTCCATCCATTGTGGCACTCCAGTCATGCAAGCTGTTCCACCATGCTCCTGTCATCCCAGCAATGTCACAGCTTTGTGACTGCACAGACTTCCTCTTTCTCTTGTTTATTCTGTTGCACACTTGTTTGTGGAAGAGAAATTCAGATGATCCCAGTCACCTTAATTTCTTGCAGTGAGGGATGTCCCTTCCTCAGACACCTCTGTGTGTGCTCCCTTCAGCTCCCACGCACCCACAGGCTTTGGTCTCCACACCCAACAAACCTAGTTTAAAACTCTTCACAAGGTTAGCAACCCTGTCAGCAAAGATAATTATCTTCATCAGGTGTGTCCTGTCTTTTCCTAGCAGACCTCATTCCTCAATGAGGGTCCCACAGCCATAAAAACCCCAAAGCCCTGCCCATGACACCAGCAACATACCAGAGGTGGGCCCAGGCAAAGAACAAACGGGTCTGATGGGCAGGGCGAGTGCCTTTATCCTGTTGCAGAGGAGGCCCCTGACTACTGTTACCTGTCACTTTCAGCCTCACTGGCTCCAACAGCATGGCTAGATGCATCCCCCAACAAAACTCACTGTCTTCTTGTCAGGGCTCTGCAGTTCTCTCAGTAAGCATCTGCAGGTGGAGAAAAAGCTTTCTTGTTTTTTCCTCCGTGGGAATTCCAGCCCTCCCCTGATTAAACATTGCCTCTGGCCTTCCCCTCCTTCCATACAGTGGGGGATTGGGGTTCTTGCTTTTACAGTAGCCACAAAGTACCTTTGCCCTTCTGTTGGCATTCCTGATGTCATCCAGCCTTCTTCACCTGGCAGCTCGGTGTCCTGACAAGAGCACAGATCCTGCCGGTGAGGCTGCTGTCACCCCCAACCTCTGAGAAGCTCCAGGCACTCCCTGCAGCCTGCACCTGCACAACCACGTCCACCCCAGGGTTGTGCCTGGGTTGAGGTCTCCAGTGTGCCGTGATAGTTGCTCTGGCTAGTGCCGAGGACTGTGTCTTGTGGCTTGTCACCATCATCACTGTGTCCTCTACTGGTCTCAAGCACCATCTATGGCTTTACTGTTCACTCTCTTCCACTAACTCCTTCCTGGTTGCACAAGCTGGTCACAGTGGTCCTCGGGTGTTAAGAAAAAAGAACACAAGCCTGCTCTGCTCCCTCGTACTTAGCAGGCAGCTTCTCAATCTCTCAGTTCTTAGCTGCATTTCTCCCACTTTATGAATGCCAGCTCCCCTCAGGCAGGCTGCTTCCTCACGCACCACGCGCTGAGCAGGACACAGAAGCCTGACATCTGCTCTGTCCCCATTAGATTTCCTGCTCAGTGTGCAACTCCTCAAACTGCTTTTTGTTCCCAGCCGCAGTTCATTCAGCTCATAAGCATGCATTTTTTTCTCGTGCGCAGTGCTTACAAAGCTTTAAAAAGCTTTTCTGAGGAGCTTACAAAGCATTCTGTTCCCCTAGGTCAAATGACACACTACGGCAAAAAACCCCAATACTAAAAGCAAACATTCAGTTCATTGAACAAAGCAAGTGTTCCCCAAAATAACCTTTTAATTATATGCTCAACTTTGTTGTGATCTCTTTACTGTTCCTCAGTCACTGTACAAAGACAACGCTTGAAGACTGCACAAGTACAAAAGAATGATGTTCCATCCTCTTCCCGTACTTAAAGGCTCGCTACTCATTTATTGGCCATATTTTCCATGAAAGGTACAATGGACTTAGCTGGCTAAGGCGATTCACTTCAAGGCCTGGGAGAGAATAATTTGTGGCACTTCTTTGAACAGCAAGTTACTTACATTTTGCCCTCTGAAATATTAAAAAGAATAAATGATTTGGAAAAAGTTACACAGGAAGTTTTGAACTGTGATTGATTTTAAAACATGGACACATTCCAAAGAAGTGACATTGTACATGCAAAGAAGTTAAGTGAATTTTTCCTATTATTCTGTATTGGGGGGGGCAGGAATCACAGCAGCAACAAATTTAAGAACCCCAGCAGCCCGAAACCAGAAACTGTATACTAGAGGTCATTGGGCTTTTGGGCTTCCCCCTCTCCCCCATTTTTATTAGGAGAACTTAGTACTGTTCATGATATATTAATCAAAGGAACTGACACTTTTTGGTGTTTGTTGCAGATCCATCAGAGGTTCAATCTTTGGGTAACTCAATGATCCTGAATAGCCCAGTTCCTTTTTTTGGTAGAAACCAAGGCAGTTGTATGTTGCAAGTTATGTTTTTGCAATACTACATTCATTATAGATAGTCTGTAGAGGATTTAGCTTCAAGATGAACAAAAGCACTTACAAATCTACCAAAACTACATCTCTGAAGATTCAGTTCAACTTCTCTCTTGGCTCTAGCTTACAAGGAAAACATCAAACCAAAAAGACCTACCAAAAAAGATGCATCTGGCATTTCCTGAAATGAACATGAAGCACTGTAGTCATCTCGCCGAGATTTAATTCCTGCTGGCTAGACAATGCTGAAACTAGAAGTTTGTTAGCTTTTATCTACAACTGAACTGAAATATCCATAGACGCATTCTTTCCTGAAGAGAAGGCTGGGCTTTGTATAAAGTATTTAATCAGTGAAAATTACTAAGCTAAAAAGCAAAGCAGTAAACCCTATCTTTATCATCATCATCACCCAATCACCCTGACAGTTACAGAAGTGTTTAAGTTGTCTCAAGAGCTAGATATATTGTCTAAATAAGGACTATATTGTCAAAGCAGTCTGAAGCTGAGAGTGGTCTTATTACAGCTAGGGAAAACATCACTTAGGAGGAAATATTTTATCAAATAGGCTGTGGATTCTCACTTTGCTTTAAAAAAAAAAAGAAAAAGAAAAAAGGGGTGGAATACAGTAACTTCACTACAAAAAAAAAATACAAGTATAATTTTTATAATCCATCCTCATTACTACAGCCATATTAATTGTATGGAACTGTCAGCCATAGCTTAATCCTTAATTTTTTACTTCTGGAAGTCACAGGATTTGTTAAACAAATTACAGAGTGTGAGTGTTTAACAAAAAAGCATGTTTCTAACCAGATGTAGTTGGTACAGAACTGCACAGACCAGTCATAACTGCCCCTCTCAGACACTTTCTTCTCTGTTCACAGAGATGTCTGCCAAAAGGCAGAACCAATACAGAAGAACACTTAGACAGGAACATTCCCATCTTTTATGACAGGGCTCTAATTGTTAATTCTAACAGACAGATGAGGTTGGGTATTCAACTGCATCAGGTCCTTCAGGGAGAAGCTTCATGTAGAATACCAAACAATATAGTTTGAAACATACAGCAAAACAAGCATTCCAGAGAGCTTAGCTTGTCAGTTGTGTTTAAGTAACTCTAACAATGGTAAACAAGACAAAATTTTGCCAATCAAGATTGGATTTTTTTTTTCCTCCTTTGTCTGTTGAATCATAAACCATCTGACAACTCAGACTGATACCCAGTAACCCTATTCAGTCTGGTCTTAATCAGACTTTTAAGATTCACCATCAGGAAATGCAAGATCTTTTCAGCTTAGAAGAAATTTGAGCATGCACACATTCTCTATTGCAGACTGGACTAACTCTGAAAAGAACATTTTTCAAGAAAACTCCCCCAAACCCACAGGGCTTCCTGAATTTCTTAAATGCTAAGATTTTTGGTTCAAGAAGTCTCAAAAACACGATTTAGCCAGCACAATAGCTTTATTTCGCAATTTGAATTATTATACACAATTCAGTGAAAGCCCACAGGAGGAACAGCATGGAGACTTACCACTTCTTGGCATTTCCTTAAAGTAGAGCCAAAGTACAAGGTCTCCAATTAACCCCCAAGGTAAGATAACAACACTTTGCTGTTAACAAAAGTCATGTTAACACTTAAAATATCTAATTAGTTATTTAAAAGGCCACATCTTCAAATGCAATTAGAAATCATTTAATAAAGTTTTTGTTTCTTTTGGTATGATAAATTGCCACATATCCTACAGCTAACAGGTAATGGAACATCATGTTTTCCCAAGACATCTAAAGAAAAAAAGCAAACAACACTGCCTCTACAGTATTCCATACACCTTAAAAATGAATGCCAGAAATCAGCTGCTCCCAGGTGTTCCAGTGGAATTTTATTTCCTTCAGACACGCTGTTGCTCCTCTTAAAGAAAAAAAAAAAAAAAAAAAAAAAGAAAAAAGCCCAAACCAAACTTTTCATGCCTAGTATCTTGAGGCACAGGTTCCCCCATACTTACAGGAATTTTTTCACAGGATGTATCATGTTACAACACTGTTGTTATTTGAAGTCTATGGCACATTGATTTTTGGGGGGTGAAAAAATTCTCCTCTGTGTTTAGCTGCTACAATATGGCACAAAGTTAAAAGTTAACACCATGACTAAATATTCTGATGCTTTTTTGCTGGCTATTTTGGGGTGCACATAAATAAAAGGCACACTTTTCCTCTCTCCTCTCAAACCATTTATGTACTGTACAAGCCTAACTTCCCAGCACTGTTCCATGCCTGCTGGCCCAGTGCAAAAAAAGATTTAACTCAGCATCCAATGCTAGTAGCAGCTCTATATGCTTAACCAATGGCTTTAGTTTAGCATGCTACTTCCACTGTGGTGACCATTTATGAGCTGCCAACAGTGTTCCTGAAAAAAATTAAAGCCTAAAAAAAAAAAAGTTAAATTATTTATATTCACTTACATGTATATTTTCCAAATGTGTTCACAATGTTCAGAAAGTGCACATTTTGAAGTCTTGTTTCAGTATTACAAATGTCCATGACCTATATATTATAGCAGCGCCATGTATAACTGTATCGTTACAGAACTGTCAATGTTTCCATTACTGACCCTGTTTTGCAAGAATATAACGAATATACAAGAATTTGCTCTTAGCTAGAACTTAGTGTCCATAATGTCTTCAATATGGCATTTTTAAATATTTGGATTTAATTCTGTACAGCAGTCAGAATCTGAAAAACAGAAGGTTAGTGGTTTCACTTTTTGGCGCTCATTTTTACATAACAAGGATTTTCAAGAATGAAAGCAAGCTTACAGCACATGAAGAGCCCTCAGTAATAAAAGCTCCACAAACCATTACCACACTGTTAAAAACTTAACAAAAACCAATAAGATTTAGCTAATGATTTGTGGATCCTTACAAAATTACTTGTCGTGATTTAACAACAGTTTACGTCAATGAAATTATCATATATAAAAAAAACAGCCTGGGTCTTAACATCAATGGTCTGACAAACATATTTAAACAAGAATATTCAGAGTTAAGACTAGTGCTAAATTTAGCTCCTAAATTTAGCTAAACTTAGATTTGAGAGTTTAGATACTCTCAATTTGATGTGCCTTTAATAAAAAAGAAAAAAAGTCCAACTTTCAGAAGAGTCTGAAAAACAGCAGTTTCAAGTAAGTTTGGAGCAATTAGGTTTTGTGGCTAGAGTTACCATAAATATGTACTACATGCTGACTTGACAAAATTGTGTTAAAAGAAGTGTGAGTTGAACCACCACCTCTGAAGGTTCTTCCTTTGGTTATCTTTAAAAAAAGTTCAGACTGTTACAATAACAGTGCAAGTTCATTATAAAGCCACATGCCTCTCTGTAGATGTTCACTTATCAATTGGTTTTTATTATGCCCACTGCCAGCAATGGACATTCTACTTGGAAAATCCACCTCCTGCTGTAAAAGGTTTGGCTGAACCAAATGAAGAAAATAATTCTGATAGACTCAAATGGGAACACACTATTTCATTTAGTTCTTGTTAAGAATATTTAAAAGCCTTCTCCACCTACAGTCTTTTTGAAACACAAGGCACAAATAGGGAGTGGACATTCCAGCAAAAAGTGATTGTCTGTAATTAACAGTCCACAGCAGTCTTCTAGTCCAGCACAATGAAACATTTTTGCTGTCCAATTCTATGCCACGTCTTCTAGATAATCTGCAACATCACTTAACTGAGAAATGGTAAGGTCTTGCGTGATGCCTTCAAGCTAGAAAATAAATGAAATTACAAACTCAGAAATCATAGAAACAGTAAGTATTATTTCTTGTAGTCCTTCATACAGCATCCCATTCTTTTGGCCTCAAGCTCTTTCAGCGAGATTTCATATTCCTTTAGGATATGCTCAGACAGATCTTGAGATACTGGGATAAGACATTCCTATGCTGGATACTAAATCAGTCTCAAATATGTTTTACATGCCTAGAAACAGACAGTGAATTGTGCTACCAAACAATTGTTGTGGGGTTTTTGTTTTGTTTTTTAATCAGTATAGTATCTAACTTGGCAGGAATACTAGGTGTAAAAATACAGAACATAACAAATAATACAACCTTAACCTGTATCCTAGGAACCTATGACAATGGCACATTCCTTCACAGAAGGTTTAAAAAAAAAAAGTCAAGACAAGATCAGAAGAATGTCAAGAAGAACAATTTTAAAAGAATCATACTTTATCACTGGCATTTGACTCTTCTGTTTCCACAGAAATTTCATCTATTTCTTCACCAATACTGATATCACTTTTTTCTGAGCGATGACTAGTACTAAAGAGAAAGAAAACCATAAACACAGAAATAAGACTTTCTTTTTCAACATCCAGGTAGTACATTCAGTTTATACCTGACATTTAATTTGGATTTCACTTCCTAGCAAGTTAAATATGAAGTTACTTAAAAACCCATAACAAGTAAAGGCCTTCTACCTAAATGAAGCCTTGATAAATACTGATAAATACTTAGGCCTCAATCCTGCAGTTTACAACACCAATACCTTCACATCATAAGGATGAGGCTGTTAAATATTTTATTACTGACTACTCATGATGCTTCATTTTTCAGTTGAATATTTCAGCATACACCATATTCACTGTCTAACAGCATTAATTAAAGTGTTAAAACATTGTTAAGTGCAATGTTCAGGGAAAAAAAACTGAACACCTTCCACAAAAAAGCAACAACTTATCATCTTAAAGTTAGCACCAGGTTTTTAAGGAACTCATTACCTCCTACACAAAAGGGATCTGTTTTTTTTTTTTTTAAATTTGTAACTATACGTATTAAAATAGCAAACTGAAGTTTAAAGGAGTTCAGAGATACTGACAGACTCCAGCAGTAGTGACTAGCTAAAATATTATGAAATAGTTCAAATATGCTAGTGGATATGCTTATAATGCATGAAATACTATGCTACTGCAGTATCATTCTTCTCTTACCTGTTGAAGTCATCAGCATACTCATCGTCATCTCCATTTCCTAAATAATTTTTAAAAGGTATTAATCAAACAAGTTTTCTCTTTAGGAAATGCAAAAAAAGAATCTATTCCTGCACCGAAATACATGGTTTGATGGCCAGCAAAAGTGGGAGTAGATTAAATTACTTGTGCAGATTAGGAAGAGAAGATGAGTTTATGTTTGTCGTTAATTAATCTCAATCTCATTTACACAAACTGTTTTGAAATTGAACATACATTTTCAGGATGTTGACTACATTGATGAAGACAAGATTTAAATACTAGGCAGCTCTATTTTGAAAGAGAGCCAATACTTCTTATATCACATCATCTTCATATAGCTCCTAAAGCTTACAAGGCAACCCTCAAAGGTGTGGAGGGCAAGTAAATATGCCACTGAAAAACAGTAAGACTTGTCTGGCTATCTTTTTCCACAAATATAAATCCCCTCTTTTCTGAGAAACCTAGACAACAAAATTTATCACTTGGTACTAGCAAACGTATACACAGAATGAATCAAATTTTTGCTGCATGTGTAAAATATTAATCCACATACAAGACACTGGTTTTCACTTTTCTGTATTCCTTTAGATCAGATCTCACTCTTAACTCCAGTAAGTTTCACAATGGTGTTAAATATACATATGGACCTAAAATCTTCAGCTTTTACTTCTGTCACTCTGTTTCAGTTTCTCAGATTCCTCTAAGCAGCCAGGCCAGAACTTACAGTTAAAAATATCAGATGTTCCTCACGTTTAGCAGTTACTTGCCTAATTCTAGTGATCCCAGTTTTGCATTCACCAACCGCAGGTCTTTCAAAACAGAGTTTCTATTCAAATCTGTAACAAAACAAAAGCATTTATATCAGAAATTTGACTTGTGACTCTTTAATAAGATCCCACTTAAACATACCCATCAACCTTTTATAACAATTGTTCTTTTATAATAACTTTATATAATTTTATAGTATAGTATGGTAATGTTATATCCAATTTTCAGGTCTGAACTCTGCTAACATTTAAAAACATGAGTAGCAAACAGGGACAATCTTCCAGTATTCAAGATCAGATTTTACAACATGAAAGCAAATATCCCTAAAGAACTTGTGCAAATAACGTAAGATAACAATTACAAAGGTATAAGTTAATTTCACTCAAAAACTGAGCAGTAGAATTTTATACTCCTGAAGACTGCTTTAAAGGAGTGTAGATAAATATTTCATGCTCCAAAACATAAGATGTCCTAATGGTAGCATAATATATCAAAATAAGTATGTGATCAATCAGTGAAAAAAGCATTACTATAAAGCACATTACAACCAGAAGGGGGCCACATACTTAATCACATTTGCATCTGAATGTGTAGACCATTCATTACATTATGGGAAATATCTTCTACATTCATCAAAACACAAAAACATGTGAAAACTTACTATCAGACTCCTTTAGTGAAGGTGCACCAGCCAGGGAGCTTAATCCACTTTTTAGAGGTGGTGCATCAGAAAGGGATGCTAGACTTCCTGCTTTATTAGCTTCAGTTTTCCTAAAACAAACCAAATAAATAAGTACTCTACAGAGCTGTAAAACATGCATAGTGACTTTCTTTTCTATTATTTACTAAACTCATAAAACTAAAACAGCAATATTTACAGCAAAAAGAGCAAGGGGAAAGGACTATTCATTCTGCAATCTTAAGAACAGTAGGCAGTTTACTGGCACAAGTGTCAAGCAAGACATTCAATAAGAAAGTCACTTTCTCACCTATGCAAAGATTTCTGCCTGCCTTCTTTCACAGACAGAGCTCCTGCACCTTCATCAGCATCACTATTTTTATCAAGGGGCCTTTCATTATCCCCACATGTAAATGCAGCCAAAAGAAGAAAGATTCAGATACAAATAAATATTTAAATTAGTTTGGTTTACAACTAAAAGAGGTTATGTCTGACAAAACTATTAATCCCAAGAGCAGGCAGTTCACAGAATGAAAACCTCTCAGTTATAGCAAGATAGATCTCATCATCACGTGTTAAAGTTCACTTGGCTACTACCTATTCCATTCATATATTTAAAGTATTGAGTTCAAATACTACTTGCAAGTAAAGGACGAAGAAACACTATTAAAAAGAGATCAAGATTTTCACATTTAGTATACCAGAACAGTTTGTTACTGTGATTGCATTCTTATTTGTAATGGACAACATCTGAATCATTCAATATACCTGTATCACTAAAATATCATGTATACCATCACATATTAAAACACTTCAAAATTTTGAACAACGGGTGGGAGACCTAGGGGCAATGAGAGCTTGGATTATCTCTTAACTCTGTCCTTAGTAACTGCTTGCTCCCTTCCTCTCTAATGCACCCTTCTTACAGGAATGGGCAAAGCTCCCATAAGGAATTTACCTTTTTGCAAACAAAGCGATGCTGGCACCTCTCCTACTTACTCATCCCTTGGGAATCAGGCACACCAGCACAACATACCACAAAGGGATTTCACCTGAAGAGTATGTTCTTTTTTCTCCTCTAAAGGAGCTGCCAGGAGAGTAGAAGCAAAAGACTCAGCAGAGACAGCTCAGTTACAATTAGCTGCTAGCTAATTTACTATTAACTTATTCAGAAAAGCTTACTGTGGAACATTACTACAATATCTACATCACAATAGCATTATGAGGTACAAATTACTACTTGGTGGATGGTGACTCTACTATAGACACACATAATTTGGAAATAATTTTTTTCTGTAGGGAGTTTCTCCACTAGGAAGAAAAAAATCCTTATTTTACTGAATAATTAAGAGTCTTTTTCTTGGATGGTCTTTTTAAAGAAATCCAGTTTACCCAATTTCAAAGTGAGTCTCCCTTCTTGTCATATGAAAATGGTCAAACAATAAGAAATTAGTAAATATTATTGTTATCCAGAAGTTCTTCCAGCCTTGTCTAGTTTTCCTAACTTATCACTTAAACCGATTTTATGGCAACACAACCACCTGCTACAATGGTTAGACTTTGGTTAAATGCTAGTTAAATAAGTTCTTGAGTAAGGAGAAGTAAATGCACTCAGATGCAGTTTTAATCTTGATATTTCCAATAAGAAAAAGAAAAAAGAAATACTATAGTAGAGTTATTTATAACACACAATATTTTCCAGAGAAAAATCACTGCTCTGAGGAAAAATATTCTGCTCCAACTAAATACATCCAATGAAAGCTGTATTATAAATATTATTTCTCAAAGAGTCAGTTAATTTACTAGAAAGATACCTAGTTTACCTGGCATGATTGCTTTGTGCTGTACCAGAATGATCCCATTCCAAGAGTAAGCATCTACTGTAGCAATAATACAAAAAAGTTTATGCTGTTCTGCCCACTATCAATGTAGTTGGGGGGAAAAAGCCAACATGAGGGGAGCTACTATCAAACTGACTTGCAAATGCTTCTGCAACCTCTTCTGGTAACCTCTACTAAGCTGGAGCAATTCTCTGATTACTCAAGCACAGCAAAAGAACACCATGAAACAATCCTGCGGCATTTCTCAATAGAGCTATCTAAACTAAGCTTCAAGATAACTCGACATGATAACACAAAGGTAGGTTTTTCAGTTTTATAACAAAGCTGTTGTATAGTTGTCCTGGTTTCAGCTGGGATAGAGTTAATTGTCTTCCTAGTAGCTGGTAGGGTGCTATGTTTTGAGTTCAGTATGAGAAGAATGTTGATAACACTGATGTTTTCAGTTGTTGCTAAGTTATGTTTAGTCTAAAGTCAAGGATTTTTCAGCTTCTCATGCCCAGCCAGCGAGAAAGCTGGAGGGGCACAAGAAGTTGGCACAGGACACAGCCAGGGCAGCTGACCCAAACTGGCCAACGGGGTATTCCATACCATGGGATGTCACATCTAGTATATAAACTGGGGGGAGTGGGGGCGGGGGATCGCCGCTCAGGGACTAACTGGGTGTCGATCGGCGGGTGGTGAGCAATTGCACTATGCATCATTTGTACATTCCAATCCTTTTATTATTGCTGTTGTCATTTTATTAGTGTTATCATTATTAGTTTCTTCTTTTCTGTCCTATTAAACTGTTCTTATCTCAACCCACGAGTTTTACTTCTTTTCCTGGTTTTCTCCCCCATCCCACTGGGGCAGGGGGAGTGAGTGAGCGGCTGCGTGGTGCTTAGTTGCTGGCTGGGGTTAAACCACGACATAGTTCAGTCACTAGTTCTTGTTTCAAATGGTATTTTTCAGTCATCAGACTCCACGGATGTACAATAAAAAAAGCCCTTCAGAAGCATCTGCAAAATTGGCATACACAGAAATAACAACACTTCACTGAAAACATAGAACTGCACAGAAAAGGTGCTGCACTGTGAAGAGGAAACCCTCAACTGTGAGAAAAGTTTCCTTATTCTCACATTTTATGGAGTCAGTTTACACATTCACCGGATTTTCTGTACTCCTTACAAAGCCATACAGATATCTAAAGCGCTATCCCTGTCATTGTCCACTTCCTTTAGTACTGATCTCCACTACAGCTCTGCTGCAAGAAGAAATAGTGATGTCTGTGCCTCATATATATATATATATATTCCTCATATATATATATTCCACCAAAGAAAGCTTGGGGACATTATGTAGTCTGATGCACCTTAAAGTGATACAGGTTTTTCCACTCATGGTACATCCAAGACATCCCAGATGACACTGTGCATTTCAAAGAATAGAATCATAGAAATGCACATTTCAGAAACAAAATGTTACAGACCAGATCTAAACACTTGCATTTACAAGTGCGAATAATCAAACATTAGCTAGCTCTCAAAGGTCTGCAGACATACTGAAGACAAAAAAACCCCTATATTAAGTAGAACATACATGTTACTTACCAGCCATAAGTTCTTTCTGGTTTGGGTATAGGATCATCAAAAAAAGAATCTCCCTCTGCATCATCTTCATCCACACCTGGATCACTTTTTTCTTTGGTATTTAAGTCTTTGTTTTCTAGTTGAGGATCTAGTTTTGTTTCATTAGGCAGAAAATGAATGCTTCTTTTGCTTGCTTCCCCTGATGAGACACTTGTATCACTTTGAGTGGTTTCAGTAGCCTTGAAAGATAAAGAAAAAAGCCCTCACTGAAAGGAATAAGTATTTCTGTCTCATAATATTTTAAGTGCTAATATAAATATACAACATATAATATACACCTACCATCAATTTTTAAAAAGTTACCTCAAATTTATTAGTACTTCTCAGGAATTTATTAGTATCATGAGGAATCACACAAGAGAAAAAAACTTGTTTTATCACTTTAGAAAGGAAATGTTCTTTATTGTTGCCACCATTAAAAAAATTTATTCCAGACTCTGCATTGCTTTACTATCTAAATCACCTCTACTATTAAAGCAACTAATTTTAAAAGATGTTGGTCATCAAATAAAGGGATCTACAGATAGACTGATTCTTACCCCCTAGCTTTGAATACGGGGGGGGGGTGGTTTTTTTACAGCCCGAGTTACATGATGCTTTATTAGTGTTATTTTGCAACTTATCTATAAACAAATGTTGTTAGTTACAGCCCTTGTCTTCAAAAGAAATCAGTTTAAACCCATGCAAATTACTCTAAGTTCCACATTAAATGGTAATCTCTGCAATATAGTATTAGGTTTTAAAGCAGCAAGCATAAGACTGCAGTTAATGACATTTTCTCCCTCCAAATACTAAAACCAAAAGTGACACGAACAAGATACTTTAAAAGTACATAACTTTCAGTCTTTGTATCACGCTTATGGCTCAGTCCTACAGATACTCAAGCATGTAAAGTCTATTCTATATGGTAACTTTAAGATCAAGTAATACGGCTCAAGTCATATCTTTGCAAAACTTCTTGGCCCAAAGAACAATAGTCAAATTTACCTAGATAATCAAGCTGTTGTGAAAAAATGGACTTTTATTTTTAAACAATAGCATCTTGCTACCTAGCAAGCAGTACTGCAATTTTTATCTTCCCCTACAATTATTAAAATTGAGCCAGTGAAAAGATATATTAACTTCCTTCCTGCACACTAGTAATAGCAACAGTTCTGAAACAAAACCAACAGTATTGTTTAATCCAGATAACCAATATGTAGGTTGCACTGTCCCTAGTATTTCTTTATCAGTCATCAACTTTCATTCAGAAGGCTGAAGTAAAATTTTCAAACCGTAGGCCACGAAACTTTAAAAAGGCCTACCAAGGTCATTTTATCTCAGTCACAGAACCACATTCAATTGCTGACAGCTCGATTCTTCTAGGACAAAAAAAAAAGTTACTTATACCTGTAAGTGGTAGTAACAACAATATCTTAACTTCCTATTGTTTTGGGTTTGTGTGGCAGGGTTTTGGTAGCAGGGGAGGGGCCGCAGGGGTGGCTCCTGTGAGAAGCTGCTAGAAGCTTCCCCAGCTCCAAGTCAGACCTACTGCTGGCCAAGGCCGAGCCCATCAGTGATGATGGTAGCACCTCTGGGAGAACAGATTTAAGAAGGGAAACCTGCAGTGGAGAGGGGAGTGGGTTGTGAGAGAAACCCCTCTGCAGACAGCAAGTCAGTGAAGGAGGAGGGGAGAAGGTGCGCCGGAGGAGGGGATGCCCCCGCAGCCCGTGGTGAGACAGCAGGCTGTCGTCCCCCCCCAGCCCATGGAGGGGAGTGGGGGAGCAGATGCCCACCTGCAGCCCAGGGAGGAGCCCACGCCGGAGCAGGGGGATGCCCCCCAAGATGGCTGTGACTCCATGGGAAAGCCCATGCTGGAGCAGTCTGTGCCTGAAGGACTGCAGCCTGTGGAAGGGACCCACGCTGGAGCAGCTCGTGAAGAACTGCAGCCCATGGGAAGGACCCACATTGGAGAAGTTGGTGGAGGACTGTCTCCTGTGGGAGGGACCCCACACTGGAGCAGGGGACGAGTGAGGAGTCCTCCCCCTGAGGAGGAAGGAGCGGCAGAGACAAGGTGTGAGGAACCGACCCCAACTCCCATTCCCTGTCCCTCTGTACTACTGTGGGGGGAGGAGGTGGAGAAAATCGGGAGTGGAGTGGAACCAGGAAGGAGGAAGGGGTGGGGGAAGAGGATCTGAGATTTGGTTTTACTTCTCATTGTCCTTGTTTTGATTTGATTGTTAACAAGTTAAATTGATTTTGGTTTTTTCCGCCCAAGTTGAGTCTGTTTTTTCCCCGTGACCATAAGTCCTTGTCCTCCCTGTCCTTGTCTCAACCCACGAGTGTTTCATATTTTCTCCTCCCCATTCCACCAGGGCCAGAGCGGGGTTGAGTGAGCACGGAGCTATATGGTGCTTTGTTGCCAGCTGGGCTTAAACCACAACACGTATCCTAGAGGAACAGAATTGTTGTTGAAAATTAAGACTTATTGATACCCTGACTGGAGTAAAAGGGAAGTTACAGCTACTTTTCTGTTCTGGGCCCTGAGGGAGTGAGTTGCTGCTATCTCGTCTGAGAAACTACAAGCACAACAGTTGACCTTTGCTTGAATTCATGTATCTCAAAAGTTTTGCTAAAGTGACATAACTACTTTCAAATTGCAGTCATAGGTTAACCATGGCTAAGGGTTCAAAGAGCAACATGCCTACCTTGGGTTTCAGACTAATGGTGTTAATAAGATAAGTCAGTGTGGTTTCACGCTTGCACCTAAACAAATTTAATTCTTTGCTGCTGCCAAGAGCTGTGGTCTTGGTGTCTCCTATCACACTCCCTTCTACATTACATGTATTGGTTGCCAAGTCACAGTCAAAGCCAGTTCAGCTCACAGGTTTGCTGAAAAACCACCAGAGAATCTCAAAGTTTCAATCAGGAAGTCTAGACTGTTCAGGTAACTTCCATCTTGCTCCAGCTGGGACTGGCTAAAAATTCCTCCTTCTGCATTATTTTTACTCCAAGTATTTTGCACAGACAGAATATTGTCCCATCCTGCCTTTGCCAAGGAGAGAGAGAACCAGGAAAAAATATATCTAAGAACTACAGTCCTATTAAGAGATCCACTGCTTATTCTTCGAGGAGTATGTAGTCCAACCAACAGCTGTTGCTGTTTCTATGAAGAAACACCTATACAGAAACCATTTTTCTCCAGTTTGAGATAAATGTTTTCATGGAGGATTCATCAATATATTATGAAAAGCATTTCCAGAACATGTTCATCTATGTTCCACTGCAATAGAATTATGATTTGCTTCCCATAGAAGATGGGTATAAAGAATATGAAAAGCGTGATCATAAATTCCAACTTGCTGGAACTTTTGGGGGATTAAGTGTATACACATTAAAAAAATGCCACTATCAGCTGGACCAGTCCCAATCACTATCATTACGCTGAAGTCAGTCAATAGGAGAAGCTTTCGCATCGATGGACTAGTACATCTAAACAGTTGATAGCAGCCTGAAAAATACTGACAACCTCAACACAGAGAAGAATACAACACACTGCAATACAGTATCACTTCTGGAAAACAGCACTAATCTTTAGAAATCATTCAGACATGTTTTGCATTTATTTTCTACCCAGTTTGGACAGCACTATTTGAGCTGGGTACAGGAGTTACTGTTTTGTACAGGCCCAAACAATTGTGATTAAAGAACTAAGACTGTCATTTATTCCTGTTATAAACTTAAACAACAGGAATGACTGTCACTACTCCATGATACCTCCTCTAAAGCAGAGTTTCCAGGCATAACTTAAAACTCATTCTTATTGATCTAGTTTCCTAATGAAACAAGCCTTAAGATATTATACTCCTCTGTGCTTGTGTCTCTGTCTTCCCCTAAGTAATGTACTGGACTGACTGGCTAAGTTCAACCACTGCAAAAAGGGTAGAAGTTTCAACTCCACCCCCCCCAAAAAAGCACAAACCAAAAAACACCCCCAAAACCCAACAAAACGAAAAAACAAAAAAAACCCCCAACAAAACCCTGCATAACTGCATTGCCAAAAGCTGTCAAGAACAGACATAAAGGAGTTAAGATTCATACTAGACAGAGGATGCACCAACCTTGAGACATGTGCACGCACACCCAGAAAAACACCCATATGAAGACTGGTTCAATTTACAAGCTACTGGAACTACTTTTTTCCTCCTCTAGATAAGTATGCTTTTCCTCAGGAAAAGCCATGCAACAAACACTTAGCTCTTCTCTTTCTGACTTACTTATTTCAAATACAGTAATTTAAATCTGAAGATGAAAGGTGGCATATGCAAGGTAGAATGGAATACTTATGACTTCTAACTCATCTTCAGTAGTTCTTTTTAGCTAATCTAGAACCACCCTAAGACAGAAGTTAGGGCTCAGGTAGGAAGCAACAGTAACAGTGATATTTAATCAGCATTCAGATCTTTTTAGTGGATTTGTTTTGTTTTAAAAGCTGGTGCCAAGCAAGAACTATATTCTCCTAAAGCAGGTCTGAAATTATTAGAATTTCCATTCAAAGGTCAGTTACAGAAATATTAGCTTTTAAAATACTAGCAACAAGAACAGCAATTAATAAAGTAACTTAACCTTGAAATGAAGCTTGCTATTCAAATTGTATAGTTTTCTGGTTTTGCATGGCAAAAAACTAAAGAACTGGAATAAAATGAAGCAGATCCAAACTGAGCTGTCATTTATTTTCTTTTATCTTTATCACTCCCTCTCTCAAGTGAATAAACTAACAACAAAATCCATGCAATGTTATCTTTCCTCAGTTTTCATTAGTGAGTTGGAAAGCTTCTAAACTATTTCCAGTAATCTTGAAAAAAAGCTATTAAAATTTTTTATGTGATCAGATTACATCAATAATTTGAACAAACTTTCACACTTTAATCAGGGATGATTTGCTTTGGATTTTGGAGGTTGTTTTGGGTTGGTTCTTTTTTTTTTTTTTTTCCCCATTGGGTGTAGTGGGTAGCTGGTTTCTTGTGGAAAAGAGGCTTAAGTGATCATGCCCCTTTTCGTGCCCTACACTTTCCCATAATTCTCAACCTGTTGATCAGTTCCAGTCAAATGTAAAGGAATATTAGAGGCCTGGAAAATGTTAGTTAATACAGATTTTGTGCTAACAGGAAGCAAGAGAGAAAAGCAAGCCAGAGGCCACAACACAAAGACAGTTGTATCCTAACACCTTATCAATCCCAAGCAGCAATCAGCCAGCTGCCTCAAACAGACAAGTTAGCTCCAACCTATGCGCTGTCACCTACCCAGTCAGAAAGGTACAGGACTTTGCAGATCATTTAAGTGAATGCCATCATATCCACAGTTTCATAGGAGTTCTCTCTTTTAATTCTCTCATGTATGTTGTGTAGCTTTTTCATTATATATAAACAATCTTACCTTATTTGGTATAGCAGGTGTACTTGATCTTCCATCAGATGATTTTGATGTAGGGCACAGGCTATCACTTAGAACTGGAGCCACCTAAGAAGTTTCACATAAACATTTACTAAAAATATATTGAATTTTGTCATAAAACCATCCAACAAGAAGAAAGGCTACCATCCTCACCCACACAGTATGCAAATTGTGATGTGATGCTGTTAGGAAATCTACGACAACTACTCCTGAATTTAAGCTTTCTTTCTGAATGCATCTTGGGTGCAGAGAATTTTCTTTCAAGCCACAATCACGACAGAGAGTAACGCTATTGGTTGGATTTGGTTCATTTAATTAACAACTTAATTACAGATTCTGTTAAAATATTACTGTCATTGCCTTCAGGTAGTTCAATACTTTCATATATTTAGTATTAAATACATATGTTTTCAGAACAGCTTTAAAGCTTTTAACAAAACCAATTCTAGGCTTTTCAGGTCATATTAAAATTAGAAGTATGCCAAAGAAAATAGGTACAGCTAAAAGTCTTATCAAACCACACTAGAAATTAGAAAATAAGCAACACTGTTTTGTGTCATTTATCTGGGTTCACTCTGTGTTACCATCTCGTAGCAGAGTATTAGTAAAGAGTACGAGGGTGACATTAAAAGTAATCAAATAGTCATAATCTTTATCTTTCAGCGTTGTTTTCTGATAAGTTATGTTGAAGGCATAAAATAATATAATAAAGACTTGAAACAGTATAATACTATAACAATAGTCAAGTGTTCTTAATTTCAACTTATTTTTCATCATTGAAATGAAAATGAATAAAGAATTGTGAAGAAAGGTTACATATTAAGACTACTTACTTCTCCACTGCCTGAAATCTTTTTCTGCTGACATTTTCTAACAACCTCCAACAACAGGGGACCACCCACGGTACCTTCTGTTTCTATAATTCCCAAATCTCGAGCTAAGTTTTCTCGACCATCAAGGCCATTTAGCTAGGGGCGGGGGACAACGGGGAGACATTTAAAAAAAAAAAAAAAAAAAAAATCACAACACAGAAATAACCGTCAGAAAACACAATATATATTTTGTAATACAACTCCTAAATCTTTTTGGTCTTATTTAACTCAGCAATATTTTGACTAAACAGTGATTATTTAAGACTTCCTGTTGTATGTGGACTAAAGTAATGATAGCCTATTGCATCATTTACTTCTGATCTGCACCTGAACTTATCACAGACCATCCAAAGTTGTTTTAAATATGCAAGTATTCATCATTAGCATGCTTCAGGATTTAAGGATTTATATAGTCAAGTTACTTTAGCACATCACATTTAAAAGTGGATCCTAGGACACCTAGCCAGTGGTTCCAGAAAATTCATAGATGATGGAGAGTCCCCATTCCCGTGCATATAGATGTACACCAGCATAGGTCAATGTTTACTTTCAGTCTCTGTTTCACTTTAAAAAACATGGGTTTAGACAGAAACAGGGATGAAAGTAATTCAATATCAGCCAAAAAAAAAAAAAAGGAAAAAATTAAAGAAAAATAAACTTTTTAAAAATGAACTTCACATTATAGCAGAAGCTGAATGCTGCAGCAAACCCAGGTTGCTTGGCATAACCTCAGAATTGCAATACTGCAAAGGGCACCAGTTCATCTTGAACTCTTACAATTATTTAGTGACACTTCCCATCAAAACACTGGTCAAGCAAATACTGAAGCAAGCCACTACTAGTCAAGCACACTGAAACATGGAGGATAAAGACAATACAACAGACTGCTCAGAGACAGGGGCTGGCAGAGGAAGACAAAGTAAAATCTTTCAGCACTATACACAGCAGCCTCGGCCAACTTGCTTAACTTTGCCACATTTCATATATGCACGGCAATAGGTGAGAAAGATGCTTTTACTGGAAAAAGTAAGGGGGCATTTCAAAGAGAATGAGATGCCTTCACAATGCAAATAAAGCACAGCTCCCAAGAGTGAGTGACAACATGACAGCAAGCATGACTCTTTCTATTTGGTAGCATGAACATGAATCTTTGTACAGATGTGTCCTAGTGCAATAAATGCACCTAAGGATATTTGGCAAAGGATAACGGTGCATGGGATTTTCTTTGATTAAGTGCCTAAAATGAAACAAACTTGTGAGAAACAGAATTCAATTAATTGATTTAATGAAGTTGGATTTTTTAATGAATTAACTACTTAAACTGACATTAAGAATAAAAATGAGTGTGTGAGAGGTAAAGAGAAATTCTTCAGTTAAATGGAATTGTTTCAAACCCAAATCTATTGTTAAAACCTTTGTATCATAAAAAGATACAAGGGGACAAACATGAAAAACCTCTAACTCAATATCAAAAGCCTAAAAAGAACCAGTTAGGCTACATGATCATTGTAGGTCCCTTCCAACTGATTCTATTCAATCACTTTTTGTCATGTGCATCTGCACAAAGTCCTTTGTTTCACTGAAATTTCTCTCAAGAGTAGATTATTGACATTATTTTAATTTTCATGTAACAGTACTAACTTAATATGACGACACTAAAATTATTGGCAAAAAATGTTGCAGAAGTATTGTTGTATATACTGTTACATGATTTCACAAAAATTATTAATTTGTTAATTTTAAATTAACATATTATCAAGCATTGATTTTTGATAAAGGGAACACTCACTCATATTATCACACTTTCCTGGAATATGTGTCTTTAAGACAGTAAGCACCTTTTACAGACTAAACATAAAAAATTATTCTAAATAAACACAACCAAATGGCTTAAATCTACTATAGCTTCTGTATTCATTGCCATGCACTCGAAACAATCAGCATAGCATACATATAAAACCAGTATATCTTACTGTGCTTGATTCAGGCTGAAAAACAGCCAATGTAAAATCAAGATTAAAAAAACGTAGAAATTCTGCAACAAGACCTGCTACCAAGCGACCTAAAAAGGAAATGAGAAGAGTAAAAATACACCAGACGAAAACAACTCTTACTTCAAAGATTTAACATTAACATGGCTTCGGTAAGAACATCTACATTGATTCAACCCTCCTACAAACATCATTTAGACACTCAGCAAACTACCACCACATAGCTAATTTGTATACCAATTTCCTCATTTCTAACTCAGTCATCATATCAAAATTATTTAAGGCACCAATACTGCAGCAGCATAAATACAGAGTGCATAAAAAAATAATGTCACACCTGAATTTTGTAAACTGTTCAGCTATATTAAAGACATCATTTTGGCATTTCTCCCATGTGTGCATTCATGACTATCTCTACAGTGAGTTTTCAATCGTTACTCTTTCTATTGGTCTAGAATGGCTCTCAGTTAGCATAATCATAGGTCATAATGAAATACTAATTTAAATGCATTAGTCACTTCCGTTAAAAATACAGCTTCAGCAATATTAACTGCAAAAATTATAGATTGAGCTCTATTCTGTATGAATAGTAATTATGACATCTGACAGGAACAAAAGCATCCTTTATGTCATGAAGACTTTACTGTTAATAAAAGATTCAAAGATTTAATCCTTTGTTTCCTATGTTTATTATTTTGAGAAGTACATTAAACAAAGAACTTACCATCTTTTGTACCTAAAAAACTTTTCAAGCTTTCATTTACCAGAGGTGCTTTGTTCTGTCAAAAAGCAAAGACCAAACAGTAATTAACATCATCTTCATACTAGCAAGAAATTGAAAACCACAGCAAGTTGGTGTTTCGGTCTACACTGTTCCCCAGTGATGCCTGGCACATGTAATTCACTCCTTCAAAAATCTACCTTTGTATTAATTCTACTACCTACAAGTAAAAGCTGCAGAGCCATACATTTACTTAGGCAAATTAAAATTGTCTCAGCATTTCTATTATAAAAGCTACAGAGCTAGAGTAATTTCACCAAAATTCTTATTAGCACACTGATTTTTATTTATTTAATGACTAAAAAGGTAAGTTAAGCAATTAACTTCCCAAACTGCTCCTCTAATATAGTGCCAATTTTGTTTAAAGAAATTCAGTCCCACTTTTTAAAAAAATGAGAATTTACAAGTCATCTAGACAAAGTGTAGACCATGCTAATTAGCGGTTCACAAATCAATACTAACCTATTAATTAAAAGACCTTCAAAGGTATTATGAAAATGGTTTTTCTCCCTTGTTAGATTTGCCCTCTTCAACTTTTGATTTTTAAACAGAGATAAATCAATTTGCTGTGTTTGGGTTTGTCAAATCAAATTCTAAATGCCATTCCTAACATATCAAAAGATCCTGGGTAGGAACCTAACTTGATACATTTAAGCCTTTTGAAAAAAGGGTGAGCCGAGATCAACTGCAACAGATCTCTCTTTGGCCCTATTACTCTCCAGACAGTCTGCAAGGTTGTCCTCTGGGTACTCTGTAATACGCTGAAGCTCCCCATAAGAGATGGCACTGTTCCACTATATCATTCTTCCACTACATCTTCTTTAGTAATCTTACGTTAGATTTCTGGAATATGGAATCTCATATCATAGAACAACTACTTCCCCTCCTCATTAATGTCACAATAATGTCCATTTTTCCAGAAAGAGCACAACCATCTAACCAGTATAGGAACAAGACAGTCTTCCATTCCTCTCTTTTAAACAGAGAGCCTTGACATACAGCAGCCTCTCTCTAGTTCTAGAAAATGGAAAGACACAGGAAATAAGGCAATGCCAGCATTACAAGGGGTCATAAAACTAGCATCTGCTTCCCACAGCAGTATTGTTACTTAATCATGCTAGTATCACATACCCTTAATACTATTATATTGTCAAGGTATCAGTACATAGTCCATCTCTTAATTCAGAATTCTTCCTTAATATAAGCAAATTATCCTGAAGTAAGCCTACAACATCCCTATGAGAAATACCAAAAGCATTAGCATACTTGCCAAGTTACTGCATTAAATTGCTTTCACAATACACTAGTCAAAAAAACCCACTATAATATTTTAAATTTCAAAACATGTTATTCTGATTTGATAAAATCTTCATCAGTCAGCTCGGGTGGGTTTTTTTGGGTTTTGGGGGTTATTGGATGGAAAAGGTATTTAGTTATTCTGGTCAATTGGACAGAAGCCATATAAAACCAGCAGAGAGTTACTTAAAGCTATAGTTTCAAAAGGCTACGTAACAATTCCTATTTCTAAACATCAGGAAACACCCCGATAGTCCTGTTTTGTGTTCTCTAAGCACCATGCTCTTATACAGTAATACATAATTTTCTCTTGTTACATTTCACAAATAGAAAGTATTAAAGCTATTATATTTAATTCTACATGAAGAACTATCAGGATGCTGATTTTCTTTTTTTGTAAGGTTCTCTTACCTCTACTTTCTCTTGCTCTTCCAATGCCAAAAAAACAGCTGCTCTCAACTCTGCCTGCCAAATAAAAAAAAAAAACAAACCAAACATCATTTCTACAAGCACTGTTTTCCCCATGCAAATAGAATGCAAAGAGCCAGCAAGTAGCTTCACAGCTATTTGTTTCTCCTCAAGCAACTTGGCATCGATTGTAATCTACATTGGTGCAATTAAGATGCTTAAGATTATAGGCAATGTGACTTGAGGCTGAGAAAGAGTCTTCAGTCAGAGAACAACAAGGCGGGGGGGCAGATTTGATACAAGACTTCCTAAATTATTTCTTCATATACAAAAAGATTCCAAATTACCTATATTATCTCCTATTAGTTTCTTCTGAGAGTTAAAAATCTAGCTCTTTCAGGCAGCTTTGAAACACCTACCCTTCATTTACTATTCGTTCAGGAAACATGAACGAATAGCTTGTGGTAATACATCTTAAAAAGTTAATGTTAAGATATACAAATTCCTGTGATTTCTTGTCAGATCACACTCAAAGAATCAGAATTTCTCAAGGAAAGAGAGCATGATTCCAGTCATTCAAATACTCCTGTAGTGAGGTTTTACTTAACTGATTTTGAATATCTTATTATCAAGGATCAGACTTCTTCTAAGGACTATTTTGAATATTTAAGCTTAAGCCTTGCCTACTTTTTAAAAAATTTTTTTAAACACTAAAATTTCTCTACTTCTTTCATTGAACATATCAAATGGACAACATACATTACATTTGATGAAGTAGTTTGCCACTTTAATTAACTCTTAATCTGACGTTTTTAGGTAGCCAGTAGATAACACTGCAGTAAACCTATAAAAGACAGTGCTACTCTGTACGCCAGTTTTCTCAAGAGCAAAGAAGAAATCAAGCTTTTAAAGAAAGGTTGATTTCCATAACTAAGAATAATATGAAGAGTGTCTGGATTTTCTCATGTATATTATGAAAGGCAACTAAACATGGGTTACCCTGTAACTGTTCCTTCCCACCAAAAAAAAAAAAAAAATCCTTTCACAGTAAACATAAAATAAATACTTCCTTTTTAAGCATAACCCTCTTGGACACCTTTTTAAAGGACAAAAATCAATACAAAAAAGTTAAAAAGATTTCTCATCAAAAGTAGCGCAAAATGCTTACCACAATTGTATGCAATGGTCATAGTGACACTGCAGTTACATTTTTTCCAGTGCTGGGGTACAGCATTCAATCAGCAAATCCTCTTATAAGCCATTAATTTAAATATTATTCTTACAAAGAAAATTTACATTTAACTTTCCCACCAATGGCTAACAACTTATTTAGTCTTATGTCACTATGAAAAACTTCAAATGGTTGCAAGGCTGACTTCTGTTTCCACTGATGCCACAGAAACAAAATATACTTACATAAAAGGACAAGAATAACAAAGCATTCGTGAAACAGACTGGCTATTACAACTGTTCAAAATAAAAGACACCAGCCATTACGTGTGGGTACGGGTAAACCCCCCTTAAGGGTCTGGATCACGAGACTGTAGAACAAAGTTGTCTGAAAGTAGTTGCCATTACATCAGCTGATCCAGAGTCTGACCTGTTTGAGATTTTGAAACAATATCACAACTGTCACTCCTTTTCACATAACTCCGATCGTTTGCCTGCTCCACTCCTCTAGGTCCAACCCAGTGGGTTTTAAATACTGACTGAAGTACTTTTCTTCTTCTTCTCATTTATTTGATGACACAGTGTCAACCTCTCCCAGATGTTGCCATTCCCCATTAATAGCAAGTTCACCTTTATTTCCATTATTGCCCAATTAATACCCTTAAGGTCAGGACCTCATCACCAGAAGATAATGCCACTGGTATTTACTACAACTCCCTTTGGCTTACCTGCATCACCTAGAATACCACCCTATAGCCTTTCCACAGATAAGCAGCCTTCCAACTGGTCCTTCAATCCTGCAAGCATCACAGTAAGTTTGAAGTTCAGCACTCCTGTACTATCTCCACAAAGAAGGTTTACGTCATTCCAACACACTCACCTTCATCCTTTGAGGTGGGTACTGCTCAGATCATAGCAAGCTATTCTCAAAATATCATCTCAATAAATTTAGACATGGAACCATACACTTGAATCTGTGTGAGGTTAAAGCAGTAATTCTCAAGTTCATGAGGAAGAAGGTAAAAAGCAACAATGACACAGCTGAGGCCAAAGGAAAAATCACCCCAATATAAGGAGATGAATCATACTACACAGTAGGATGAACAATGTCGTATAGGCTTTTCAGGACCTGAGACAAGTCACAGAATTTGAACACCAGAGACTGAGACCACCATTATCAGGTATGGTCACAGCAATTTGCTTCCACCAGCAGAGATGGAGGCTTATATAACTGCATAGACTAATCTATTTACACAGTGTTGTTCTCTCTCCTGCCCGCCCCCCCCCCCATTTTTTTAAATAAGTGTGAAGGGTTTGCATTTGGCTTTGCCCTAGTACCCTTTGACACCAGCCGAATCTGTGTTCCATACATTGTTACAATCTGCTCTTGCCATCCCCCTATTCCACACTGCCTCATTCTGCTAGCAGTTTTCAACATAATCTAAATACATTTTGAAGAACTTTATTCACAGTCTAGTAGTAAAGCAGTCCAAAGCTTGATATTCAAATTCCCCACCCATATCCTTCCTAAGTCTTCAATAAAAGAGGGTTATGCCAATAGAGCCAGATGTTGACTAGTAAGGTGACAGTGTATATCCATCACTCTTGCATCCACCAAACCCACAGGCTTCCTTCTCATCCTGTGGAAGGTGCCCATTCCCTTCTATCCCTAAGTAGTTTTATCAGGCAAGAGCTCATACTAATGAGACAGTTAATCAGAATCTTGTAGTCCATGAAAGCATCTTTTCTGCACTGAGCTATAGTATCCCTCTTCAGAACCTAGAAAAGTTTATCCTGTTCTAAATGCAGAGCCTTTTGGGTGCATCTGAAGTACTGTATAGGAAAACAGCTCCCTCAATCTGCAGTTCCCTGGGAAAGGGGAAAACAGTTCTTAGTATCTCAAGAGCTCCCCAAACACATTTTTTAGGTGGCATCTCAAAAATGCCAATCCGATTTGGGAATATGCTCTTAATAGTACAAGCACCTACCTTAACAAGGTTATTAGTCTGATTTAGCAAACTTGTAAAAGCCATCCACAGCAGCTTACATAGCCCAATGCTTGATGAAAAGTAAAAAGATAAGATGGAGACTGTCCAGGACTGAAGGATGACCTGTAGCCTGTAACAGCCTCCCGCTTGAAGACTCCAACACATAGATATGTAGCATGCCCCTGGAGTTTTCTTTTATTGTGGTATTTGCCTTTTATTGGGCTGGCATGCATTTGTTCAGCACTTAAACAAGAGAGCTATTGGAAAGCACTTGCGGACTTCGAACTCATTTCTATGCCTTAGAGCATGTAGGCATGTCAGCAGCCAAAATGACTTCTTATAATAGGGACTAAACACAAACTGTGGATATGTCTTATTTCCTGCACTCTGTTCTTCTTTGCATAGCTACACAATTCACTTGCAAACATCCTGATATCCCAACACCTTCCAAAGAGATCTCAGCAAAATTATTTTTTTCCTATCAACCTTTATTCAACACTTTCTACTCCTGAGGCAATATTTTAGATGAACAAGCAGTGGCTTCATGACACTGATCTCGATATGCTATGGAATACTAGATCAAAAAGTGGTCACTTCAATTTCATAAAATGCTTTGTATGTATAGTACAGTTGAGTATGACATTGTCTGCTTGTTGACAAAGCCTTGCTGTCTCTCTCATACATCTCTCAACATCATTTCTACAAACCCTTAAAGTCCTGCAGCTTTTGCAGAGGAAGTCCTGGGATTCCCCCCCCCATTAAAGACTCATTAACAGAAAGCATAATATAAATTTCAACTTGCCACATGCACATGCTACCACCCTTCTCAACCTGCTTAAGCAGCTGAACATAAACACTTTTTGAAGCCACATACAGACAACTTTGTGCATTCCCGAAGAAACAAGGGGTAGGCAAGTTCAGCAAGCATCAATAAGGGAGACATTCACTTGACACCTGCAATGGGCCAGCTGAAGGTGCAAAACTCTCCTGCAAGCTTGCATTCACAAATCGTTACTAACACATGCATCAGTGGATGGTGTGGTTAAACATATGTTTAGGGCAGTGAAATGATTAAAGTAATACATAAGATTTTGCAGGGTAAAAGCATGCATTGCCACTGAGATAAACTGTTTACAGATCTTCCAGGCAAAACACAGGCATGTATAACTGCTGTGTGCTCCAGTGCTATGAAACAACCCCATGCATGCACAAGCATAAACAGTCTCTTGCATATGTAAAATTTAGTGGCACACGGGCACCTTCCTGCACAGCTTTCAGCATCTCCACTTCCTAACTCCAAAACAACGGTCATGTACCTCAGTAGATACAGAGCAAGAATGGCAGAACATTAAGCAGTCTAACCACTGGTGATCACCCCAGGCTAAAACTCTGTGTGCATCAGGCTAAAAGCCTGTACCAGTCTATACGCATCACAAATCCAAAGCTGGTGCCACATGGTAAACCGCAACTTTACTACCAATGTCACTCCATACCCTCCCCACCACTCTCCATCCGTGAAGTGAGTTTCTCACCCTTGAGCAGACCAGGAAAGTAGTTTGCCTGACCATTTTTTGTCCGCTTCAGTGGAAAACTCTTCAACTTAGCAGCCTTAATTGGCTAAGAAAGTTAAACTTGCTGGCAGTGTAATTGAAAAGATGAAGAATGCTGGAAAAAATAGGAACAATCCATACCACAAAGGAAGAAGTAAACAGCTAAAAGCCATAAACTCTAAACACCTGCAGCTACATGTCATGTGCTTGCTCTGCATGTCACAACCAGTTCTCATTATCGTATTCCTAAAGCTAGGATACATCCATAATGTTAAGAGGACCATACTGACATTTAAATGTTGAAATTCAGTTAGTTAATCTGAAAATATAACCATTTATAATGATTTACTTAACTTATAAGAAGAAATAGATGTTACATAAAAAAATTAATGATTCCCCTTGAATCCAAGAAATGAGTTGACTTTCTGATATGAACTACTTTAAAAAAAACAAAACCCACAACATCCAGAAAACAGTAGATCACACTGTAGTGTGCAGCATACTCGTCATGACAGTTAATAATTCAATGACATTTAAAAGCATTGTTCATTATAATATATGGAATGAAGATGAAAAAGCAAATACGACAATTTTAACTGACCTATGCATATGCAGTTAACAGCCCATTTTAAAAACAGTATTTTTATTCTAACACCACATTACTTGCAAGTACCTCAGCTGTCTTCATTTTGAACCAAATTAGGAAGAAATTAGCAAGAACAGTATCAGCTGGCCAAAAGCATTACTAGTCAAAGGATATTAGTGATGCTAACCTCCCTCATAATTGTAGCAATAGCAAGTTCCAGAGAAGATGCAAAATTCAGGTGGCATAAACTTAATTTTCTGGAATGAAAAAGATTAAAAGATACAAACCAAAACAAAATAAGATGTCAAAGAAGCACAGTAAGAAGCATAATGGCTCTTCTTGCTCTGATGAGGACAGCTTCCCTAAGAGAGAAAGATCACATTCTCTTCAAGACAGAAGAACATGTCTATTTGTACAGCAAGCACCACACAGTATTAGTGATAATTTTCACTAAAGTACAAATATCTACAGCTATATTCTGTATGTTTACAGAATTCATTAGGAAGCAGTCTTATCCATCAGATTAATTCAAATGATTAACAAAAATTGTATATAGACACACACTGCATCTTAGAGAAGACGGAATTCTCAACTGCAAGTGGCCAATGTATTTACTCATCTTCCAGTTTTCACAATATGACTTCATTAAATACTCCAGTGCTCAAAGTCTAAGGTAAATAGAAAAATTGTGAACAGATTTTTAAAATGTCATACAAGTAACATTTTTTTCAGCTAAATAATCAACACCAATTTGCCCAAGAAATAATCTGAAAATAAGAATAAACTAATAAACTGCAACCCATTATAAAAATCATATTGTATTAGAGAACAAAGGCATCACCATAATTTTCTAAAAATTACTCAGTCATTATATGTTACAAAATGTGTTAGCTGACAGACTGATACATTCTATCCACTGAAATAATTCCACTTGAACTCTAATCCTTCCAGAGCTGTCTTTACCTGTAGTGCTTCATACCAATTCAGCTATACATTGACCATAATTTTTTGTCTTTAATGTATCTACTTCAATAAAACTTAAATACATTATTATAGTTTTCTAGCCTCATCCATCTTGAAAAAATGGTCAGCACTCATTCTGAAGTATAAAATAAACAACTGTTTTTATAACATGTAAATGTCATTCAGTTCTACCACACAATAAAAAAAAATACTGACATACAATAGATAAAGAAACAATATTGATCACAAGTATGGTTAATTAATTTTAATGAAAGGATGATGGCAATTTGTTTTTTATGCATGGTATAATCTAATTTCAGTTAAAAGCTGATGATTTAAGGAGACATTCAACCTTAATTCTTCTGGAAGACAATGGGCTTTTTGTCAGGTACTAGCAGAACAAATTCGGTAAGTCATTAATACTATCAATCAGACAGACACTCATCAAACTCACACACCAATTAAAGTTTACAGCTAAGAAAAAACACCATGAATTCCTCAAATGAGCAGCCTTAACCATAAGCATACCGATTATTAAACAGTAACTCCTAGTATTAAAAAGAGACATAACCTGGTAAGTAGGATGCAGTTTGTTTTGTTTTAAGTCATTTGCTAGTTTGCCTTAAGGATACCTTATGCCGTATTGGATACTACACAGTTTCAGCATTACAGAATAGTGAAGACTACAACAAATATATTTACACAAAACTCAGCAAACCGGCAACTGTAGTACAAAAATTTGCATTCTACACAAAGGTAGGAGTTAAGAAACTACAGCTCGCATGCTCAATATGACCTAATTGGCTTAATTTTTTAAAATTTTTTTTTTATCACCATACTTTTATTGGTTAACACTATGTGAGAGGTTAGCAGGTGGCCCAAAAGGCCTATTTGACATTTAACTAGAAAAAGGTCTCCCTGTTCAAAACACAGTTACATGAGCTAGATTCTTCATCTACTTATGGAATTTAAATAAGGATTAGCCATTTGAAATGCAAGAACACCACATTTTTAATAATACTATTTTGTTGAAAAGTATGACAACTACCCCAAAATCCAGTGGACTTCCAAGTACACACAAAGATGCTCTCACTTCCATTAACCACTTCAGCTGTTGAACTGTTCCTGAAATATCAGCAATGATCATCTACCTCTTGAATGCTTAAAATAGAACACTGCGGATAAACACCACCATCCTTGATCTGAAATCCAAACTTCATTTCTCCTTTAGCTTGGAAGGGAATGCAGCAGTTCTTATGCTTCCAAATCTGTATGGCTCTTTGCTACACACAACAGTTATTGCTTGAAGCTTCTAACTTGAACAAGAACCCACGGAACCAATTTTCATACCCTCTCTGACACATGCTCAGGCTACATCACAGGCTTGGAAGTAGTGTACACTCCACTACAATATTACCTTCCATGTATTTTCTTAACACAGCATTATTTGATCCCTGTAGGCAGGCAGCATCCCCAGAGAGTTTCCAGGTTTAGCAAGCCTTCAAGACACAGCTCAAGCAACCCACTTTCAAGAACATTGTTTAAACAGCGACCCTCAAGAACCCCTGCTTGAAATTTTCAACTGAAGCTCTTCGTATCGAAGCAGAGAGAAACTCTATCCACGTTGTCCCACACCACCCGGCGGCAGAATGTTTCCAGTGGGTTTGGCACCAGCAAGAGCTCTTGCGGCCACACGGTATCTACGAGGGCGAAACCGCCCAGCCAGGCGCCAGGCTCCCTGCGGAGGCCGAGCGCTCCCCTCCCTCTCCCCGGCCTGGGCGATCTTGCAGCTCCTGCGGCCGCCGGGCAGACCTCATGCGGCGGTCGGGCCTCGGGCCCTCGGCTCCGCCTCGAGCACGTACCTGCTCCATCACGCACGGCAGGCGCTGGACTCGGCTCCTCGCCGAGCCCCAGGCCGAGCGGCGGGGGAGCACCACGGGCAAAGCAGGCGCCACCGCCAGGCCGCGACGCCGAGAGAGGGCCCCAGCCGGGAACACCGGCTGGAAGCAGCAGCGAGAGGGGACGAAGCCCGCGAAGCCTCAGCCCCCGCCGCGCTCCGAAGGGCCGTTAGCCGCCGCCGGCGCCAGCCAGCGCTCCCCCCCTCCCCGCCGGGCGGCATGTGCGCGGGCGAGAAGCTCTCCTTCCCCCCACCTTAATCTTATTGAGCACCCCGCTGCTCTCCAGCGTCTGCACCAGCAGGTCCCGCAGCTCCGTGTCCTCCTCCGTCGCTGCGGCCGCCATCTTGTTTCTCCCTGACAACCGCCCAAACTGCGCTAGCGGTAGGACGAGCGCGGCAGATTCGCCTCCGCTGCCGGCGGAGGCACCGGCCCGGCGGCGGGCCCGAGGAATCGAGGCGCGGCAGATCGGCGGCCGCCCTCAGTACCGCTCCGAAAGGGGACGCGGAGAGACCGCGGCCACCCGGCGCCCCTGCCGTCCGCGGCACCTGGAAACTGCGGCGGCGAATAAGCAGCGCGGCCGCCGGCGCCGGGCGGGAAGTTTAAAGCGGGGGGCGGCGCTAACGGCTGAACCGCGCGGCCGTTCGCCTTCGGCGGCGCTGCGGCCCGCTCCCCTCACCCCCCAAACTGCCCCTCAGGCCCGCCCGCCCGCATGGTGCTTCCCGCCGCGCTCGACCCCAACGAGCGCGGAAAGCAACCCGCCCTCTCCCGCACCCGGCGGCCGCAGCTGGTCTGTGTTCGTGCTCTCTCACCCTAAAGCGGGGGGCACTGAAATAGATTTAGAGAGCGAACAACCCTCCCCGGAGCCGGGCTCGCTCCAGCACCAAGGCAGACGCGGTCCCTGGCCTCGGGGCGGCGGTGGGCCCCGGGCGAGGTCTCCACCGCTGCGCCCGCCTGCTCTGCCGCGCACAGGCGCACCCGGCGTCGAAGAGTACTAAAAGGCCTTCTAGAGTCCTTGTTTCATAATAAGCGTGTTCCTCACGTTAAAAGCGTTGGGCGGTGTCGTAGTTGGGCGAGGCTTTGAGGTTATTGTGCCTTTAAAAAAAAAGATACTAAGTTTTGCAAGTTGTAATGCTAATTCGCAGCACTACGTGTTGCTTTCAGGCCTCTTTTCCACGCTGAGCTTGCTGTGATTTTTCTTGAAGAGAACTCAAATGCATGGTAAAGAATTTCAGAAGCTACGAATATTCAACGTGAGGGTGGAACAAGACGTTGCTGGAAGTTATTTTCAAAAGCGGGCGGTAGGTGGCACCGATTCTTCAGTGATGCCCTAAAGACTCGGTCAAGCCTGGGAGGGCAGGTGTCGTTCGCACCGCCCTGCTTCGACCGAAGCTGCGGGAGGTGCTGCTGGACGCCTGCGCCCCTTTCTGCAGCCGCTCAAAGAACGTAGCGCTGCGTTTTGGAGTCCTGAAGTTTGGAAACATTAGCAGTCTTTCACTTCGGTACAAGTTCGTGTTAAAATAAACCCACAACGCCGCACTTCTTAAGCAAGACTGTAATAGTTTCCATCTAATTTTTCAAAACCCTATCAGAAACAAATCATAAATGCAGAAACAGAATGTCTGGTGTTACAGCTACCATTTTTATTTGTCCACTAAATCTCCGAACCCCACGGAAAGACAAAACCCACTTGACAAGATACTTGATGGAGATTGCAAAGCAAAGGAAAATAAAAATCAGACTTAGAAGATAGTTCATAATTTGTAAAATTCATTTCAGCATTTCAGTTACAGTGGCTTCCTGCTCTCAAACAGATGTAGAATATTTTGAATCCAGTCTACAGATAACCCTTTGTGAGCTCTGCAAAATACCAGAATATTACTTAGCTAAATATTCAACACCTAGAGGGCAGCAAAGCATTCTAATAGTCCGACTTCCTATCCGGCACACAATTTACCATCTCAAACTGTCTCATGTTTGAAGGAAATGTTGCCATTATGAATGCATGTAATTCCCAAGTCTACCTTTATGGAAATCATAGAAACTCATTGTAAAAGATAAACCAAAATTATTTTTACTGTTTGTACAGCAATGTAAATGTGACTAATGGTACCACGGAAAGAAGAAAAAGTGTTTTTCATGGGAAACCCAGTATAGCTTTTAAAACATTCTGTAAAATTAACACTGCATTATTAAAAAAAAAAAAAATGCTGTGGTGCAATTGCTACAGGCTCTTAACACAATTTAAATCAAATTTAAGCTTTCAAAGTCATGCACGGACCAAGTCTATTGACTTAAAATTAGGACACGGGAATATATATACATTCCAAAATTTGTGCATCTGCTCAGAGTACTGTAAATGTCTTATTAACACACAGTTAAGAATAAAGTCTAGCTAGATTTGTTCTATTTGTTCAATGGGAATAATCAAAGCAAAACAACGCGTTGTGTTAGGGAGACAAAATTTGAAAGTCTCTGTCTTGACTCTTAAATCCCAATCTCAATGTAAACTGCTGGAAGCTAGAAAAATGTATTCTTCTGAAGTGTTTAATATAAAATCTTTAAAGATGAATCATGCCAACCTCATTTTGTTTTGTTGGGGTTTTTTTCCAGGCAACACATTTCAGCATATAAACATACAAGGATCTAAGATACAACTACATTTATTCAGAAATTTTTGAGGAAAATGTTATTTTCATGAAAAATTTAAAAGACAATTTTCAAATGTTCTGACATTTCCTCAGTTTTCCACCAATTCCTAATCATAGCATCATGAGTGTTAATAGGGAGCGAACAGGAGAAATAAGTCAATACTGAAATCAAAGATCATAGTAATTTTAATGAGAAATTCCCCAAATGAGGTCTATTATTTTTCACTACAATGCTTCTCAGATTTAGGAGACCAACCTGTTCTCACAATTAATTATATACAGTATTAAAAATCCAATTTAACTCTAAGCTGGTGATTGAGGCTCTAGTTCAGGAAAGCACTTCCGTACTTTTTAGTTTTATCCCAGTTCAGAAGAGTATTCTAAACTGGTTGGTATGTGCTTGTGTCCTAGGATTTGAATGTGTGTGAATCTGTGGAGCCACATCCCCATAATGCAGGACACAGTTATGGGTCAGGTACTGAGTTTCAAACTGGACGGCCAGCCTGTTGACTGGGGGAATGGCTATAACAGATCTTGTATCTGAGTGAGGATGTTGTCGCACTTCAGGAAAAGCCAAAGGTCCCAACAGCTTCCGTGGCTTCTATGCAGATATTCATACATATTAATTTCTTGTCCTTTCATTATGACTTACATGGTAAATTCTTTCTGGCTTACTCCTAATGAACAGTCTCTTATGTTGTGCATAATTCCACCAAAGTCAGTGGAGGCTACCAGTGGCATAAAGTACAGCTCAAACTGACCGAAGTGCCTAAATCTTTCTTTTAATACAACCAAGTGTCAGAACATAGAAGAAATACTAAATTCCAGGCAGTAATTATTAAATGAAGTCTTGGCACCACTTTACATCTTATAAACCTGGATATTTACACATGCTTGTCAACAATCCCCAATATTCTGAGCTGTATTAAGATGGCCTGCCTATCTGCCAACTATTGGTGAAAGATGCATGTATTTTTGTTTCACAAATGATTATTTGAGAAAGCAGTCTTATTATGATTGGTTTTACTCTTCAAACAGGTTGCAACAACAGCTGTTCACATTACTGAAGTAATGAACTTCTTTAAGAGCGGAACATTTTCTAATCTTAACATAAAAAGGTTGAAAACACTGAAAGTAGAACTTGGCTTTCTCATTATAGGTGTCAGCATCTGCATCTGACACAACATTTGATTTGAAATTATTGTTTTATTAACAATTTTCTTGTTTCCAGAACATAGGTAAATATTAAATGGTAAGTCTTAAGGAGATAATTATCCAACATAGCTCTCCATTGTCTATCTTTCTCATGTTCCTCAAAAACATTCTCTTTAATAATAGCCTCCATCAACATGCACTATTTTGTAATGATATCGTGACATAGAAATATGGCTTCCTTGTCCTAATAGCTTAAGAGCCTACATTATTTTTTAGTAGCTTTGGATCTCTCTTTAAAACCACCCTAATGGTGTTGCCGAAATCCGGAATAAAACTCCTTAACAGCAATGAGAAGTTAAGAAGCAGGCACTCCTTTATTGCAGCGCTGGGCACACGGGGGATCGCTCCACCTATCGTGTGCACCTGTCTTGTTTAACGATACAGTTAAATACACACCTGTTATACATATTCATTAAGTTTCTGGGAAATATTATACATAATCATCAACTTTCCAGTAAATCATTAGCATATGTATATGTCTCTTCACGCAGGCGCAGCAAAGGTCTCTGGTGGTCTTCAGAAGCCCTCTGGTGGTCTTTCATAGTCTTCCTCACTTGTCCGCTTCTTGACCTCCTTTAGCTGATTCTGCGCAGTATGATTCTCATCACTATCTATATTAGTTTGCATAAAAATGTATACTATGTTCTCTTTTGAAATCCAACCTTTTCAATGATTGGTCTTTCAGTTTGTTATCAAAAATGGGAAAGGTAGGGAGTTTTCAAGAAGCGAATCTTCTTGGCTTCTTAAAAGAAAATACAAGCCAACGATAATCAGCTAAAAGTACAGTACTGCACATTCTTTAAGTTCTTTATCTACTATGGTTACACCCCACAACTCTATATTCCTAATATTTCAGTTATAATCAGATTTGATTTCTTTTAAAATGTAACAATGGGAAACTTGTCTTTGGGCTTAGTTTTCATGAAGTGTCAAGTGTTAAGTTGGCAGCCTCAGTGTAAATCCCTATTGCACCTCAAAACAGGACTAACACTGGAGCACAAGACCTTGCAAGCTAGACTGTATGTGTAGTACAGCCCACTTGTTTCGTCCCTAGTCTGCAAAGATAAAATCCGAGGCTGAGAGAATTAACTCAGTGTCCATGCCTACTGATTCCTCACGGGCAGTGACAAAGACTTCAGTGCCAGATGGAGCGGTGATGCCCTCAGCAGGAGGAGGAGGAGGAGCAGGGCTGAGTACAAAGATCTGGAGAGCTTCACTATTTTTAACTCATCAGAAAAATTTCTGAAACTTCTGATACCTCAGACACTGTCAGAGACAACAGCAGATGGATCACTTGTTCCACCCAGCACGACATTTTCATGTTTCCACAGAAAGGTGGGCAAAGAGATTAGTTTTGCCTCATCCTCCTTCTTACTGTGTAAACATAACCAAAAAAATCTTGCCAGTGAATAATACTGTAACTTTGAACAAATACCTTATTACACAGACTGTAATTAATCTGTTCAAAACAAATGTTGTTTTGCTTGTGGAAGTAGATCTGCCCACATTATTTCTCAAGTATGTTAAAGGAGGATGGCTGTGACATAACCCCCCTGCTTCAAAACTATACAATAGTAATTAATAACCATGCTTTGTATTTATGATTCATGCATCAGCAGAGAGATAGGCGTTGGAATTTGTTTCACAGTTTACCATAGCGCTGAGAAAACGTGAACCAAGTCCTGCCTGGGATACTTGTGGCTCATCCCTCCGGGTTCCTTCTTGCTCTGAAACTTCCTATCGTTTCCAAACATGACTGCTACCATTTCAAACTTCCCTCATTATTTTGAAGTTCACCACAGACGCATGTGTCAGCATTCCCCTCTTCCCCTAACTGGGCTTGCTTTGGTCAAGTCTCCCATTTGCTGTCTTAAAAATACGGAGTAGGCTACTTAAAAATACGGAGCGTCCTTATTGCACTGCTGAAGACCTGTGTGCTGCACAAGTTTTCAGGAGGAAATCCAAATAATTAAAACCTAGAGTACGCTGAAGAAGAACAACCAAAACATCAGGATGAGCAAAAACCATGCCTATAAATGGTTTCCCTCCGCGGCCACCTGACTCTTCTGCCTTGCCCGCGCACGCACGGGCCCGGGCCCGGGCCCGCTCCCCGGGTCGCCCGGCTCCAGCGGCGCCCGGCCGCAGGGAAGCCGAGGAGCGCCATCGCCCCCAAGCCCCCGGGGCAGGGACTCCGGGGCGGCCGCGAGGAATCGGGCAGGCCGCGGGACACCGCCGGACCGCCGCGGGAGGCGGGAGGAGGGAGGCGGGACCGGCCCCATGCGGCCTTGCGGAGGGGCCGGGGAGGGCGGGCCTGCCCCGCGGGGCAGTGGGAGGCGGCCGCGTCCTTCCCTCCCTCCTTCCCGCCCGCAGCCTCCTCCCAGGCGGGGGCTGTGCGAGGTCAGCCCTGCCGGGAGCGCCGTCCGTGCGCCGTGCTGCGCCCGGCCCTGGAGAGAGGCCCGGGCCGCGGGAGAGCTCCTGCGGGGCCGGGCGGGAGGAGCAGGCGGAAGGTAACGCGGGCCGGCGGGTCCCGGGCAGGGCCAAGCAGCGGGGTGCTGAGGTGAGGTGAGGTGTCGGGTCTGAGGCAGCGGAGGTCAGGTCCGAAAGCCTCCCTGCTCCGGCGTCCCTGCTCCTCCCGCTTCCCGCCTCTTGGCCCGCGTGTGGCTGCGCTGCGATGGCAGCAGCCGCGCAGGAGGCAGGGAACGCTCGGCCTGCCCGAGGTAGTCCTGTGTAGGCTTTTTTGCCCGTTGCCTCCAGTGAGATTACTGACGTGCACGAGGTTAGGTGGGATTTGCAGGACTGGTAAGGGCTCAAACCGTATCAGGTTTCATTTCTTATGCCTTAAGTTTCCCGTGAAGCAAATCGGAAGTCAGCCAAAGAAATTGCAGTATTTCCCAGAGTTGGGAAAACTCTGTTTATAGTTCTCCTTTGTACACTTGTCAGCTTTGGCATCCTTCTGTCGCAGGTGTTCTCTGCTCTGCTGCATTCTTTGCGATTTATAAAAATACCTTTGTAATAAAATGTGATGATTGTTTATCTGCAGCAAGTGCTTTATGGTGTCAGGAAGTTAAATCTTACAACACGGGGCTAAAAGTAGAGCAGTGGGTTAGTTTGTGTGTGAGGAAAGCAAGGTGCCGCCTTGCTCGAGACTTCCCCAGGAAGCCGGTGGAAGGGCCAAGCGCAGCACCGAGCTCCTGCCGGCCTCTCCCGAAAGCCACTGCTGCGCAAGTTTTGCTTTGAATTGTACTTTGTGAGAGAAGCAGTGAGAAAGTTCTGCTAGAAAGCTTGCTGTGTCAGTGCTGAAGAAGCAATTTTTATTAAAATTGGATGTGCTTCATACATCTTAGTTGTTAATACAGTTTTAATTTGGATGTGCATTTCCTCAAATGTGCATCATTTGGCTGCTTTTCAGGTGAGATTGACGCCCTTTTCGCCTCCCACCATCAATGTCACAGACGAATAAAAGGTCAGTTTGAGTAAATCACTCAGTCTGTCATGATAGCTGCAATATTGTCTTCCAAGCTGAAGCCTTAGAGAGAGTTTATGTATTGTTTATCAGTGGAAAAAATGTAATTTGTTATGTAAAAGTTACAGATCGGAGGCTTTCAGGTCCGGTCGCTGTCTCTGTCGTCCCTACGTTCTGGTTCCAGGGTGCAGACCAATATGCAGAATAAATCAGTACATTCCACTGTTCTGATAGCAGCATTTTTTGAAGCCCCCCTCTGTTTCTGGTCATTATTTGGTCAAATGTAAGAGTCCAATGAGAAGGGAAGATAATTGCCTTTATGCTTTTTTACAGCTTAGTCACTGGAAAAAAGTGTTTCTTTGTGCCTGCCATCTTAAGTCATACCAGTTTGCAGAAGAAATGCCATAATGGTTGCTGGCTTATTTTGTTTCCATAATCTACTTCCTTAAGAAGTTTTTTCCACACCTTGTATAGTGCAGCCTTTTTTGGTGATGGTGTGTAACATTATTGTCTTTTAAGTAGTACTTTCTGCTCTCTGAAGAAATGTGCTTTTTATAGGTAGGGCAGAATCTTACATGAGGACTCCTTACATCTCTCCGTGTTTTATCTTGGGTAGACAGTTTATCATGCAGAAAAATAAAGTCTTGCTTGGTTGGTTATCAGTTGAAAATAACAGTAGATGGAATCATAAACAGGTCTATAAGGTCTGAATCTCGCATCATTAATTGCTACTGCTCAAGTGATGAGTGAGACTTGAGATCACTTTAAATGTCTTTAAAGTCTTGGGGAAATTGGATACCCGGCAGTTAATTACTTATTTGCGATTTTTTGGCATGTTATGTGAATATATCAATTTCTTTAATACAAGGTGTACATCTTGCTTTAGCTAGCTTTTGATAAAGATCAGTTCTACATTGTCAGCTGTTTTGTATACAAGTAGCACACTCCAAATTATTTGAATCTTTTTTTGCTCATCTTGCCTGGTGAGTGAAAATCCGTCAGGCGTTTCTTAAGAAACTAGATCAGAAAATTAACAGTTGCCAACTAATATTTATCTAGTAATATCTTCTATTAGGCCAAGCCATTTACCTTGATAATACATCCATTACAAATTAGAGACATTTACATATGAAATAGATTAGTATCTTTAAGGGTGTAGTTTCTTCACAATTTAGCAAAACCTAGTGATAAATCTAGCTGGTTAACTGTTACAGTTGTTGCCTAAGCCCCTCAACAGTTTTGAAATCTCGACACATTTTGCAAGCTGGGAGGTTGCCTCTTTCGTACATCAGAACTGTGGGGTAGCGCTTTGGGGGTGGGCTGCAGGCTGGTTCCAGGGCCACACCATAATGGTGGGAAAATGGACTCTTGTTTATAATGAGCTGTGGATCAGAATTACACTGAATTTCCTAATGTTAGCCTTAATGGCTGAATCGGCAATGTCTTTACTGGTGTCAAAACAAGCTTTATTTGACTGTTATAAGAAAGGATTAGTTTTAAAACCTTCATAGAAAAAAGGATATGACTTGTGTAGTGAGTGATCTTAGAAGGGGCACATAGGTTACACGCAGTATCTTGTGCTTTTTTTAGGGTTCTCAAAATGAGAAAGTTGAGAAGTAGGTTTGGTGAGGCGTTAATAATTGCATGTAAATACATGCATGTACATCTATTTCTTGCATCTAGGAGGTAGCATCTGAAATGCTGTGAAATGACTGGCGGATACAGGAGGCAGCTGGGGTTTTTTGACCTGTGCCAAGTGAAAGTCCTCCTGTTGGTGAAAGTTAAGTTGATTTGTTTTTTTTTTCCTCCCCTGATTTCCAGGGTTCATGAGGTAGTAGGCAGATTGTGCATGGTTTCATAGAGGCTGTCTCAGGTTTATAACAAGAACAGAAACTAATACGGTTTTAGCAGCAATTTTTTTAACATCAGTATAGTAGTTGACTGGCATTTAGAGAGAATTTCATCCTTGGACATCATACTTCACTTCCACTGAGTTTCTAATATCAGCCTTGGTCAATCCAACATGAATATTCAATGTTAAGTTCAAAGTTTCTTTAATGAATCACTTTGGGCATTTCAGCTGACCGCAAGTAGAATCTTACATTACATAAAGTATGGTTGCATAGAAGATTTATGTATCTCTATTGCAAAGTGGCTCTGTTGGGACTGTATGCAAATAAAGAAAAAAAAAAAAAAAGGAAACCATGATCTCATCCTTGGTGCCATTAGTTTATGAAAATTAGCATACAACCTGCGGAATCAGACACGGCCTTGAAAGAGATCCTCATTTTAGCCATGGTTGTAAATCTAGTCTAGAGTTGATATTACTTGCTGTTTCTGAGATGGTTGTGTTTTTCTGCATTTTAACGCTTGCAATTTAGTGCATTGGATAAGTAACAGATTTCTTCTTTTAACACCTTTTTTACAGCTATTTGATTAACAAAATGAAGCCTGCAAAGCTGCACTATTGGATTCTGGGTTGGTTTTCTATGGCATTATGTTGTTGGTGTGCTTCAGATAAATTCACTCAAAGGTAAGTTATGCTTTAAAAAGAAATCTCTGACAGTTACTCCTTAAGTGCAGAGCAGAATAGTTTAGCTTCTGATGAGCGTAAATTTCATTATGTGTTATTATTCTCTTAGGTGACTGGTAAAATGAGGCATCTGCATTAACTTGAGGAGTGGGGGTCCTGCCTGAGAAAAGCTTTACATTTATTAATGTGTCAGCATGAAAAAAGAGGGAAACTTAAATTACATTCATTGCACTTAAAAACTTTGCAGTCTTGCTTTAAATGAATCATTTAGACTTGTGATGTAGTAATGACATAAATCAGAAATAAGTTTGGGTCCTATAACAAAAAACGAATCATCTCTATGGCAACTGTTACACTGTATACTTTTTTTAGTATCTTTTTTTTTCTTGCTATTTTCTCAGTCCCAATAATTTTAAATTCCTTTTCATACAGCATCTAACTGGGGCTGTATCAGTGCCATGCAGTCTTTTGGTGGTTGTTGCACTTGGCAAAATCCGGGCTTGAATATGAATGGGCCATGGGGGAGCCCACACCCCATATCACACCCTTCTGTGGTAAAAGCTCAAATTCCTATTGCATTATATTAGGAAATAAACTTTTCTCCTTCCTTTCAGTGTTTTGGCAAGAGAATGGTTAAGGGTGCTCAGTTCAGTGCTGAACTTCATATAATGGCTGCATTGCAGCTGGTTGGTAGCTTAGACACTATACTGGGGTTTCTTGAATCCCCAGGACTTGGGCTATGGCTTGGCCATCTTGGCAGCAGAGGCAGGTCTAGAGGTAGGTACAGTGCTGAACTGCACAGAGCAGGATAACTGGGGTCAAAAAAAGGGTAGGTATCCCTGAAGCTGGATAGATACTGAAAATGGCTCTCCTTGGATTCCAGTTCTGAGCTTAAGTTTCTAAAACTTGTTCTATTTAATAAACAAAATTTTCTGACCTATCCTTAGCCAAAAGGTGTGTTCTAGGAGAACTTGTTTTGGCATGATTGTCGTTACAGAAGTTCAGCTGCTATTTCAAATACAGATGAAAGATGCTACTTTTCTAAGCAAGGATTTTTTCAAAGCAAGGAAACTAACAGCTCTACAGTATTAGGGAATTCTTCTATTCAGGTTTCCACAGCAGCAGTAAAGATCAGTTAGAAGTGTTAATAGTTTTCATTGTGGCTATGCTTGATTTGTTCCAGAGCTGTTCTGCTAAATTATTTAAAAACCACAGATACATATGAATGCTTAAGATAAAATGTGGTCATTGCATATTAGCAAAACTAGAGGGGAAAAACTGAGAAGTGATCTAACATGGGAGTATCCCTACTTCCTCGGGTTGAGAAAAATTAGCTTTCTCATATATTTTTTTTTTATGTAACCTCTGGCAAGAACTAATGAAGGACATGTGGCTATTAGCTTCCAGAGAATAACAATTTGTTTTGACAGTACTGCACATAGTGCTGTCAGTTTGAACAATTTACAGTTCTGTTTTTGTTGATTAGTTTTTCCCACTTGCTGTTCTATTTAATCACTTAGTGTGGCCGAATGTATCTGCTGTAGTGTCTGAAGCAACAGGTTTTTTATCTACTTCTAGTTTATCCAGAATAGGTCTGCTTCAAACTGTTGAAAAATGCCTCTGTAGAAGTGGCAAAGACATGATACAGGCTTCTGACACTTTTTGAACAAAATTTTTAAGCTTTTTTTTTTCCTCTGCATAGGAATAAGATAGTACTGATGCCTCTGTGAGTTACAGATCTCTTTATTCTAAGAGTCTTTGAAACACAAGTGCTTTTGTAAAATACGAGATATTCCTTCTTTAATTCTTCCTTAGGTAACCTTAAGACTGTGGCACAGTTTGTTTATTTATTAAATGTTTTAAAATTTCTTGATTTATAATAAGCATTTTAAAAATGTAGTGTTTGAGTTAGATGTCTGTAAAATGATAAAGTTAGCATTTTTGAGATTTATGGTTGTGGTAGGTTGACCCTGACTGGATGCCAGGTGCCCACCAAAGCCACTCTATCACTGCCCCTCCTCAGCTGGACAGGGGAGAGAAAATATAACAAAAGGCTCATGGGCAGAGATAAGGACAGGGAGAGATCATTCACCAATTACCATCACCAGCAAAACAGAGTCAACTTGGGGAAATTAGTTTAATTTATTACCAATCAAATCAGAGTAGGATAATGAGAAATAAAACCAAATCTTAAAAACACCTTTCCCCACCCCTCCCTTCTCAGCTCAACTTCACTCCTGATTTTCTCCACCTCCTCCCCTCCAGCAGTGCAGGGGGATGGGGAATGGGAGTTGGGGTCAGTTCATCACGCCTTGTCTCTGCTGCTCCTTCCTCCTCAGGGGGAGGACTCCTCACTTGTCCCCTGCTCCAGCGTGTGGTCCCACCCATGGGAGACAGTCCTCCATGAACTTTTTCAACGTGAATCCTTCCCCTGGGCTGCAGTTCTTCGCGAACTGCTCTAGTGTGGGTCCCTTCCATGGGCTGCAGTTCTTCAGGCACAGACTGCTCCAGCGTGGATCCCCCGCGGGGTCACAAGTCCTGCCAGCAAACCTGCTCCGTGGGCTCCTCTCTCCACGGGTCCGCAGGTCCTGCCAGGAACCTGCTCCAGCGTGGGCTTCCCACGGGGTCACAGCCTCCTTCAGGCACCCACCTGCTCCGGTGTGGGGTCCTCCCCGGGCTGCAGGTGGATATCTGCTCCACCGTGGACCTCCATGGACTGCAGGGGGACAGCCTGCCTCACCATGGTCTTCCCCACGGGCTGCAGGGGAATCTCTGCTCCGGCGCCTGGAGCATCTCCTCCCCCTCCTTCTGCACTGACCTTGGTGTCTGCAGGGTTGTTTCTCTTACATGTTCTCACTCCTCTCTCTGACTGCAGTTTCTGTTGCGCAGCAACTTTTTTCCCCTCCTTAAATATGTTCTCCCAGAGGCACTACCACCGTTGCTGATGGGATTGGCCTTGGCCAGTGGCGGGTCTGTCTTGGAGCCAGCTGGCATTGGCTCTGTCAGACATAGGAGAAGCTTCTAGCACCTTCTCACAGAAGGCACCCCTGTAGTCCCCCTGGTACCAAAACCTTGCCATGCAAACCCAATATAATTTTTTTTTACTTTACTTTTTATTCTGATTTTTGTTTTTTTAATATAAATGTTGGCGACACTTGCAAAGTCAAATTGCATCTCCTGCAGTGTAAACTACATTGCTTGTGGTTGTTTGTAGTCTTTCTTTTTTAAAAGAGTAGTTACAGTTCCAAGAACGTGGTATACTTTCTTTTTAGCTAATATACCCATCAAGAAGAATTAGAAGATTGTTAACATCCTAAATAATCTTTTTTTTTTTAATTATTGTTGTAAAAGCTTGCCAGTAAGCACTTTCATCAATATAAAACAGAAAACATGTTTCTTCCATATTTAAGTAATGGAAAGCATATGGAGATAGAATGCCAGGAGTTGAATTTGTTTAACAATGTGGAGGGTGTTAGCAGGTTTCTAAATATGTTGTTTCTGTGTGATTTGTTAGTTTGGTCCTGCTGTGTTTGGAGTTGTCAAATATTACGATAGAAGCTATAGACAACAACTAGCTCTATAATCAATGTGTTATACTAGTAAGCATCGTGTTGCTGGCTGAAGGTGTTGCTCTTTTTAAAATGCTTGAGGACAAATAGATTTGTCTGTCTTTCTCCAGTGAAAGCCACCCTCATACCTGGAAAAAGCTGTATCTTGCTCATCATTGGCCAGTGACTGTATGTAAGGTGAGATTTTTGTGTTTTGTTCTCTTTTATCCTGACAAATGTAGCCTTGGACAACAAAAGTTTGAAAACAGAATGAACAAAGCCCATCAAGCATTTAATCTTGCTTATGCCCTTATATCTTTGTAAAGGCTTTCGCTGACCTTGGTGCAACTTTTGCTACTTGACCTGCACTCCAAAGTAGCAGTAAGCGACAGGATTGTGATGTGTTGCAGATGTAGGATGTGCTGTACTCTAAGCCTTAATTGCTTGTTACATGTTTTGTGATGTCTTGTTAGTTGTAATCTTAAGCCTAGACTTTCACCAGACTCTGTAAGGAGACTTGCCTGCCTTGTCTAACTGAAGACAGACAGCAGATTAGTACTTGAACTGTCTGCTGCACAACAAGTATTAGCTTTGTAATGTTGGCTCCAGTGTTTTAATGATAAGTCATCAAATATGGATTCAGTCAGGAAAAAGAGGGCTATAAAGCTTTTATGGCAGGTGTCTCTGAGCATTTCTGTATTTGAGGGGTGGAAACCAAAAATGAACCCAACCTTCCAACATATGCCTGTCAAAAGCACTGCTAAGAGGTGTACTACTTATGTCCCTTTTGCTATTAAATACCTACTACCATCTTATAAGTAGAACATTTTTCCTATGTTGGAAATACTCAAAGACCTATTCTCATACAGCTAAGTTAAAAATGTGCTATACTTCAAAATCAAAAATGTGATCAAATTAACTGACACAAGAATGAAGAACCCTGTAGACAATAGAGAAGCTTCAGTTTCAGGCAGATGTTTCTGGAGCCAAAAAGGTCCGGATCTCGGAGACTCAGGTTTATTTATTACAATATCGGAGTCTTATTTTTTGTGCTTTAGGTACTTTTTTTATTTCTCATTCCCATTTCTGGAAATATGTACAAAAGCAGTAGCAGCAAAAGTCACATACTGCCTGAATTTCTGAGGAAAAGTAGATGTACTTTAGTTAAGTGTGGAGGGGAGGTATCAATAACAAAAGTCAGATGGGCATGACTAATTGAGACCAAGGAGTGGCCACTGTTCTGTTTTTTGTTTGTTTGCCTGTTTTGGGGGGGGGAATAAGGGTGGATTTGATGCAATTTGTGTCTGATTTTCTGTTGAGTAAACATCACAGTTACTGACTTCAAGCAGAGGTGTTGGTGTTCCGGAGTTTGTAGTGCCTGGCATGAGTGGCATTCAGAGTCAGTAGCAGTGCAAGCCCTTGCTTACATGAATGAGGTGCAAGCAATTAAAAAAATAATAAAAAAAAACAAACAAAAAAACCCCCACAGACCAAACAAACAAAAAAACCCTACCAACCAGTTTTCCCACTGTATATTCATGCTGGCTACTACTCTTCATTCCAGGGTAGTGCCATTGGTAAATTGACAGATAACCTTTATAACCTTCCAGTGAAATTGTAATGAATAATTAAAGATATTAAGCATCAGAAAATGTAGGCTTTCTTACACTTTGTTGATTCCTTATGATCTTCTGTAGCAAGAGGTGGACAGAAGCGTTCCAAAGAGTGAAGAAAAAGTGAAATTAAAATCATATTAAGTGCCTTTTTGCCCAGTTTCACATCACTCTGTCATATAAAGAAACAGAATCTCAACTGTACTCCTGTAACAGCTTTCTTTTTGCTAATGTTAACATAAGAGGAGTTCCCAAATTCAGCTGTGGCCTTTTTTTTAAGTACGTAGATTCCTCTGCATGTTCAGTGTATTTATATATAATTGTGATGTTATTTCAGGGAGGAAATATTTTTAATATCATTCTTCAGTTTAAAACTGTTGACATGATATTGAAAGGAAAAATAGCTAGGTGAAGGAAACTGCAGAACTCATTATATCATTTATGTAAAAAACCTTTGAGACACTAGTTTGTGCAAGTACTTATTAGTTTATGCTTCCTATATAAAGGAACCTGATTATAGAATACTTTGCTACATACTGTGTTCTTGATAGGTGTGTGGATGACCTACATCTTAATTCCTGCCTGTTTTGCGTATCTGTGTTCAAAAAGTTTTTCAGGCTTTTGAAGGCCTAAAAGGCCTGTTTTAAAATTTAGTGGGCACGGTTCAGCATGCCAGAAATTTGAGAATACACATCTCCCAGCTCTTCCTGTGCTTTGAACTGTATGTGTTCATCTGGTGCTTTTTAATGCTGAGTGTGATCAGCACAATTAAACTGGAAAGTAAGTGTTTTGTAATCATATCATCTAAACTAACCTATTAAAATAAAATAGTGAGTATCATGGAAGCAATAATCCCAGGATTTAACTACTGACTGCTGCAGTGAAAGGGTGAAGGAGGAAAAGATGTTCTTCCTTATCATGTGATTAGAAATTCTAGTACCATATAATTGACCTAAAGTGACTATGTCTTCTACAAAGATATCCAAGTGAAATTCACAGACCTCAAGTGATTATGAATTTAATGTTCCCTTAATAAATGGTGCCTGTGGTGCAATTTATTGAACTTCATGTGGCTAATTCATGTCACTTAAACTTTCTGGTCACAAATTAATATGAATCCTGTTAGATAGAAATAGGAGCAACTCAAGGGCGAGAAGAGGGACTTTCCCCCCTCCCTTTTTATGGAGTTGTGCTATAATTCAAGAATTTAAGAAGAGAAATATTATTGCAGCTTTTGCATCTTGGAGATTGCAAAAGAGACAATCTTATGTGGGTGTTTCCTTGTGAAATGGGGAAAATCTGGTGCAAGTTTGTAGGCTATTCAGTTCCTCCTCTGTTGAGAATAGGAAGGATAATAAAGAAATGGGTACTAAACCCTGCTGTCATCTGCCTTTTACTGCACATATGTGCTGATCAAATGGAAGAATTAAAGAAAAGATGACAGAATAGGCTGGTCAACAGAACAGTCTGAATTCAGGTTTGAATGTAGTGTTAAGCAGCAGATGAAATTATTTTTTTTATGTATGAGATAAAAGGTTTTCCTAATTTCAGGCTTTGGCAGTAATTTTACAGCAAAGGCTTAAAGGAAGAATAGAAACTATTTTTTTCTTTTTTTTTTCTTTGGTAAAAATAGAAGTAGTCATGTAATACAGAAAGAATTAAAGTGACTAAGGTGAGGGCAGTACACTGTTGTGATCTAGCATTAGATCAAAAAGTTCCTTAGATAAAGGGAAGCCTTTATTTCTTTGTTTATATATTAAGCCAGGTGTCTCCAAGGGAGTCCAGCTCTTGACATGTGCTATTTTGGAACAAAAGAAAGTTTTTTCCTAAATGCCCGTGTAACTCATAACTCTTAATCTATGCCTCCAACCGCTCTGTGAATAAGGTCTGGTTTATATGTTTTTTGTGGGTCTTTTATCTTCTGTAAGGATAAACACGTGAGAGGTTTTAGCTTATCAGCTCGTGATAGAGGGGTGTTCATCAAGAAGTAAATTTGTTTTATTTCCCTCCTCCCAGATTTTTTCAGCAACCTTATAAATCTGGCTCATTCATTGATTGGTTTTACCCCAGGGGTTGGGGGGCAAGAGGAAGGGGAATAATTACACACTGTTTGGGGGAGAGAAATTGAAGAGGTGAACTCTCTCCACAGTTTCAAAAGCAAGGATTTTTCATAGCAGTTGTGATGTTTCATTACAAAATAACACTTAAAATTGATCTTAATTAAACGGAGAGATTGAAAGGGAAAGCAGGATTAAATATTTCACTTCCCAGAAGCTGACTTTTTATTTAAACTTGGGGTATCTGTATGTGATCCAGTAGCACTACCCGCCCCTATGTACAAGCTGCTATATCACAGGATTTGTAATTTGGCCAAATCTACAGGTAAGACTTCTGTGACAGTTTGATGGTGTTTCACTTTTTGGCGTTTTGGAGGTGAAAGGAGCTTCCGTGCTTCTGGAACCTGCTGTTTGTCCAATGTCTTGCTGTTACAAATAGGCAAATCTCTCTGCTGCAGCATTGCCTCTCAGCATGGTGGGTGCTGGAAAGGCTCACTGGCACTTTTCTCAGTGTTATAGAACGCATACGGTTAATTTGGATTGGTTTGATTATCAGATTGCTTTAAAACAGGAGAAAACAATGTTTCTTTTTCGAATTAATCTAGATATAGAAGGCTTTCTGGCGTCCAATGGGCCTACTTGAAAATACACATTTGTAACTCTGTTTCAAGTCAACGGTTGCTTGAGGTTGAATTAATCCTTCGGCAATCAGTATATGATAAACAGGAAGGCTGCCAAGAAGTGTTTTTGCAGAAGCAGCGGGGTGTCCTAGTTTCAGACCAGCCAGCATCAAAGCACCAGGAAGCGGCTTGTTCACTCCTCACCCCCCTGGTGGGATGGGGAGGAGAAAATGGAAAAGCTCAAGGGTCGAGACAAGGACGAGGAGGGATCACTCACCGCTTATGGTCACGGGCAAAAGACAGGCTCAACTTGGGGAAAAAAAACAAAATCGATTTAACCTGTTACCAATCAAATCAGAGCAGGATAATGAGAAGTAAAACCAAATATCAAAACACCTTCCCCCCACCCCTCCCTTCTCAGCTCAACTCCACTCCCGATTTCTCCACCTCCTCCCCCCCAGTGGCACAGGGGGACGGGAATGGGGGTTGGGTTCGGTTCCTCACACCTTGTCTCTGCCGCTCCTTCCTCCTCAGGGGGAGGACTCCTCACTCGTCCCCTGCTCCAGCGTGGGGTCCCTCCCATGGGAGACAGTTCTCCACCAACTTCTCCAATGTGAGTCCTTTCCGCAGGCTGCAGTTCTTCACGGACTGCTCTGGCGTGGGTCCTCCCACGGGCAGATCTTCAGGCACAGACTGCTCCAGCGCGGGCTTTCCCATGGGATCCCGGCCATCTTGGGGGGCATCCCCCTGCTCCGGCGTGGGCTCCTCTCTCCCCGGGCTGCAGGTGGGCATCTGCTCCCCCCCCCATGGGCTGGGGGGGGGACAGCCTGCCGCCTCACCACGGGCTGCGGGGGCATCCCCTCCTCCCCTCCTTCCTCACTGACCTCGGGATCTGCAGAGGGGTTCCACTCACATTGTGATCCCCTCCCTCACTGCAGGTTTCCCTTCTTAAATCTGTTCTCCCAGAGGCGCTACCACCGTCACTGATGGGCTCGGCCCGGGGGCCAGCAGCGGGTCCCATGTGGAGCCGGGGAAGCTTCTAGCAGCTTCTCACAGGAGCCGGCCCTGCAGCCCCTCCCCTGCTACAAAAACCCCGCCACACAAATCCAGACCACAGGGGTACCCATCTTCTCAGACTAGTGTTTGCTCATTTTATGATATTGATTTAAAATTAACATTGGAAAAATGCTATGGCTAGAATTAAAAAGGAGGATGAATGAAGCTGGCCAAAGCATGCAAATTGTGAACTAATGCATTGTAGGTGGCATTGACCTCACAGTTCTGCCAGCACACAGCGTAACACCAAGAGCCTGATGGAATGTGTAGGAGAAACTGCTAATACGGTTAGTGCCATGATAGGGGAGAACTGATTCCAAATTTAAAATACTCTGGGCTTTCCTTTAGCATGTCTGAGAACTGCAGTTAAAGATTGGATGAGGAGCACAATTGCACTGTTCTTGTTACCACCCTCGGTTGAGCAAGCTGGTTAGGTGTCAGGTTGTTTTTCAGGGAATGATGCATTAGCTGCTGGCTATTAATTTGCTGTATTTTGGGCTAGATAGCTGAACTCTTTCAGCTCCACAAAGCTTGTGTCATGACAGGAGCAATATTGTTTAGGCGTTTGCAGTGTGTGTTTGTTGAAAATATTCCTTTCAGGAAAAAAAGTTGTCGCTGGGTTTAATTGCTTCTATTATTGGTGGCAAGAGAGCAGAGAAAGGAAATAGGCATGGAACAAGAAAGTTTTGCATAGCTTGCAGTTTTGCTGCCACTGGCCTGTGGCATGTGGAAGGCAATTAGTGAGATTACAGGCCTCTCTCTGCTCTTCTCTACACTTGCTCTTGCATCATGTAAAAGGCATTGTGGCATAATTAAGATGGGATGCAGACCCAAAAAGGAAAGCTATTATTATGAGGAAAGAAAGTCTGAGAAGGTTGTTATTTAGTGGTGAAAAGTGTTTAATAAAGAGCCATAATTACTAAGCAGAATGATCAGGGAAAATACAGTAATGGTATTCTGTGATGTGTGAACATGGATTTTTTTGTTTTGTTTTGTTCAGTAATATGTACTCTGCTCTAAACAATAATTAATGTGTAGGCTATTTCTCCTGCATTATCAAAAATTTTGACTGGGGCATTTTTTTTGTAGTAATGTATATAGTCTTTCCTCTTCTCTCTATTCCCTTGTCCCTCAAGTCAAAATATTTAAAAAATATATTCTAACCATTTTACTTGGAGTAAGCAACCTATTTCATCTCTTCTTTGTATTTTTCCCTTTTAATACAACAATAAAACTACTCCTGGATGCTGAAAGATCGTTGTGTGCTTGTCTAATATTATAGTTTATTTTGATGGTTTTTATTTTAATGGCTCTGCACTCCTTGAAAAGATCTGATGATGAGAAAAATACAGAGAGCTGCCACCTAGAATATAATAAATGCAGATTTAGCTCCATTTATTTAGCGTGGATCAGGCTACTTTCTATTACCTCAGAACCTGTCCTTTGTCTTCTTTTTACACTGCCTGTTCAGAATGCCCCTGGTATTCTCTTGATCTGCGAATCAAAACTTTAATGCCAGTTGGTCTCTGCTGAGTGGCACAGTCTGTGACAGCTTCAAGTAACTGGAGTTCACCAGTTCCTGATCTGAGCAACCAAAACTTCTCATGTCTCAGTAGAGCCCTGGACCACCAGTGAATGAGCTTTTATTTTTTCCTCTTAAAACATTATCCTTGGACACATATAACATATTCTGTATTTTTGTTTTCCACAGATGAGCGCTAATGATTGTCAAGACCCTCCAGAGTACTGGACAATCCATGGACTATGGTATGATCATAGAGTGTTTTTATTTCAGCCTGGAAAGGAAAAATCAAGTTTTGTACGAGGATGTTTAGTTCTTTTTTTTTGAGGGCTTAATATATCTATTTTTATGATTCCTTGGGAAAAAAAGCCCTTGTTTTGTTGGAAATCAAAACCCTATATTTTGATGTAAAACTGAAATACACTTCTGTATCTCATGACTCGCTGAGCTCCTGAAATCTTCTTGCCACATGAGCATTTTATTTATACATCCCCTTACAAGATCAGTAGTATTCTCAAACAAAAAGGGAAGTATAGTTTCCTCTCTTTTTTTTTTTCTGCCTGAGTACACAGAATTTGTTAATGTCTCGTGACTGCTTGCAGCTTTAAGTATCTTCACTCAGCACAAATATTGCAAAAGTACAGGAAAAACTAATTTGCTTCAAAGGAATCAACTTACTGGAATTGGTGCCAATGGTAGAAATTCAAAGGTCTTCCTGACAAATACAGGGAAAAATTCAGTACAGGAGTTTATTAAGCTATACGTCCTGGAAAGGTGAACAGCATTATGTCTAGATTTCCGGTGAGTGTCTTGGCGATACTTGCAGAATCATCGCTTGGTACAGTGGTTGAGGAGGTCAAGATCCTTCCATATCATTTACTCCCCCTCTATGACTTTTACAAAAAGTGAGAGGGACTGGAGGGGCTAACGAAGAGTCTCTACGTGGGAAATTGTATGGCCATAATTAATGTCTTGAATTTTTACTTCTAAAACACTGTAGATGCTGATGGGTTACTTGTATTTTTAAATAAAATCTCTAGCTATAATCTTGCATATTTAAAATTCAGGCTAATGATACAGAATAGAATGCTGTTAGTTACCATTAGTGAGTTAGGAGACATCTTTTTTTCACTTTTATTTTGCTTCCCTAGGCCTGACAAAACTGAAGAATGTAATAGGACATGGCATTTCAATGTCACCGAGATTAAGGTATTTATTTAAAACAAAAATAGTCATACCAAGCAGAGCTGAGTACAATTACTTTTGCACATCCTATATGCAAAATCTGTAGCTTATCATGTATTACTCTTAATGTTTGCTGAAAGGTATGTTCTTTTAAGAACTCCGCAAATTTATTAGGTGCTTCTGGTACTACTTGAAGTTGCAGTGCTTGTAATCATTAGCAGCTGTTCCTACTTATTTTGTAGACATGTGGTTTGACTCGTTCAGCCATATCCTCTAAAAAATCTAGAGAACGTAGGAGGTGGATCTGCAGTGGCAAAAAGGACCTGTGAAAAAGAAGTTACAGTCAGTCCATGTTCTCTCTTCCATTTTCTAGTGCAAAGCTAGGACACAGAAAATAAAAGAGTTCAGAGTATGTTTTTCTGTGTGTTTTCTCCCAGGGCATTAGTCCTTTTTTATTCTTATTTTTAATTAAAAAAATTTCCATATTTCATTCAAATGTGTTGTAAACAGGGATAGGAGGCTTGAGCTGACAGTTGTGAAAAGCTGCATGATTGAGCAACTTCTGCAGGGACAGTTGAAGGAAAAATCTTACTTTGAGGCAGTGTGTTGGTATTAGTACATTCAGATATTTAGATAGTTGCACCTACCTGTTACCTCCAACAAGAGCATTTTCAGAATACTGGGGAAAAAGACCTTTTCTGCGAGTAAATGTTTCAGTTGGAGACGTTGAAAGATGAGGCTTCAGTTCTAGAAAATGTATCAATGTATGTAGATTGTGTAAGAAATAGCTTTTCAACACTGTAGCTGCATTTATTGATTGTGATATTTTTAGGATCTTCTGTCAGACATGAGACACTATTGGCCTGATGTGCTTCATTCGTCTCTGAATCGCACCCAGTTCTGGTGAGTACAAAAAAACCTAAAAAGTATTTTGGATATTATTTAAAAAAAAAAAAAAAATCTGAGTTAGTAATTCTTCAGGTGAGATGTTGTGCATGAGAAGCAGTGTCCAGGAGGCCACTGAAAGCAGTGTGTCTTGTCAGCCTCATTTACAAATAAATCTGTTTTCTTGTTAGAACACCTGCAAAATGCAGCTGTTGGAGAGGACTATGGCAGAGGTTTTGGAGAAATGAAACTTAGTGAAAGAGAGAGAGAGAATGTGTTTCCTCCCTTTGTCCCCAGGGAGGAGAAGCAGTTGCTCTTGACACATTAAATCTGAATAGCAGTAGCACTCCTGGGCTGTCACAGCTAGCTGTAAAAGCAGCTTCCAGGCCTCTTTTCCTAGCTAGCTTCACTGTGTTGCTGTCCTTTAGAGACCTTTCCTTTTGGGCTTTCTCACAGAAAACGAAATGGAAAAATAGGATGCATTGGATCATCCTAGCCACTTCTCTACAGAATTCTCTCTCTTTATTTACTTTCCTAGCAGCCTAAAATCAGATCTGGGAATTTATTTAGAGATCAACCTACTTGGCTCATGGGAAGGGAGAAGGACATTTTGATCTCTTCTGACAACAGTACTGTTTTCCTCCTTCTCCATGTTTCTCTGGTTCTGAATAATCAGACACTTGGACCAAAGAGCAGTATGGGTGGTATTTGAGTTTGCACAGGCTTCAGTTGGAGTGCATTATTTCAAACTAATTTCAGTGGCCATTCAAGTTAATTTGCTGAGCCATGAGCTGCATCAGCCAAGGTACGGATAAGCAATTTGTTCTTCCAGATCTACAGTGAAAGTGGTAATATCAGATAAGAAGCAGAGCACATAGCTAGAGGCAGTAGCATTTAAAGCCATCTCAGCTATAAGTGCCCATAAGTTTTCCTTTGGATTGGATGACTGTTTCCCTGCTGTGTCACTAGGAAAAAGCTTTGACAGGAATGTGCATTTCTTTTAGTCTTGTCCTTGCTCTACGGAAGACACTTGTCCTCAGAGTCTTAAACTGGTTCCACAAGTGTCTTATGGCAACCTAAGCTTGTAACTGTCAAAAGTGGTGGTCTCACTTTCTCTTCCCTCCACTCTTCTGTTGCACTATGCCAGGGAGAGCATGACTGCTTCTTTGTGGTAGCACAAGTTTATGCCATCTTAAACTGTTCCTGGAATTATAATAAGAAAAATGTGTTGTAAATCTAGCACCTCCCATGCCCTGACCACCTACCTGTTCATAAAAACAGGTGCGTACTAGTCCTTATTTACTAACAGAGATACTTTGGTAGGCAGCAGGTGTGAACAGATGCGATCAAAACCTTTTCCCTTTCAGTTCAAGGCTATCAAATAGCACATATTTCAATACCTGGCAATATAATTAGAAATATCACAAAAGTCAGGTTATAACACTGTAACTAATATTTTGATTGACAGAGTAATTCTTTCCCTTTCAGTAAGGTGCCAAGTGCACTGTAATTGGCAGCTCTAACTGCAGATTTTGTAAGTGCAAGCTTTTAAGCTGACTGAAAGACAGTGAGATCCCATTGTACGTCTCCCTTCAGTTAAATGTACTTCAAAATTAAAAAAAAACCATAAAGCAAACCTCTCTGTAGCGTAAAGAGGACATACCAGGAGACAAAATCTCTTTGAGGTTCAGCTTCCTTTCCACACAGCTGAGTTATACCAGTTTCATTCCTTTGCATTTCTGCAGCCCCCTAAGATTTCATTTGTAGGACTTAGCTTTGAGGTATGCAAGTGTGACATTTATTCTTAGCAGCACCATAGAGAAAATGGTGGAGAAGGACAAGTTACATAGTGGAATCCAATCTAGTGCTGTAAGCACCACTCCTGTGTGCCTGCCAAAGTGCTTGTGTTCTACAAGGAGGAAAAAATGTTTAGCAAAGTTGTTGACAGGTGGCATATGTGCTCTGTGCTACTGCCTAGCTCATGGCTACAAGAGGTACAGAAGAATGGGTGGCCTTCATGAATACAGGCAGCTATGTTCTGTATCCACATGCCACCCAGGTGTAAGCTGAGGCTCAAGTGGAATTACCTTGTCTTATTGTGGTCTAGGTGAAGGATTATGTGTCTCAGTGAATAACATTGAGATATTAATTCTTTTGATTTCTAAACAAATTATTTTATGTTATTCCCTGGTACCTGCAGCTCCTTCATTTCCTAACTGCTTCATCTTGCATTTAAATGGAAGAGGTGCAGGTAAAAATTCATATGCCTGTGCTGAATGATCAGAATTAGCTGTATCTGCATCATTGTTTTTTTTCATATAGCTGTGCTACAAAATAAAATAACACTGTCAAGAGTGTCATCTTAAAGTTTCAGTAATTGTTTTGTAGTGACTTTAAAGTAGCTCTCCATTCTGGAAGCTCACAAATTAAAAAACTGATTAAAAAACTTGGGCCTGGTGTATTCTTGACTTGCTGCAGCTGATGATGCATGGGTACTGTCTGTGGGTAGCTCTGTGTATTTTCACTTGGGATCCCCACAGACCTGTTGCCTGGGCCCTGTGATCAGTGTGAACTGGACCAAACCACTCCAATGGCAGTTCCATGTTAGTAGTAATATGCTTCTTGAGCACCATCAGATCTTTGGCCCTCTATTTTTGCCATTTTTCTGGAAACAGCATGACACTTAAATACAAGAACTACTGAAGGCCTTCAAAAGACAGGCACAACACTTTACCATTAGTTTTACACACATGCATATATTATCTGAAGAAAAATTGTCACCCTGCATGCAAAGCCTTGCCTCCAGTTTACTGCTGTTCCAGTAGCCCTTTGGATTTGACTATTATCTGCTTCTGGTCCAAGTTAACTGCTCAGTATCTCCTGCTAAATTTACACCTAAAAGAGTTTCCATTTTCTTTAAAACTGCAGTCTCTTTTCTCATCAGTAATTTCAAATCCCTTGTTGGGAAATCTGCTCTTTGGCCCATGTAAAGTGGACTCCTCCAGGCAGTAAACAATTCACTTGACATGCAGTTGAGTTGAGTGTTAGAGCCAAGATGAGAACTCTCTACAAGGTTAATTTGGGAACGTATAGTGAAAATCTTCCAGTAATGCATCTTCTCCCCTCCCTCAAATCTCCTGACACCACAGGTGCTTTATTCATTCTCTGTTCAGAAGTAGTGTACGAATTTCTCTAAATACATACATAATTTCTTTTAAAGTGTTTTCATCCCTGTCCTGGGTTCAGCTGGGATAGAGTTAATTTTTACAGGAACCTGGGAGGTGGGGGGGGGGGCATAGCCGGGGCAGCTGACCTGAACTAGCCAAGGAGCTATTCCATACCATATGACATCATGCTCAGTATATAAATGGGGAGCAGGCTGGGGGGAGTCCTCTCGACTTTCGGTGGGGGAAGTGGCGCAGAGTCGGGTTCCAGGTGATGAGCAGTTGCACTGTGCATCACTCGTTTTGTATATTCTTTCATTAGTACCGTTGTTGTTGTTGTAACTTTTTTGTTGTGTTGTCCCAGTAAACTGCCCTTATCTCAACCCTCGAGGTTCCAGGTTTTTTTTTATTTTCTCTCCTCCGTCTCCTCCCTATCCCACCGGAGGGGGGCGGGAGGAGCGAGCGAGCGGCTGCGTGGTCCTTTGTTACCGGCTGGGCTGAAACCACGACAATCCCTTAAGAAAAATCTGAAGTTTTTAATATGAATGGACAATTCAAAGGCAGGCTTTCAAGTGAATAATAGTTGTCCTTGTGCTTCTCTGCTTTTCCATGAGGTTCTTAAGGCATCATAAGGTCAGGGGGTGCTGTGGTAGTAGCAGGAATTTGTGATTAGATAACTTTTTGTACTAAATAGGTATCAATTCAGCAGATGTGCACAAGTGGGTTGTGAAAATTTGAAAAGAAGGAAAAAGAAAAAAAAAAAAGACACCACCACCACGCCCAAATCCGCAGGTAGTCTTCTTAAAGATTATACTGTTTAGTCTTTCAATAGACTTTAGAACTGATAGAAATACATTTTGAGCTTTGCCCTATTTTTTGTCTTATTTGACTTTGTCTACCATAAAATTGCAAGAATTGCTTTCTTTTGCACTCTGTTCCATGGTGTTAGAAGACTTGATGGTGGAACAGAAGCAAGACTTGAGAGCAGGCCTATGAAAATACTGCCACAGGCCAAAGTAAAAGTTGAGGCATCAGTCTTGTCCTAGCAGTTTGTGCAGTTTCACTGTTCCACCCAAAATAAGGGTTAGTCTTTTCAGTTGTGAAAAATTTTTAGTGCTTTGAAACTACATTTAACATAAAAGACTCCACTAAAACTTATACAAAGTTTAGAAATATTCATTTCTTATCATTTTGACCTCCAAACCTCTCTTTGTAATACACTGAGAGACCTTTGTATTGTAAGAGTATGATACATATTTACTTCATAAATTCCTTCATTTAATTATTTCAAAACCAAGCTGATTCAAAGGAGGCAGCTAAAAAACCCAAATACTCAAACTATTTGGGCTAACTTAATCTAAAGAAACTCCCGAACAGCGCTTTCAGCTTGATAAAGTTTTGTCACACTCTTGTGACACAAAGTTCTCTTAAGTCAGCTTTGGAATGAAGTAATGGTTTATTCCACATCAGTATCTATCTTATCTCCTCACCTTGCAATGCCCAATCTTAAAAAGATAGCTGGTGGTGGATGGGGGGGGGGGGGGGGCCGGGGAAGAGTGTTAACCCTTTGGTGGGATAACAGGTGAAGGGCTGAAAGGGCTGAACTTCAAATGACTTTTGCACAAATTCATATACATAATTTAAAGGAAAACAGACTTTCTGATTCTGAACGTCCCATAGAATCATAGAATCATTTCGGTTGGAAAAGACCTTCAAGATCATCAAGTCCAACCATTAACCATGCCCCCTAAACCATGCCCTGGAGTACCCTGTCCACTCACTTTTTTAATACCTCCAGGGATGGTGACTCAACCACTTCCCTGGGCAGCCCATTCCAATGTTTGACAACCCTCTCAGTAAAAAAATTTTTCCTAATATCTAACCTAAATCTCCCTTGCCTCAACTGGAGGCCATTTCCTCTTGTCCTATCTCCAGACACCTGACAGAAGAGACCAACACCCACCTCACTACAACCCCCCTTCAGGTAGTTGTAGAGAGCTGTAAGGTCTCCCCTCAGCCTCCTCTTCTCCAGCCTAAACAGCCCCAGCTCCCTCAGCCGCTCCTCATAAGACTTGTGCTCAAGGCCCCTCACCAACTCGGTTGCCCTTCTCTGGACACGCTCCAGCACCTCAATGTCTTTCCTGTAGTGAGGGGCCCAAAACTGAAGACAGGACTCGAGGTGCGGCCTCACCAGTGCCGAGTACAGGGGAACAACCACCTCCCTGTTCCTGCTGGCCACACTGTTCCTGATACAGGCCAGGATGCCATTGGCCTTCTTGGCCACCTGGGCACACTGCTGGCTCATATTGAGCCGGCTGTCAACCAGCACCCCCAGGTCTTTCTCTGCCGGGCAGCTTTCCAGCCACTCTTCCCCAAGCCTGTAGCGCTGCATGGGGTTGCCGTGACCGAAGTGCAGGACCCGGCACTTGGCCTTGTTGAACTTCATACAATTGGCCTCAGCCCATCGATCCAGCCTGTCCAGATCTCTCTGTAGAGCCTTCCTACCCTCAAGCAGACCGACCCTGCCTCCCAACTTGGTGTCGTCTGCAAACTTGCTGAGGGTGCACTCAATCCCCTCATCCAAATCATCAATAAAGATATTAAACAGAACAGGGCCCAACACCGAGCCCTGGGGAACACCACTCGTGACCCGCCGCCAACTGGATTTCACCCCATTCACCACTACCCTCTGGGCTCGGCCATCCAGCCAGTTTTTCACCCAGTGAATAGTGCACTTATCCAGGCCACAAGACGCCAGCTTCTCAAGGAGTATGCCATGAGAGACAGTGTCAAAGGCCTTGCTGAAGTCTAGGAAAATAATATCCACAGCCTTTCCCTTATCCACTAGGCGGGTCACCTGGTCATAGAAGGAGATCAGGTTGGTCAAGCAACCATGTCGATATTCAAACCATTAGACCATCCTCTCCTTTATCTTTTACAACTCTTACATGAATTTGAAAAGTCTCTCTCTTCCAGCTGCCAGTAAGGCCAGCTCATTTATATATTTTTAACACAACTTATTGTCTGAAAGAATTTTTCCTTAGTCTGATGTTACAGACCATAATGAGGGACTTCTTGGGCTTCTTCCTTACTGTCCCGATAGGTCCAAAATCTCATGGTAAATTATTCTACTAAAAAAATACATAGATGTTGCTGTAATTGAGATGGTGGGAGTGATCTTTCTTGGTTTTCCTTTTTGCACATGCAGTATTTTTTGAGTGCAGTGTGCTACTTCACCCATGTAGCCTTTCAGATACTTGATTTAAGTATATTGGCTAGCTTGTGCAGCACATATATCTGCAAATTATGTTTTCTGAAACTTAAATTTTGCTTTTCTCCTATAGGAAACATGAATGGGAGAAACATGGCACTTGTGCAGCCACGCTTCAGGTCCTTAATTCTCAGAAGAAATACTTTGGTAAAGCCTTAGAACTCTACCAGCATGTTGATCTTAACAGGTACATAAATGACTCAGTGGCCTGCCTCTTTCAAACAATTTCTAAAAGTTTCAAATCTAGCCTAAAAAAAAAAGTCTAAAAATCTGATGGCAGAGGGGAAATGAGTATTAGCATAAATTATTTTTAGTACTGGAGTTCAGAGGAAGGGTTGTCTACTCTGAGAAGCCTGTCTCTGGTCACTTCAGAGTCTGGTAAGTCAGCAGCATTCTTCATGGCATCATTTTAGACAATGTGAGCAGTAAATTTTGAGAAGCTGTATCGGCTATATCTCGCAACTAAAAGCTATGGTACCTGTAAACTTCTAAATCAAGTGACAAACCCCCCCAAACTTCCCAGTCATACTGAGGCCCAAACACTTGTTTATAGAAAAGACAGTGCTCTGCACAGAGGAAAGGACAAGCTGCAGGCAAAATCATGCAGAACATCCTGAGAAAAGGCTGAGAGGTAACAGCAAGAGAGGATGTCCTGAAGGGCAGTGTTCAGTTGCTGCAGGCAGCGCTCTGCTGTCCTTTCAAACAACCCCAATGTGACACTCTTGCTTTATCCTAGAGGCTGATTCCTCCTCATGGTTCCAAAGCACTGGCCATTCCAGATACAAAATATTGATGGGAATGTTGTGGCTTGTCCAAGCACTGTATGTACACATTCTGGCTGCAGGTGAATGCCAGAAGGCCAGAGTCCTTTCCTGATCATGCTTGGTATGGCTGGGAGAATGTTTGGCTCGGATTTGTTGACTGTGAATTGTGTCTCTGTATAAGACTACAGTATCTGAGAGAGGAAGTAAGTTCTTTTGTATATAGAAACATACCTTAAAAAAAAACAACTTAAAAATCCTGTTTGTGTTCTGTAAGTGACTTGTCCAAGGAATCTCATAACAAAGTCTCATTCACTTTGCCTATGCACAAAGGAAATAAATCTTTTCTTCCACCTCCTCTCCTATTTTTGTAGGTGTCTTATAAAACTTAATCAGATTTTTCTAGACACAGTGCTTAAGAGCATGTCATATGTAGTGTTAAAATTAATAATGTCTGATAAGTCAATTGCCTAAGTAGCTGTAATGGTGTGACTAAAACATTTTACAGATGGCACAGTGACCGATTATGTAACTCCATATCAGCATGTATAACACCAAAAAAGAATAGAGACTGAAACATGTTGAAATTAATTGCTCAGGGCATATTCTCCATTGTAGAAATGAACATAATTAAATTAATCTTCACTAAAAGAATAAAGACTGCTAATGTTCTCATCGTACTTCATTTATACTTGAATGTGAAAAAGTAGTCTTAGTGATTAAAAGATTGTTTCCAAAAAGGAAATTACTAAAAAGAGGGCATTATGCAGGCTCCTGTAAGAATAACAGAACATCATTTATTTTATTGGCCTCCTTATATCCAGTGTAAAAGGACTATGACAAACAGCTACACCTTTAGTCAACTGGGTTAAATCTCAGCTGTGCAGAAGCTGACCTTGGAAGGGCTGAGCACTATCAGCACTCATGGATTAAACCCTGCGAGATGCTGAACATTCCCACTCCTTATGGAAGAAGCTGGGACTTACAGACTTGGGGTCCCAAGTCTTGTTGTCAGCTTGGAAGTGTGGACTTCCCTCAGGACCAAATCTAAAGGAAGGGGTATACAGGCTAGAGGTTCTTGAGTTACCTTGTTTCTCTTATGTGATTAACCTTTCCTCTTCAAAAACATATTAATTAGGAAACATTTCTGTGCTGGCATTGATGTTGTTCCAGATCCATGCACCATGTCCCTCTCCCAGCGTGCTGTGCGACTCCCACCGCAGCAAGCCCACCCTGTGTTAGAACATGAGGGTGTTGAGGGCAGCCTCACAAGTCTGCCTCCATCACCTCCCGGTGGCCCGAGCACAGGGGTATGGCTCAAGGCGGGGGAAAGGAGGTAATTAAACTGCATGCCCTAGCTGGCACTCAACAGGGTGTTCTGAAGGTCCAGCAAATAACAGTAATATTGCCCTTTCCTTGAGCTGTGTCTGAAGACTCAGCTCTCACAGCTCCTCAGATTAAGGTGGGGGAGAGAGTTCTTCCTGACCCTGCCAAGTTGAATGGAAAGTGGCCTTTCAGAAGAGTGGAACCTTTCCTAGGCCTGGCAGAGGATGGAAGACAAGTTTCCTTTGCTCCCCATCACTGTAATGCTTGCCAAGTTCTCACTAAGATTATCTGTTTACCTAATGATTGTGAAGTTACGTTTGCATACCGAAACCATGGAAAAATGTTTTATCTTTGTTTCAGTTGTCTCCTGAAAGCTGGGATAAAGCCAAGCAGTTCATATTACCAGGTAAGAGGCAATCTTTTACAAAACAAAATCATGTGCGTGTACTACTTTTCAGCAGAAGTTAAGTAATTTCTAGAGAGTAAGTGATCTTTTTTTAATTGTATGGTTCTTTAAGGTTGTGCTTTACCTGAACGTTTTCGTGAACTTAACAAGTGTAGGAGCTGTTGGAAAATGTACTAGTGACTTATTAATTTATATAAGCTTTTTAATTCTTCAGATGACTGCCATAAAGGACGCTCTTACAAGGTTTTATGGTGTAACGCCGAAGATCCAATGTCTTCCTCCAGAAGAGGTAAAAACCCCAAACACACACTCCCCAAACTCCCCAAAACCAAAAAACAAACAAAAAAACAACCAACCAAAAAAACCCCCTCTTTTTTTTTTTTTTTTAAAAGGAGCACTTTTTATCAAAAAACAAAAGCAAAAATAGAGTGAAAAATCTTCAGCATGGTGAAACTTAGGTCTGGGTGTTCCTTGTGTATACAGCTCTTAGCAGATTACATATTGCTCGATTCTTAGAGTTGAGTTCATAAAAACATTGCTTATGTACTGGCACCACTTTGCAGCTTATGTTACTGTTGCCACAGCCTTTTCTTAACACAGAAATACTGTTAGTGGAGGAAGTGTCCATTCTTTACCTAGTAACTTTACTGTTGGTATTCTTACCCAGAAAGTGGGAGCACTGGGTTTTATAGGTCTCTCTGTCTTAAAAGATTTGAACCTGCATCTCTTGCATGAATGCTGTAAGTACCATGCTAGAGATATTGCTGTAGCTGAGTACTTCCCTCTCCTCCTGCTAAAGCTTAATTGCCATATAGCAAATTACTAGAACCAACAAGAGTGAGCTGAATGGAGCCAGTGACTGTCATCCTTGACAAGGGTACTGCCTGTCAACAGCACTCTTCCCTTCACTGGGCAAGGCTCGTGTTCTGCATGAAGAAGTTACTCAATGGATGGAATCCTTCAGAAAAAAAGCAGCTCAGAGGCTTGTCTCTGAGGTTGTTCTCAAAAGCCTGTACCTAAAGAGGTACAAAAAGGCATTTTGAGCTTCACTGTGGTTCAAAATGGCTATAGTTTTTCCTTTTGAGCCAACAGTGTCTAAAATTTCCATTTCTTTCTACTCTTCCTTGCCAACGATTGTACTGTGAATCACAATGCAGTAGAGAATGTGGTACACAGAGACAGTGTGCTGTAGCGTAAAATACAGGTCACCATACCTGAACCAAAAATGCCTTTCAAGGAACAAAATAGTATTCTGAACAATTACATGGGTAGGCTGCATAGCTGTTTCTTTCCTTTTTCAGCTGGGTTACCCTGTTTTGTTCAAAAAGAAAACAAAAAAACCAAACCCACAAGATAGCTTTCCCTCTTGTAAGTGGTTCCTTATTATCTTAGCTTGATACAAGTGGTTTGCTACAAAACTCTTGGCAGACTTATTGCCCATACAGAGACAACAATTTTATGAAAACTTGCCAAGATACAGTTGCTGTTGGAGTTTAATAGCTTGTGTGTTGTCAGCTCATTTGCTTTAGTAGTGCTCTGAGGTTTTTATACTGGGATGTTTCTTCATGTGAAAAAGAATTCTAGGTTACAATATTTTTAAAATGTATTTTTAAGTTACTTTAAGCAACAAGGGAATATGAGTTGAATGTGGGTTGCACATTCACCCATCTCTTGATGTTGAAGAAATACAGAGCTAACACAAACCGCAGTTTCTAGCTCTGTTCACTGTAGTTCTGCCATTGCTTTTAGTACAATTGGGGTGGTGCTCAAATTAAATGAAGGTAATTTACAGCTTGAGTCTCCTGTGCTTAGCAGCTGAAGCTAATGGGTAATAGAAAGGAAAAAGTACACCCCATTTTTTTACAGGTAGCCCTTTTCAGAGTTCCAGACTTGTTGATGCCTGGAGTGCATTATGGAGGTACTTTGAGGTTTAAAACATATTATACACTTGCTGTGTTCTTAAGATTCTTTAAAAAAAAAAAAAAAGGCAAAAAAAAACCCCAAAACCCCTAACAACAAAAAAACCCAAAACCAAAATAAATAAAAAACCCCAAAACGCACAACAAAAAAAACCTCAAAACTAAACCAAAGCAACAACAAAAAACCCCCTACCACAGTTACTTTTGTCTTGTACATATATTCTTGTCCTGCTTAGTGGTTTCAAAACCAATTTTTTTCCACATGCACTTTGTCACACCTGAGCATTTTGGGGGATTTTTGTATAATCTTCTTCCTCACATGAAAGGCTTCCATGCCTGCCTGCCTGCCTGAATAAACATCCAATATTTTTCTTCTTAGGCTGTCCTGTAGTCCAAAAATGACGCTTCTGCTACTTTTGACAGCTTGCTTTTGTATTCTTTTCAGTAAAAGCTATTATAAAACCAAGATTCTTTTCTCCTTTTTGGAGAATTTTCTTTGTCTCAGTTTCCCTCCTGCTACAAACGAGTTGGTGAAAGGTGGCTTTCAGGTCACACATACCCTTCAATATTCACAGAGTTCAGCCAGAGCTCATCATTAAGGTGAACAGCTTCTGTGTACTGTGCAGATTTGGTAAATGCTAAGATAATCTGTGTCACAGCATTTCATAATGAGACTTACTAGTTAGGCAGATTCCCTGTATTGTTACTGAATTATGTTGTTGGAACACGTTTCCTTGACTGCTTGCTCCTTAAAGACAAGTACGTACTATAAGCTGTTCAGAGTGGATGCCTCTGGTACCTGTCTCCTTCACATTTTTCAAGTGTCAAATGTACAAAAAAGCACTACTGTATTCTATAGATAAGGCAATATATATGAGGAATTGATTTATTTTCTTCTCCCCATCAAGCTGATCTCATCCCTCATGTTTCTAGGGTGAAAAAGCACAAACAATTGGTCAGATTGAATTCTGCTTCACCAAAGAACTGCAGCTGAGAAACTGCACGGCGCTGAAGGGTGAATCCAACCCAATGCAGGCTGACTTGAAGCTTGGAACTGAGGAGTTGTCTGTCTGCAGTGATACTCTCCCAACCTATTATCCTTCACAGGTCCAAGATCACAAATGAAGCCATAAGAGTTCAAAAAACTTTTTAAACAGCAACAAAAACGAAACCCTTAAACACTATACCTTGGAAAGCAGTCTTGACTTAGCAAAAGCCCTGTCGTGCTGTGAAGATTTCTGCTGGAAAACTTGCTGCTTTTGCCATTAAAGGAGAATTGTCTATATTGTAATACCAGTTACACAGGCTGAAGTATTGAATTGTGGCTCTGATATTGATGGGATCAGAATCTGATTTACAGCTTTGCCTGGACTTTTTGGCTTGCTTATGGTTTGAATCAATATTCAAAAGAGAACTGTGACTTCTTAGTTTCACTTGCAGTTCAGTCTGCCACTTCAGCCACTTTTGGTTTTTGCCAGTGAGTCAGGGAAATTAAGTCATTGTTTGTTTTGAAAGAATGCTTGTCTCTCTGAGATGAGATGACAATTTCTTGAGAAGAAAATATTGTAAACAAAAGGAACTTAGAGACCTGTCTAAAGGTCTTTTCCCAGACATAATACCCACTGCCTTGTATAAATTTGCTCTCCAGAAGTGCTGAACAGAGTCCTCTGAGGCATTAAACCTTTCCTCACTCAGATCACGGTGGACCAAAGATGACAACTTTTGCATAACTTCTTAGTGAATGAAATAATGTTCATCAGGTTTTGGCACTTCTGCCTAAAGGACCCCAGGAAGACTGTATTTGTAGCCTTACCTATTCTTAGATTGATTTTCCTACAGTAGCTCCATACACTCTTGAAGAACAGCCAGTCTTAGAACATACTTGCTAGTATAGGAAAATGTTAGTCCCTAGAAATATGTTGTTATTAATTTTTCATTGTATTTGAACATTTAACATTACCACACAGGCGTGAGTGCCTGCACTTTTATTTCAAAATTAGTCACATAATCACTTTGTTCCAAGAAACAGCTTTTTGTAGGTGAAACAGTAAATACTACAGGATTTTCAGTGAAAAGTACAAATGTTAGCAATAGTGCATCTCTATCCCATAATAATTAATAACATGCCACAAAGTTGGATGTTTCCAAAGGGGACCAGATTTGGATGACATCCTCTACACAATGCTGTGTTGATGTAAGTGTCTCAAATTGTCTTTCAAAGACAGACAATTATGGCTCAAGGAGCCATCTGTTAGAAGAATATTACTGTGAAAACTTGAAATGGGGTATTAGGAACAAATTTGTTATGTCTTTTGGGGTTCAGAAACCATTCACATTTACTTTCATTTTTTACTGTCCCTGTTTCTCTACCACCTTTCTTTCATTTAAGGCTCTGTTACCTTGCCATTCCAGAATGCTGTCAGTTTCTTAGCCCTTTCTTTAGAAACTGAGACATTTATTTAACAGCTGAGAAATGAGTATGATCTGCATTCTGTTATATTTGTATTTCAATAGAGCAAGGGCTTCTCTTCCAGAATTTTTCTTCCTTCCCAAGAGGGGGAATATACTAATGTATACTAATACTATATTATTGTACTAATGCTCATCAGACCTAGTGTTTTTATAGTAGCCATGGCGTGTTAAGCATGACCAGAAGAATCACAATTCTTCATTCCCCCATTTCTGCCATCTTCTTCTGAGCAAGAAAAAGTAGGGAGACTGAACTAAAGTGCTTGAAAAGACTAGAATGTACTTATTTTTTGTGGAATCTTTTTGAGATCACTAATATTTTTTTTCCTTCTAATTACAAAAATTATCTTAGCCTAAAGAAAACAAATACTTGTTGGGAAAAATGCTTTTCTCTGCAAAGCAGCAGCCCAGGGCTCATGTACTTTTTTTAAACTTTCTCTCCAACTCTTTCAAATAGTACGTAGATGGTGCATAGGTTTTGGGTGGACTACATAGAGAGCAAAAAACTTAGAATTAACATTAATTTACAATTCACATTATAAGGTGTTTTGGTTTTAAAGAAGCCAGACTCTCCTTTTCCTCAAAATTGTGCTATTTTTTTAATGGTTTGGATTTTTTTGTCCTCTGGTGAAGTCCCTTCTTCTTTTCCTTTCAAAGTTCTTGGAGTGCAGCAGTGAGGGAAGTGGAAACAGAGGTTGGTAACTACTGTCAGACCATCTCACAAACATCTTGCTCAGTGCTTTTCAGTCACCAGTTCGGTTATGAGCACAGTCCTTAATTAGAACAATAGACTTCTCAAAATCTCACTATAAATATTGCCGCCTTGGATGAGCAGGTGCAGTATAAAAAAATCCATGAAATGTACAGCAATATGCTGTACTGCCAAAGGAGTGATTGTTGGGTTTTCCTGTTTTTCTGCAGTTGTTTTAATTCCTTGGTCCTCTTCACAGTTAGAAGAAAAGCTCAAACTTGAAAGCAGTGGTAGCACTGGTTCTTGCACAGACATATGCTTAATGGAAGCTCAAATCAATAGCCTGATTTTTTTTTCTGTTTTAATTGCAGTATAAATTGGATTTTCTTTTATAATGCCAAATAATGCTTCAGGAGACAAAATACACAGTATGACTTCTCTGCAGTTCAAGTGCAATGCATTAATTTAAGCAAAGCCAACAACTGCAAATACGTACTTTACAAGGAAGTGACACAGACACAGCTTTCACAGCATGAGGCTCAAAGGTAAAGCTGACTTTTGCCAAATAGAGAGTCAGTGGATACAGACAAGAGTCAGAAATGGCCAGCTTCTGCAGTAGAGTAGGTAGTATGGCTTCCATGTGTTTTTTCAGCCTCATTTTCAAATGCAAGACATGTGAGGGAGCTGATAAGTTGTAAAAGTTTGAGGAGAAACTAACATAATCTGAAATGAGAAAGAGAGAGGAAGGAAGGGAGATAGAAAAGCCAGCAGCATGCTAAACAACAATCTGCAACTGAGTAAAAAATGACTGATGAATGCTAAGTCAAGGTTGGCTAAAAATAACCTCACGGGCTCTGAAGTCCTGTTTAAAGGGACTTACCTGAGGTACTGCACTTGCCTTAACAACCACACCTACATTCTTTTTATTTTGCCAACAGTATTACACATTAAATATAAATTAATGATAGCAAATTAAAATTAGTAGTAGCAATAAAACATTGTATATGACCACCATTGCTTGGTTTTTGACAATCCCACCTGCCTAACTTCTAGGAAGATACAAATGTCTTTTAAGAGCTACTGACTGATTTTTATGCAGAGAAGTGCCAAGACACTATAAAGTTTTAAGTGATACATTTAAGGGATGCTTTAAGGGCTATGTCTGGATGTGGGCAACCAGGAGAGCAGTTGTATGAATGGTAGCACTGGTTCAGACCAAAGACCATGTCCAGCCCTTTATGTTCTCTCTAGCAGTGGCTTACAGCCAGTTACCAGCCTTGGCAATTGCTTTCCATCAGAATGTATATAATTTCAAGAGCTGGATTAATGCAGTTTAAATAAAAGAGGTAAACAAAGGTATATTGGGAGCCTTAAAAATTGCTTCAGATTTGAAAAATGTCACTCACTTCCTTAAGCAAAATAAAATCTATCAGCCTGAAGATTCATCACAGCCTGGGGAAGATGGGGGTTATATTCTTTCTGCATCATTAAATAAACTAACTAAATCCCAGTAGGGGGGGTTGTTTGTGCAGTCTTGGTGCTTTAAAACAGTAGTCAACTCCACAAAGGGACTTAGCTTGTTTATACTCTTTGTCCATGTGCTGTCTCATGCAAAATGGCATGTAGGTTAGAGCATGGGCTGCCAGTCCCCTTTCCAAGGACAGCCCATCTTCCTAGACCATGCGCAGGTTCTTTCTTCTCTCTTGTTCTCTTGCTCTCTTCCTGGCCTGCACTGAGCCTTTCTCAGCTGTACAGGAGCCCAGCTTCAGCCAAGTTTACGGTGGGGGGGAAATACGAGATTGGAAAAATCAGCTTCTACTCAAGTTTCTTTAGGTAGCTACCCATGCACACGTATATCGTGCTTAAGGCCACATCTGACTGTCCCTACTAGCAGCCAGCTGATCTGCCAGTGTCAACAGGAACAGGAGATGGGAGAAGCAGAGGGGACTTCTCCCAAGTGGTCCTGTTCTTAGTGGGGGCAGCGAGCGGTGGCCATTGCCCAGCTGATAGGCAAAGCTACCTCTGCAGGCTGAGATGGAGGTGGCACAGGCCTCTATCACGTCCCCTCTCTGTGCCCTCAGTGGCTGGCGAGCACTGGGCTGTGCTGCTGGCCCCGGCTGCTGCCTAGCGGAAGGAAAAAAGCGGCAGCAGGACTGCGGTGCCCACGCGGGAGGTCAATACACTGCACGTCGAGTCCCACAAACGTGGACAGCCTCAGTACCTACAGCAGCAAAGCAGCAGGTGCTGGCTTTTACAGTGGGGAAGGAGGGTTTTCACAGGGATGGGTTCTTGAATTTGAGCACCTCAGTGGTGGTGTGGTTGTGCTTCAGGCAGCTGCGCTCTGTTTGGATCTGGCTCCGAGCACCATTAAGCCAAGGCCGTAGAAGGTTAACGGCGCTGCTAACAATATTATTGCTGCCTGATGATGGTACTGATGATGCAAAGGGAAAATGTTAGGACTTTGCAAGTTGCTTTCCCAGGAACGGAGCAATGGATGATGAGGAATGTTGTATTTATTTTAAATTCAGACTGTCTTGCTGCTCAGGCAGCTTCCTTCACAAGGCTCAGTGCATGCCTTCCCTTCCTGTGTGTAAGTATTCCCTGCTCCACAAAGTAGCTGTAGATCATCCAGAGTTGATATAAAGAATTCATTTTAGAAGGGATTTCAATTTCTTGTGCTTTGGAGGATAAGAGCTTTAGTATACAGGCTAAGTGAGACCTGATGTGGGAGATGGGCAGATTATGTTTGTGTACTGTGGTCTTCATTATTCCTTACGCCAAAGTACACTGGAGTGTCACAGATTGAGCGAGGATTAGATAGACCTCAAGAGCAGCCAAGGCCAGCTGTGCCTACAGATTGGTGGTATGAATCCTATTAATATAGTCAGCATGAAAATCACAGTGCTGACATTCAGACACAGTGCTCAGTTTGGAGGACTGATGTTTCAGTAACCTTTTATTAAAAAGAAGCAAAAATGACCATATTTGATAAGAAAATTCTTAAGCAAGTGATAGAAAATTCTTAAGCAACCTGAAGAATACCATGGTGTTGTCTAAGAAATACTTTTCTGAGTACAGCCTCACTTGCCAGAAAACAGGCTGTTCACTTAAGATTTTCCTATAACTCATGCAATTGTTTGCGTTACAGATGTGTGCTCTGCATGTAAATCAGAGAAGACGAGCCAAAACAAAATGAGCAAGAACTAAAAGCACAGCAGTTACCCTGTAATAATTACAGTCTCTATAAACAAGTGTGATGCATCCCAGCAGGTACCCGCCATTAGATGACTGACTTCTGCTTGTTATTGTTCAGTAAATCTTGCTGCTGTCAGCTTTGGAGAGAGGCTTCTCTCTTTCCAAAGTGCTCAGCTGAGGGTTGAGAAGCTGTGCATACTTGCAGCAGAGGCTGGAAGAGCTGTCACGTCACCTGAATGCTGTCATTTTAGCCCATCAGCTTTCCACAGATCATCTCCGTTACCGAGATTTCATAGGTTGTTATCATTTTGAAGGCTACACGTGTCCAGGTGACTTGTGCTATCAGTTCCCAGTGCCAGTGGTTGCAGGTTTGTGTTCAAAAGAATATTATGCAGGGACTGTTCCTCCTCATAAACCCTGTTTTGCAGGTACTTGCCAAATACGTGGGGCATGCATTTGTCAAGGATTAATTAGCCAGGAGGCTGGTTGACTGATGCGTGAAGTGGGAACCACTTTCTTGTCTCCCGGGCGCTCAGATGTTTGGGGCTTACAATGCCGGTATTCTGCTGAGACAGTCATTTTATACGTAACAGCTGGCCCTGCCTTATTTATCCTCTAGCCCCTGGATATCTTAAGACATTTCAGTCTCGTAGTTTCTGGGGGATTCAATGAGCAGCTTGTCATTTCTGAAGCTACTGCAGGATGATCACTGTAACAAAATAGCTCTGAGACACAAACTACCCTCCTATTTCCAATGCTTCATGTTTTCTCTTCAATTCCTTTCATTATCCTCAGTGACTTGAGGGATGAACGGACAACGCTCTTTGATCTTGCAGAGTAACCAAACCATTTATGAAGGCACAGATGTTGTACCAGGGAAGATCTCTTAAATCTCATGGACAAAATACACTCAAAATAAATACCTATTTTTTTTTCCCATTTCTCCCCCCTCTATTGTTTTGAGAGATTCTGACTGCAAGTCTGGGGGAAGGTAGGCATATTGATGGATAACTTTTAATCCTTTATTTGTTATTCCTTTGGCACCTGTTTTGTAGCATGCCTGGCTGATTAACAGGCTTGCTGCCACACTTACACCTGACCAAGAACAATGTCTCAAAAAATTAATTAAAAAAGATGGCAAAACTGGATATCATTAAATCAGTTAACAGTCTCGGGCCTCCATAATTACTCAAATAGAAACATGGCATGAATAGCCATGTTCTGTCTGGGCAGATGGGAGAACAGGAAAATCGGAGTATGTTTTCTTACTTAGCTCTGCCACTATCCCCCTGTGAGTGAAATTCAACTTGAAATCCGATGACAATTTTAAGTCATACACAAATTAAGCAAGGCTTCCACGCACTTGCTGTCTGCAGAGGGGCATTTCATCCTCCCTAGCCCTGGTCAAGTAATTAAAGTCTAAATGCTTAAAAATATCATGGCTTTTGGAGACAGTTAGAATATCTGGTCCCTACAGTGGAATCAAAACCCTGGTTTAAGGAGCTGAGCTCCTTGTGCTTACATGGTAGGAACTATGTGGCACTGCAGAGGGATGACTAATGCAATAGTTGGACCAAGCCTTAAATCGGTCTCCTTCCCAGAGTGGCAAGGGACCATGTCCTGCTGCTCTGGGGCAGCCCTCCCTAAGCCTTTTGGGATAAACCAGGTATGGCATTCCCGGCAGGAGCCCAGATAGCACTGGTTAGTGTAAATACGCACCGCTGAGTCATATGGCACAGTGACACTCCTCCGGTCACCCTGGAGAGGTTTCTGCTGCTACAAACGGCCTCTGGAGAAAATGCACAAGCAGGTTTTGTAGCAGAGGTGAGAATCCGGGGCTTCTCCCTGCTTCAGGCAGTTGCAGACGGTTTTCTTCACAGCTTCACAAGGAGGTACTTGGAGGAGGCCCTGTGCAAAACAGCCCCCAGTCTGGTGGTTTGGATGCTCAATGGGGAAAAAGGAGCCTTTGTCCCTGTTTTACCCTGCCAAGGGGAGAGTACAAGGGATACAAGGGACCTCCTCTCCTGCAGCTGGGACCACTGCTTCGCTTGCCGGTGGGTCCTACAAACAAACAGCACCAGCACTTTCATCTACGTGTTAAACACAATGGCTGTTGTCTTTTGCAACGAACTTTGTGCTGTTGGTATAAGTGACATGGGCTCTTAGGAAGCCACCCCAAGGACTGGTAGGTGAAGGAATAACCTGGCCAGGCAGGAGTGCATTGGGTGCTGAACTCCTCCTCCTCACCCAGATGGGCCGTCCTCAGCAGCACTTCTCCAAGTGCTTGCGGAACATCAGAATAAAATGGTGAGAGTAAGGACCTCGCAGGACTAAGTGCCAGGTGAGCCAGAGTTTCCCAAGATCAAGTTTTATGATTTGCATGCCTAAATTTCCCCAAATCTCACAAGAAGCACACGGGCTTTTTTGCAACCATCTCTTAAAATTTGATAAGCAGCGTTTCTGTGCATTTCACTTTCTCCAGCTGAATTTTCCTGGAAGCCACCAGTGGTCAGTGGTGGAAATTTTAGTTACTGGCAGCTTGTTTTATAAGCCACAGAGAGCCAGATGGAGCCAATTCCATAATCCTGAAATATAAATGATGGATTACTTAACACAGATTCTGAAGTCCCTTCAGGCTTGCAAATCAGCCAGTTAATAACTTTTCGGTTTAGACATACTGAAAACTGTAATAACCTAATGTCATTTTGAACACAGTGATTAAGTATTCAGTTTACAAGACAAATGGAGACTTATTACAGTCAATCAGGGAGGAATTACATGAGCTTAAATTGCAGGTATTTATCACAGTTTCCTAAAAGAATATTTGACTAGCTATTTTGAAAGAAAAAGCTGCTGCTTTGTTATTCCGTAAAAGTACTGCCTTCTTTATAAAGACCTTCTAATGAGATCTTTTTCCAATCCTAATGTTTTATAGTAATCCAACTGCACTATGTCATCATAGGTCATTGTGAAATTAGGTAGTGTGACAAATACGTCATATACTGGCAATTTCTTAGCAATCTATTTCAAGGTTTTGCCTTTGTGATGACTAGAACAAGACAAAGCTTTACTTTAGATAATGCAGTAGGAACTGATTCAGCAGCCAGTGTCTTCCAGTACACTGGCCAGAAAAAAAGAAAAAAAAAACAGCAAGAAAAAGTAATATTTGATATGCTTAGTTCGTCATGTTTTCTTAACTTGGAAAATGTTGGGAATTTTCCAGTAGTTTAGAGCTCAGTGACACAAGTCATACAAAGTACACTTAGTTAAATACACACGGATTCAATTTTTTATGATTGCAATTTTTAATTATTTCAATTCCACCTATCTCTGTAAGTTTTGTACTATATTTATCTTTTTTACGAGACTGCCTAAGCTGTAATAAGGCTGCCAAAAGCCAGTTACCAATATTGGGGTAATACTAATACATTGTAGCAGGGGAACTGGAATAAAATGGTTTCCATTTAGCCAAGGATTTCAGAGTGAAATATTAAGTAGCATCATGATTACATTTAGAGAAAGAAAACCAGGCTGAGGCTGCTTTTCAGAAATTTGCTCAACATTTTTTTTCCCTGAAATTCTTTACAGCACAGCAGCCGAATGCTATTGGCTTCAGCTGTAGCACGAGGGGCTCCTATTGCTTTAAGATAAAGTTTTATTATCGGTTGAACAAATCACAGTCAGACTCTGCTAATCAATAACCTTTGTATCACGAATGACTTAACAGTAAAGCTCCTGTTTTAGCTCCCTGCTTTCAGTAACAGCATGTTTCTCTTCTAGGTTATTTGGTATTATTTGTATTTAAACTGAGAGGCTGTGTTTTGTACTCGCTCTTTGTGAAGATAAAATTTACATGAGCATTCCCCAAAATGTCACAGTCAGCTTCAGTTTCATTAAGAGACGTTGGTATTCCAAGACAACTGGCATTTGTATTCAAGTAACAGAGCAGCAAGGTTTGCAGAGAAAAGCATGTTAATTAAGTAGTTTTGCCATAGAAAAGTAGTTACATTTCCTAGGAAGAAGGGAGCAGTTTTGTCTTCATTTTCTTTATTCCACACAGAGAATTAGATAGAAAGACTCTGTGATAGTGAGCGTGCCTTGATGCAGCCTGACTGCGCCAGACAGTTTATTACCAAATTTTATCCTAGACTTATATTTACTGGAATTAACTACCATGTGACCTGCTTCAGAAGCATTTCAGGGTAGTTTATAAAATAGACAAAATTGTACAGTTGGTGTCATTTATATGAGACAATAAGCAGTTCCAGATTCTACTAGTTGTGATTTTGGGGGGAAACATTTCAGTTTTGAGAAACCTGTTCCAGTTTGCCAGGTAGAAAGTGGAATTTGGTCAGAAGAGGAGACCGTCAAACCAGCTGACATGCCAACCATGTCCAGGTTGGACAAACAGCTGATTTGTTCCAGGACGCATCCAGAACGTTTCTGAATCTCAGTTGTGAGACACTGTGGTCATTGGCTACATTTTCTTTTCTCTCCTGGAAGAACAACTTCCCAAGCCAACCATGTTCTGCAAGTCAGAATTTTATTTCCCAGTGAGCCTTTCATAGACTTCAGCAACCACCAGAAAGCATTCCTAATGCAGCCAAGATATCTGCAGTTCCAAGAATATCACAATGCAGAGCTGTGCTTTATTCTGTAGCTGGACCAAAGCATCAGCATTTCAGACTGCTCAGTTCTGAAATTCTGGGACTACTTGTAGTTCTAATCTGAACTTCTGCCCTGTTTACATTAGCCTTCTTATTCCGGTTTGTACAGAAGAGGGGAAGAAACCAAAGGACCAAGTGACTTGATGCAGCTTATGCAGAGAAGTAAAACCATCCATGACCAGAACCTAATTTAGTGCTGCATGTATTAGGTAAAATTAGATTTGCAGCATTAGCTGCTCTGTTTTGTTGCATAGTATTGTAAGGGATTTGGCAGAAGGCTGGGTTTTGTGACAGAGAGCCAAGTTATAAATAATAATGTTTTGTTCCTACAGGTGCTCATTTACAAATAAAATGACTGCAGGAGAAATAGAGTCTGAAAATAGTGTGCTGTATATCTGAGTTCAGAATGTACTGATTTATAACGTTAAGACAAGTCAGCATGCATTTTGAAACACTTCTAAGAAGACTTCCATTTCCCCCAGACAATGTGCATTGCCCACGTGGAGGTGAATGTTCACTGTCCTTGAAAACCTTGTAAACTGGAGCTGGTGGAAAGCTGTGCTGTCAGTCGTCATAAAGACCGTGTTTCTGTGAAGTACCCACCAACTAAGAACCCTGGCCCTTCAGAAAACTTCCCTAAACTTCACAAAAGGTGCTGCCCTGTGGGAGACACTGCTGCAAATTTCCATTCTGCTCAATTTGGGTTATTCAGGATTGAAAAGCTTTCCTTCTAGCAAGCAGAATAAGCTCTTGGCTTATTTGGGAGCTCTCCAAAAAACTGAGATCCTACCTAGAGGTTGCAAAGCCTGATGCACGTGTGGGCCGTTTGCCCTAGAGCTTTGTAAGAGGTTTGAGGTTTTCTTTGAAATAAATTTTGCACCTTGAGAGCTGCTGTGAGGCAGGAGAGTGCTTTGCAACTGGGAGGGACGGGTCAGAAAGTGCTGGTCTTCCTGGTGGATATTTACTTCTGATTCTAGGTCTTTGAGTGTCAGAGGTTTGAAAACAGGTAGCAGATGCACAGGGATTAATCCAGTCAATTAGATCCAGAGAGAAAGCAGTAAACAAACTGAAGAACTTTTTAATAGCTATTTGATTGTTTTGTGAAATAAGCATGAGTGCGATGAATAGGCTGGGCCAAACCTAAAGTAGTTACTTGACTCCACTGGTGATATGGAATTTGTATGTTTTGATCAGGAACAGATTTCTCTAGCTGGAATCAAGCAGAGGAGGAGCCAAAGGAGGAAAATTGTCTCTGTTAAAACTGTTTGGAGGGCACTGACTGAGAGATCTAGTAATTAGGTATACAACTAAGTCAGGGCAGCTGTTTGCCTAGGTTTTTTTTTCTGCTACGTGACTTTTAGCTACTTGGTCATGTTGTATTGCAAGATAATACAGTCACAGAAACGGTTTAAATTTCTTTATGTAAGAAACTTCTAGTCAACCATGTCACAGTAATGTCTCAAGGCAAATTGCAGCAAAACTTGCAAAAATGTTTTGCAAATGATTTAGGATGTCATAAACAACATTTGTCTGGGTTTAGTGATACTGAGATACCATAATTATTCAGATAAGACTTTGCCTCTCCAGTGATAACAGACAGGTGATTAAGAAAATGTATGAAAATAATACTATGTCTCATATGCCTCCTTCTCACACGCTACTCAACAAGGATAATATTTTTTTTCTTTCAACAGGCTATTGTGAGGCTGCTTTATTGCTTATAATTGTACCAGTAATTACTTGAGCCAGAATCTCCTGACATGAGAAAATAACATTTTCCAAACCCCAATAAACTGAGCTGAATGAAGATTCAGAGATACATACAGGACTTATTATTGGTGACCTATAGAAATGATAGGTGTATAATTATTTCTAGAACATTTGAGCCAGCAGTTACTTTAGCCATTTAAGCAGTGGAAGCATGTTTAAGAATACTTTTAGTAGAAGCAGTAAAAGAAAGTATTTAAAACACTATGTTTTAAATGTGAGGTAGGAACCTAGAGGTTTGGAAAACAGCAAATTCTAAGATAAAACTACTTTTTACAAACAATTTAAAAGCTGAAATTATGCACATTCACTATTAAAGTAGCTACAGCAAATATAACTTTTTCCATGTTAGACAATACAAAGGTCAGCCATCATTATGGTGTTAAAATCAGAGGATAAATTAGAGATACTTAATAAGCACGTGTTTCAACTTTATTGAACAAGATGCCTCAGAACACGTATCCAAATATTAAGCATTGCAGAATTGTTGTGGAAACCACTGCAAAATAACATTAGCATATACTTAACTGTGGGTCAATTGTCAAAATAGCAATCATAAAGGAGGAAATGGGAGGAGAAGAGACAGAAAGATAGGAACACCCAGCACAAAGTAGGTTTCAGACTTCTAGTGGCTGTGGGTAATATTGAACTTTTAATTCTCATTCTTTGCCTAATTTCCATCCATCTAGATCCCAAACAACCATCACCAATCAAAAAAAAAAAAACCCCAACATTAAGTGGAATACTTTTTAAGGAGCTCTGGGGAAATGAGACAAAATCAATTTCTGAAAAACTCATTGTGCCCTTATTTGGAAAAGGAAAAGGTCTGAATTTCACTCTCCATTGTATCTATGCAATTACAGCAGAACAGAATGTGTCCAGTAATTTTACAGTTGGGTTTATGCCATCTGCAGAATAATTCTGGTCCCTCTGATATTGTCTTCTCCTATAGGTTTATGGGCTAGAAGTGATATACGTAGCAGATATTAATTGCTAGCATGAAGTATTTGTCAATGTAATTTCAGATTTGGTTTTACAGAAGTGCATGCGCTACTAAAACATTTGAAGGTTATTTGTTTGACCAGTTCTGTTCAGCTGCAAAGTTACAGTTCTTTGTTCACTACACAAGACTGGTTTACTAGAGAGCTTTGACTTCTCTTTCTCCACTCTTAAATGTGAGGAGTGAAACTAGCTCAGATGGTCCAGGCTGTACAGGTGACCGCTGAGATCACTTGTGTTCTTCATGAGGCCATCATATGCAGGCGGCCACCTAGAAGGACTAATGATTATCTTGGCAAAAGTGTAAGTCTTGAAGCGTCTCAGCAAGGACACAGGGCTTCCTACTTTTCCAATGGTTGGCACAGAATATTAGGTACAACAGGAAGGAAGTAGAACACGAGTTTCTCATTGAGTTAGTAGGACTTCTTTTTCAAGCCAAAATTTAATTATCAAAAAACATCTTTAAGACAATATGAATGTGTACCTAAATGGATTTCTAGAAGTAATGATTCATACATCAGAACAGTCCTTCCAGCACATATGTATCTGTTCTTATTTTTAAAACTCCTAGAATGTAGAAAGACTTTTTAACAAAAATGATTTTTTTCTGTTATGATAAAAAACATTTATACTAATATGTTGCAGCATTTGAGGGAATCTATGCAAGATATAGACTTGTTTCCCTTGTTAGGAAAAAAAATTATAAATAGTTTTCGGATTTCGGTGATGTTAGGGTCTGTATGAAGTCAAGCAAGTTATTAAAACTAACTGCATTTTCCTTGCTGTATTTCTGGCTGACACTGAAAATGCTAAATCATCTGATAAAGGAACTTCTGACCTTCAGTTTCAAGTCCTGTTTGTAAAGTCCTCGGGCAAGTCATTACATTTAAAATCTTTTGAGGATCTCTAAGCATCATTTTCCTTTGTTGTATCTCAATGCAACTAGGAAAGGTCTAGGAAAGGTTGTGTGTGTGTAAAACCAGCCCAAATCCTAAGAACATTGACACTGATTTCAGCTTGGGCAAAGGTGACTTACATAGCAATTTCACTTGACTGGCTTTGAGCAGTGGATTTAAGAGTCTTTCTTTAGCTGACAGAAATTCCTTCTTACCTTCTGTGCAGTTAACCTCATTTTGCAACCTTCTAGTTACAGTATGCTCCAATCCTATGATCTTGCTTGGTCTTAAAGCTCATTTTCAAGGCCAAGATAGGTAGGCTTTAATCCTACTTTTACCATAAAGTAATATTGTGTGATACTGCTGCCCGAAGACTACTTAGGAAAGTTAAACAAAGGCTTAAATTGGGACAACTTTGGTAGGAAGTCTGAGGATGTGTGAGACAGAGCGATACCTCTGATGCAGATGGGTGGGAAAATAATTCAGTTAATGCTGAGTGGAAGCATAGCATCCCAATGACTTCAAAAAGTAAAAATATCCTTATGAAGATGGATATAAGGAAGTGATACATAAAAAAGCTACACAAATACTAAGAAATCCCCTACAAGGTGAAACTTTGTTTTAGTTAAGGGGCTAAACGCTCACTCAGGACATAGGGATCCTTCCTTTAGCTCCCTTTTTTGCACAAGAGGATCCACGTTTCCCACCACTCATGTGAGTGAGTCCCTCACCTGGCAGAACAGCCTGGTTTGGATTGCATCAGCTGTTTGTATTGCTGTTTCCCTTTGCACAAGATCATAGAATCATAGAATCGTTTAGGTTGTAAAAGACCTTTAAGATCATTGAGTCCAACTGTCAACGATGCCCACTAAACCATGTCCTGAAGTGCCTTGTCTACGCACTTTTTGAATACCTCCAGGGTTGGTGACACTACCGCTTCCCTGGGCAGCCTGTTCCAATGCCTGACAACCCTTTCAGTAAAGAAATTTTTCCTAATATCCAGTCTAAACCTCCTCTGCCGCAACTTGAGGCCATTTCCTCTTGTCCTAAAGTTCAACAGTCTTTGCTGACAGGACTGGGTGTCAGGACTCCTATCCATCTGCTGAATGTCTGAGACACTAAATACAGTCATGAATCGCCTCTTCTCTACTTCTCAGTGAATTTTCAAATGTTTTATGGAAAGTTAGGCAGCTTTTTCAGCAAGACTGAGGTGTTTCTCCACCCAGAGAATAACAATTAAGGACACTCACCAGGGTCTGGAGAGTAGGAAATGTGGGTTAAAGTGTCTCCAGGGCAAAGAGGCAGCAGCAGATCTGCAGTGCTGAAAAGAAAAGGCAAATCCTGCAATGCAGTTCTTTTTGTTTGCTTCCTAGAAGGCATTTTCACATAAAAGAATGAGGCATAGGGTAAAAAAGTGCTCGGGCTATAGATACAGTAAGAGGTCCATGTCGACTAATCTGGAGACTCATTATTCTGTAATTATTTTGTTATATGTAAACATTATTTTTCTGTCTTCCTGTGCTTTTTTTTTTTTTTAATCTTACAAGGGATGTCATTCTGCAATGCAAATAATTTAGAATCCAGTTCCCCTACACTGAACACTGATAATTGCCTCCAGAAAACTTAAAAACTTAAAAATGCTTTGTAGTTGGAAGGATGGAAGGAGACTCAATGCATCTTATTGAAAAACCTCACAGCGATAGTCTCCATGGCCTTGGGATTGCGCACTTGTTGCAGGAGGTATCAGACAGCCCGTGCCTGGCAGCCACCCGGGAAACACAAAAGTGAGAGCAGGTTCATGCGGTGTCCTTCAAGATGCCAGTTCAATATGCACAGCCTGTAGAGGTGGAAAGCAGGAGCTGGCTCCGGTCAAAGGCTGTACGCAGAAGGGATCAGCGCAGCCTGCTGCTGGGGAAGGCCAAGGGGATAGTCCCTGCGGAGAAGAGTTGATTGAACGTGGAGTTCTGCTGTCAGCCTTATAAAGGCCCTAAAGTCCTTACCAGTGGCATTCGTATGGATGATCCAGGTTAGCTGAACATTTAGGGTTAATTCCCAACTTTAACCTCAAAAAATCAGCTAAAAGCAATCTTTCTGTGTAGGAGTTAATTAAACCCTGAAGACCCAAATAGGCCTTATGAAGCTAGAGTAGGGAAATACTAGACCCTTGAGAGAATGAACATGAGCGTGGATATGTTAAATGAAGTTCGGGGAGGAATTATCCCTTGCATTTTGTTTTACTGCTTATTGAGGATAGATGGAAACGCTGTGAGGAACTTTTCCCACACTGTTCCAGATTTGAATTGACTGAGAGCCTGTGCAACCCAGCTAACCTTGAACCTTTTGTTTTTATTCTTTCTGCTATGACCTTGGTTTTATACAAGGTTGCTAAAGCTTGAAAAGTAAATTGCAGGTCTAGTGGGTAACAGCAGCTCAGAGCCTGCAACATACCCCGTGTGTCTGTTTGAATGGCTCTAATGAGGCCAAGGGCGCTTTGTTTTGAAGTCTAGAAGCATGACTGCTCTTGCAGAATCTGCTCTTTGCAAGGAAAATCATGCCTCATTTGCACAAAGCTAAGACCGTTGGTTTGCCTCTGGTCGCCATCGCCCTGCATTCTCTGGTTGAGTACTGATGTGGAAGTGCTACAACTCTGGTCTAATTTTTGTCTCTTTTGGTTAAGCCTTTGGCCAGCTGATGGTCAAGCTCATTTGGTCACCTGTTCATAAGGCCTTGAAATTTTCTTGGAAGTAGCCTTAGAAGTCATTTATGATAATAAATTCTACTATTCTTGCAGAACAACTGTGTTTCTTTTCTAATACAAGTAAGCTTTTATCAATCAGTACTCGTACAGCAACTTTGGCAGGCTTTTGCTTTTCATGCCTTGCTTCACAAATTGTGCTTTGATTTGGGGTCTTTTTTGAGAAATACAAAAGCAAGTTAGTGACATAAAATGGTTCTTGAAGCAAAATGTGGAAATCATAATTTATAAAGGGACATCAAACATAAGCCAAATATAAAATTCTACTGCAGGCTTGATTTTATTTACAGTCAAGAAAAACAGATTAATATTGGAACAAATTTATTAATCCATACTTGTTCCAGAGCTTTTCAGACTTTATACGTAGCAAGATAGCAAATGGATGATAAAAGAAAACCCAGGAAATCAGTAACTCAGAACATCAGATTGTTTTACTAGCTGGGATTTATTCTGTTACACTCTCTTTCTCTCAATAATTATTGTTAGCAACAAAACACTACAGTAAATTACTATGATTTAACACTCATCTGAATCAAAATAGCAGCGAGCAAGTGCACATCTGACTGACACCGCCGCAGGCCAGTGTTGAGACTCCCTGAGTGCCTGCACTCTGTGTTTCTGCCCCCACAAACGCTCTCTGCCCTTGCTCTGGGGAAAGAACACGTGTCCAGCCTGCAGCAAGGAGGACCACGAGAAGTGAAGCGCTGCTGACACAACAGGGAAGCAACTGTCCCAACCTTCCCAGGACACTTTGATTCCTGGAAAGCTCCAGCCCAGAAAGTGCTCCCAGTGCTAACGCCACCAGTACATTCCTTTTCCCCTGGAGCCCAGGAGCAGGTGGCCCTCGTCCAGGTGTCCCTCACCCAGGTGTCCCTCACTACACTAACGAGGAGCTATGAATTAGCACAGGCTGGGAGCACAGGAAGCTTTTCTGCTTCGGATCTTTTCTGTAGCTCGTGCTGCTTCTGTGTGTGGAGGCAGTACTGTGGGGTGGCAACGCTGCCTGCATGGTGAGTACTGAAGTGCACCATTGGTGTGGGCTCCTGGAGCTGCAAGAGTGGCTTTGAGTAGCCCTGTTTCCTTATTGCTGCTCAGGTGGGGGAAGAAGGGCACATGGAGGTAGGAAGGTATGTGCTACCAGCCTGGCTTGTTCATCTTGGAAAAAGCGGTGAATGGTGTGGAAAGTGTATGCCCTGTGCGGGCAGGCTTGCTTTTTTTATCTGGGTCATCTTGCTGTTGTGCTGTGGGGAGGGAGGCTGGCTGAGCGGCACGACTGGCTCACTCGTGGGCAGCCTTGTCCCAGCCTTGTGTGTTCCTGTCCTGCTGGTAGGTAGGAGTTCTGGTTTGGGCATGCACCTCCTTGCAGTGCTATTGCTGTGGGAAGTGATTGCTTGACCTGTAGTGTCTATTTTGGAGAGTTGCTATGTTGCAGGTGGTGTTTCTCTCTGCTAGTGGGCAGTGTAATAGATGGTTTGGTCCCTTGTGGAGCGTGGTTTTAACTTGCCTATCAAGCTGGGGTTTTTTCCTTTTTCTCTATTTTGCAAAAGAAATATGAAATGTGAGTTATGTGGGGGTGGTGTACAGCTGTGCTGCATAGCCTGGCTTTCTGTTCACTCTCACAGCATGACAGGATTCTAGCTCTGGTCTATGGCTTTCTGTCCCCAGCTCTCTCCCTCCTCTCACCTTTGCTAATAGTAGCTGTGGTGATGAGGGGGAATTCTTCCTGGAATTACACAGTTGATAGATGAAGGTTGGGCTGCAATCTAAAAAGCCTTCAGTTATCACCCATAATCTACTTCATTTCTTGAGCTCAGATATTCAAGGCTGTATCTCAGTCATTTCATTTACTCGTCTGCAAAAATAAGCAGCTACTGTGGTATTCATTTGGAAAAAGTAATCAAAATACAGCATGTGACACATTTAAAAAAAAGCTACAAAAACTGTTACTTCTGTTCTGTGTGTTTAAAATTCAAAACTGAAAAATTCACTCAATTTTGGGTTTTAGGTTTGGGGTTTTTTTCCCAGAATCAGATACATAACACCTGCAATGTTTAGTAAATCTATTTTGCTTTCTCATCTGCAAGCTGAGGTCATCTTTAAAAAGACAAATGCTAACGGATTGAAGAGGAAGAAATTGTATTGCATGTTTGGTTTTGGTTTAGAAATTCTTGAAATTCTTGACTTCCTATTTATTTTGTGTGAATACTTTCTGTGGTCTTTATTGATTTGAATGTCCTGTGCTCTCTGAGAGGTAATAATTCCCTTTGAAACTGAGGACAGTTGGTGTTGCAAAGCTTCTGTAGTGATAGAGGATTGGTGCTGTTTATGTTGAATGGACTTTATTAGTTTCTTGACTGTACATTAGATCTCTCAAAGAGGATTTTGTGAAGCTGAAGTATGTCACTATTACTTCAGTCAGTGCTGCGTTCGATCCTGTTCTGAGTGGGTGAGATCCTGATTTACTGAGTGAAAACCAACCAGTGTGCACAAGCCTCCCAAGTAAATCGGGAATGAAATCCTCCAATGTCCTGATCAAATCCTGATCCTTTCCCTTCGCTCAAGGGAGTGGCTTCTGCAACTCTGCCAAAGCCAGAAGGGCTCTGTGTGAATATTTTGAATGGGTTTTTTTTTTTGCTTCTGCACTGTTCCTGCAAATATCGTTGCAGTTGCTGAAAAGCTTGTGTGTCTTAAAGGTTGGATGAGTTTCTTTTGTCTGAGTCGACATACTAAAAGGAAAGTGGGCAGTTAGTGAATATAACATGCTCTATTTAAAGGTCATTTTGGAAAGTCCTTTTTCTTCACACTTTGCTACTTTCCCTAATGTTGATTGAAAAATGGATCTTCTTTTAGGAACACTATAATCCACAGTTACTATTTTATCTTGATGCATTTAAGCAGAGTGCATCTTTAGCAGGAACTACATGAAAATGTGCCCAAAAGTGAACTGGTACCCTTGTCCCCAGTCATCTAAAGTGTCTGTGTCACAGTTATTGGGTAAATTACTGTGTGGCTTTCTATGACTCAGTGTGTAATCTTCCGTCACGTTAATGTTACCCTTGTTGATTTATGCTTGAGAAGTATTGCTTACAGCCTCCTGATATTTCTCTATATATTTCTAGGCAATCTTACCTTCTCTGCTATCACAATGTCTCCTAGGCTACTTCCTCAACTTTCTTTCTGTAATGTAAGTTTTTTAGTTGTCAATTAATTTTTTTTAATGTTGAAATTTTATATAGAAAATTTAGTTCCTGAGCATTCTGTCACCATAATAATATTGTTCTGTATCTGAAATACTGACAACTTCATTATGTAATTAGGTTGGCTATTTGCTTGTACTTCTAAATGTAATCATAACAGAAACAGTGACTTGTGTAAGAGTAGTCTGTCCCATCAGTGAAGGTTAATGAAGACCTAAATTTATTTATTGGGCTCAATTCCTTCTGCGTATGCTGGAGTGGGACAGATGATCCTACCCTGGTTTTGGTGCAGCCACATCCACACTGGTGAGATGCAGACTTGTTACCTTACTATCTTGGTGTTTCTGCCCAAAATTGATCTTTGCTTCCTTTCTGCATGCTCTGACTGAGGTAGCAAAGCTCTTCCTGCTCCTTTCAGTAAGGAAGAGTTTAAGCAGTTGGAGGGGGTATGTTGGAGCGACCATCTCTCTCCCTTGTGCCCTGTGGGCCTTGCAATATGCCCCATTGCTATGGCATTGAGGGGACAGGCCTGAGGCTTCCCTTGGTTCCTGGGGAGGGAAGGAGAGTATTTTGGGGTGGTGGTATCTCTGGATGCAGCGAGTGTGAAAGGCAGGGTAAGTGAAGGGAGCCCCTGGCTCAAACATTCTCCCCCCGCCACCGGAATTGCTCCATTGCCTCCAAATCGGTCTTCCTGACCCCAAATTGAGGGTGACTGCCCTTCTTTTCCCTTCCCATCCCCTTATTTTGGCTGCAGTAAATGTTCAAGCTGTGCTGCAGTGGCTGAGAAGCCTTGATCCAGCCTGACGTGAGCCATTGTGTTCTGCTCTCCTACCTCTGACAGAAGTGGCTGCGTGCAGCAAGCAAACAGAAGCCCCTTTGGTCAGCCAAGGTGCCACTGCTGCACCTTGTAGTAGCTGGGCAGAGGTAGGAGTGTGTCCTTGGTGTCTCTGCCCTACTGCTTTGAGCTGCTTCTTGAAGTTATGCAATGTATTTGGGGGAAAACATACTCTCTTCTATGCTTGTGAGATGAAAACGTGAAGTCACAAAATTTACTGTAGCCTTGTGCAGCACGAAAGGTTTTGCTACAGCTAATTTTTATTGAACGTGTTTAACCGGTGTTTTTAGTGTAATGGGCAATTACCACTTTAAGAGGGAATATCCCAGAAGCTTGCACAGGGGATTGCTGTGTAAGAGATTACTTAACTGAATGCTTCTGAATGTCAGCATCTTTGCCACAAGAGTCCCTTAATTTCTTACTAGGTGCAGGAGGTAGCAGGTAAGACTAGCCTGTGTTTGGCAGCTCAGCTCTGCAAGTGGTTAATGCCTTAGACGGCAAGGAGGCTAACAAGCTTTGGATGTTGGGCAAACTGGCAGCAAATCAGCTCAGGCTTTCCAGCTGTGCAGGCCCACCAGTGCAAGCAGGATGCAGATACCGAAATTGCTTGTGGAGAAACCAGTCACCACCTGGTTTCGTGCAGGTGGCCCTCAAGCGGAGTGTACAGCTGAGACAGACCTCGGCTTGAGGCTGTGTGGTGCCTCTTGGTGCTGCTTTCAGTCTTCTGCACTGGCTGGCGAGCCCCAGGGCACACAGACTATGAGGCTGGGCCCAACATCGTACCTCAACTCAACCGATGGCACGGTGCAGGAGCACAGTGGGGCTTCTGCTGTGCTAGCCAGTTAGCCCTATTGGGGACATCAGCTAAGCCAAGTCTGCACTGAAGGAGGTTGGTTTACTCCAGATATCTGACCTAGGTTTTCTGTTTTCCAAGGTAATTCTTCCAGTATTTAACTAATCGGTAATATTAAGAACTGATGAATGTAGGATGTGTCAAGTACCTGCAGCCTTAATAATAATTAACAAGGATTAATGTGAAAAGTGTTTAGTTTTCTACAGCTCCTAGCAACCTTCATCCCTGTTCTGCAGGGGCACCAGGTTGGTTGGTAATGCCAGTCTGTTGCACCCTTTAAACTGAAGGAGCCCAATTACCATTGTTGCACTCTAAGCATCAATTTTAATATTCAGTCTAGACCTTCTCATTAAATATAGATGGGGAAGCCAGAGGATTGCAAAGGTGAAGAATTAAGCTGACCACCTCTCTGGTGTTGAGCATTTCATGTTTCAGGAGACAGAGCAGACATGATTTTAATTTGAAAATGTTAAGCTATGAGCTTGGCAGGGGACAGATGCATGCTGCTTTGTTACTGAATGCCACCTTTTATCTGCCACGGTTTCATTTTCTGTTTTTTGGGGGTGACCAGGCATGTACTTCACAACTAAGTAGTAAATTGTTTTAGCAGCATTAGGGACACCTCTTATTGGAGTAAGCAAAATTTCCCCTATGCCTTGCACACGTAGCAACGTGTAGGTGGTGTTTTCTGCTTCTCTCCGTGCTCTGCACAAGTGATGGTGAATATCCAAGTGCTGAACTTGAAGTGGTTAATGCTGAGGCACTGAACAAATACAGCTTCTGCTGAGGAAATGTAGTCATCTTGTTTTAGTAATGAGCTTAAAGCATTTCAACATCTGCTCTCAGGGAGAAAAAGTAGTGTGGGGGATTTTGTTTGCTTGCTTTCAATCAGGAAGAGTAGCTTTTGATAACTTTGGTATAAAACCAAAAAAGCATAGGCAACTGAGACTTTCCTCCATCAAACAAGGATGCATGGCTTCTGTGCAGCTTAAAACCTGCCCCACTATTACTATTTACTTCTAGTATTTGAGACCCATCCACTACAGATTTCATCCATCTAATGCAGGCTTGATTGCACAGGTCATAGGAAACTAGTCAGGCACAGCTTGTTTCTTCCATAGTTGGGATGGTATAGTGACAGATTGAGGATAATATGGGACTACGGTTCTGCTCTCTACTTCCCTGCCAGAAGGCTGCATTTTATGGTAAACTAGAGAGGCTGTTGATGGATCCACGTGTGGTAGTGGGCTGCATGAATCTAACATGATCATTGGGATGTGCTTAGACAATCTCCACTTGCTGTTGAGATTCTGCTTGTGTGTGGTCTGTGTCTGCATTGCCTTCTGCCACTGTGCACTGACAGCAGGGTTGCCTTCATCGCAGGGGGTGACCAATCCTTTAGCTGAAGGGTCTCCATCAGCAGGTCTTCCATGTCATTTCCCTCCAGTTTGACAATTGTTTACTGTCAATGGATGTACTTTGAAGTGTTCTTTTTGTGCCTCAGTCTTTCTGTGTTCCTCCCAAATTTATGCCTGTACGTTGAAGACAATACATGTGCATGTTCCATAGGTACAAATATCCTACAGAATAAAGAGGCTAAAAGTTGGCTACTTGCTTGAAATCTGTGTGTGTATGTGCTGAAGGGCAGAGTCCTTTCTGTCCCAAGAGGTCCATCCTTTTTGGTTGCAGTAGGTAGCAAGAATCACTGGAAAGGGCCGAAGAAACTCTTTTTTTTTTTTTTTTTGTTATGCCTCAGGAGACTGAAGTAATCTGCAGGAAAAGTTTCTAATGCTCTGCTCCTATTTTGTTCTTCTCTTAGGCAATCTCTGGGGAAACTTCAGCACACATTTCGTTGTGCAGTCTGATTGCTTTGGAGATTAAGGGATGATCAGTGGCTGGGCCTCTTGTAGTTGAGCATTCAAGGCTTTCCAGGAGCCCTTTGGCAGCCAAAAATGGCATCAGACAGGTGATGCACTCCAATGGCTGGATGTAAACATCTGAAAGGGACAGGGGAGTGTTACTTCTTTGCCCCTAGCAATTTTTTTCCTCCCCCATTCTACAATGCTATTGACACTTCAGAGACCTGACCTTTTCTCAGTGTTGGCACTTGGGGTAAATCATCCTTTAAGAAAATGTTTCCTGGAGCTGTTTTGTGCCCAGGAGATAATGAATATGAAGTTTAAGTTTTGCTTGCATGGTGCTGCAGCTGATTAGACAGGTAAGTGTCAGCCTTGGCCCAAAAAGCTATGTGCAGGTGTTTTGGGTTTGTGTGTTGGGGTTTTGGTAGTGGGGAAGGGTTTACAGGGGTGGCTCCTGTGAGAAGCTGCTAGAAGCTCCCCTGGCTCCACGTCGGACCTGCTGCTGGCCAAGTCTGAGCCCATAGTGATGGTGGTAGTGCCTCTGGGAGAACAGATTTAAGAAGGGAAACCTGCAGTGAGGGAGGGGATCACAATGTGAGAGGAACCCCTCTGCAGATCCCGAGGTCAGTGAGGAAGGAGGGGAGGAGAGGATGCCCCCGCAGCCCTGGTGAGGTGGCAGGCTGTCCCCCCCCAGCCCATGGGGGGGAGCGGAGGCCCCTGGAGATGGCCGTGACTCCATGGGAAAGCCCACGCTGGAGGAGTTTGTGACTGAAGGACTGCAGCCCGTGGAAGGGACCCACATGGGAGCAGTTCGTGAAGGACTGCAGCCCGTGGGAAGGACCCCTGTTGGAGAAGTTGGTGGAGAACTGTCTCCTGTGGGAGGAACCCCACGGTGGAGCAAGGGCTGAGTGAGGAGTCCTCCCCCTGAGGAGGAAGGAGCGGCAGAGACAAGGTGTGAGGAACTGACCCCAACCTCCATTCCCTGTTGCCCTGCACCACTGGGGGGAGGAGGTGGAGAAATCGTGAGCGGGGTTGAGCCCAGAAGGAGGGAGGGGTGGGGGGAAGGTGTTCTAAGGTTTGGGTTAACTTCCTAATATCTTTGTTTTGATTTGATTGGTAGTAAATTAAATTGATTTGTTTCTTCCACAAGTTGATTCTGGTTTTTGCCCGTGACCATAAGTGGTGAGTGATCCCTCCCAGTCCTTGTCTCGACCCACAAGATTTTCCTTATGTTTTCTCCTCCTGTCCCACCGGGGGTGAGGAAGGAGTGAGCAAGCAGCTGCCTGGTCCTTTGTTGCTGGCTGGGCTGAAACCATGGCAGCAGGAAAGGAGGCTTCACTTGGGTGAAGACTTGATTGAAATTTTAAAAAGGAAACAGAAAAAAAAAAAAATTAGGTATGTGATGCTGGTGTGGCAGTGTGGCCAGCCTAATAATAGGTGATGTTTACACTGTGGCAAGCAGGAAAAGGCATTTAAATACAGAGAGGGACCTTGGGAATCTCCTTGAAGGAGAGAGAATTTTTTGCTGGCATCTATGTCAGTAGTGCCTGTTTTGGCCATGTTCTAGGTACACATAACCTGGGAGAAAAGGTTATGTAGCTCAAGCTTTGATTGAAGATGAGTGTACATGAATGCATGAGTTCTGGCACGAGGTGATTACATTAAACCTAACTAGTACTAAAGTCATGAACGTAGAATTGGGTTGAGCTACTGACAGAAAATAAGATTTCTCTGCACCTTTTCCCTTTTGTGCATCAAATGGGAAATAGTACTTTCCTCTTTCACAAAGCAGTGGAGGTGTAAGTTATTAGTGCAAAGTATCTTAATACAATTTATAGATAATGCTCTTAAGAAATTTTCTTCTGTACTTTTGTACTGTACGCTGCCAGTGTAAGAGTTGCCATAACACAGCAGAATATTGATGTGTCTAATCCCCCCCCCACTCTGCATCTGGCAGCAGCCATTAGCTAGTACTCAGGAAAGAGGTAAAAATAGGTTAAAAATCACCAAGTAGTCCAGTGCTTTGTTACGCAGGAGATAAAAATACTTCTACACTCTTGAAGCAAGTTGCTGTTCTTGGCCTAGTTAGCATATCTGCAAATATTACTTCTGCTAAACTGTGAATGTAGTTAACTAATCTTTCTGGGGGTGGGGGGGGCAAATCCATAACTACCTCTTGCCCTGACCAGATTTCTTGTGTGTCTTCAGAGACCAATTGCTTTGAACTTCTGTCTGTTCCCTTGTGTGTTTTCTCGCTCTGCTATGTTCCACGTACGCCATCCCTCCTTTCCCTTCTATTTCTTTATCCCATTCCTAATGTGGTGTTTTTGGAAGTGGATTAGTCCTAATTTTGTGGTATTCAGTCCCTTTTCTGGCCCAATGTCTTTGTAAATGGATCATAGGGAGATTTCAGGAGGGAAGCATGGATTTTTCTGCTACTCTAGTGGTACAAAAGGATGTCAGTCCTAGTTGTCCATTAGATGTTACTGTAATGAAAATGACTGATCACTTTGTAGTGACAAAAAGATTTCTAGCACTACATGATTAATCTTGTGTTTCAAATTCTTAATTACATCAAATATGCCCACTTCTAATATGGGAAACTTAGTTTGCTGAATACTTGGGAATCTGAAGCTTGTGGACATCTAAAGATGCTTTTCCTCATGAATGAAGATTCTAGCAGAATACTTAAATCGTTAAGAAGAAAATCAGTATCCTTATTAATGAAGGAGACGCTGTTCTTGCAAAATCTCTAGCCAAAACCAGCCCCATAGAGTTCAGTGGGATTACATGGGTGAGTAAATGCAGCAAAGTAAAGGGAAAGAAATGACTGAAAACCACAATATTTGAATTTCTTTTTAGTTGAGGTTGAGCAATTCTGCTTTTCTTTAGGTGGGGATAAGGGATGGAATATGAAATGCATGCTTTGATTAGTCCAGTAAATTTGAACACTGAATTTAGGTCCAATTCACATCTTGGTGCTGAAAGTGCAGTGAGTCTACTGCAGGGTACATGCATTATGCTTATAACAAAAGTATATATGCTGAAGCAATAACAAGATCTCATCACTTGGTTTTCTCTTTGTTTCTACCTCATGCATGTACAGACTGACCAAACAGATCTGGAAACATACCAGTGTTTTGAGAGATCCTGGTTTTGTAATACGTTAATACCTAAGGAGGCACGTAACCGCATGTCTCAAGAGTTGAGTGAAGTTCTTAGAAAAGATGTAAAAATAATAGATCTGCATGCACATGTTTTTGACTTGACTGCAGATGCAATGATCCCAGACTTATTGCCTTGGTTTGCCCCCACCCCCCCCCCCAGGATTACCTGTGCCTGTCCCACTTCCCCAGTTCCCTGCTGTTACAGACACTTTGCTATTGCTCTCAGCCTGTGGCATCTGAGCTTTGTGTCCCAAAGGCTAAAAAATGCAATCCTGTGAATTGGAGCTAAACAGAGATTTTAAAAATCAAGATGATGCATATGATATAGGCTTTGGAATAGGCTGCCCAGGGAAGTGGTTGAGTCACCATCCCTGGAGGTATTCAAAAAGCACGTAGATGAGGTACTCCATAACATGGTTTAGTGGGCATGGATGATGGTTGGACTCGATGATCGTGAAGGTCTTTTCCAACCTAAATGATTCTATGATTCTATATGATCATGTACAATCTTCATATATCTTCTCTGGGAACATGTGTCTGATGGATGAAGGTGTCTGGGTTTTGTAAAGCAAGTGTCATTTGTGCTCTTAATTTGTTGCACTTGATCTTGGCTCTGGCCTCACAGCTGTTGGCACTGCAAGGCTGTTTGGGAGAGCCAGTCTGGGAAGAGCTGCTTCTGGGAAGAAGCAGGGGTAGAACACAAGAGCCAGGGAGTGTGTAGCAGCCAGATATTGTAGCTTCACATTTCAGGTACATGTCTGTTATGTGATTGACATCCCTCCCACTGTACTTCTTTGTGAGCAGAGAGTAAAGCCAGTGATCTAGATATTTAACTGCTCAATCTGTAAAGCAGATGAAGCTGCATAATTGGTGTTACAAGTTGTTAGTTCAGTGTTGGTGCAGATGTCAAGGGAAGTGTTCATCTTGTACTGCAGAAGTAAAAGATTGGGTTCAAGCAACAGTATCTGAATGCACGGCTCTATTTTGGCTGTGGGTGAGGTCTGACTTTTTTCTTTTTTTTTTTTTTTTCTTTATCATAGTTAGTGAATTTGACTCTCTCTCCTAACCCTGCTTGGCATTTAGAATTACAGGGCAGCTTATTTGTGTTAAATAGAGCTTGAGGGATCTGAGGGGGGACTGGAGGAGGAACACTGCTCGAATGTTCCTTTGTAAACTGGCAGAAGAGTTTTTGTTGTTCACAAAAAGTTGCTCTGGATTTGTGCAGCGCTGCTGCTATGGAAATAAGCTGTGGCTTTTTGAGCATGGAACAGAAGAAAAATGCACTTTGCACACTGACTATTCTGAAATGGTTCTTTGAAGAGCAGTGATTTGTTTAGCAGTAACGCCTTTCGGAACATGATAATAAAGTTGCCTGAACAAGGTAACGTGTGTGTGTTAACCCCAATTTGAGGAGAATCCGAATCAACTTCTGCGTGAATCGCGCTCTCTGCAGTTGGGTATCTGGCGCAGCGTGTCATGCCTGTTACAGTAAGGTTGTAATAGGCTGTGAGAGCCGAAGCAGAGGGAAACGGCATCTGAACAGACAGGCTTTACTACAGGCTTCATAACAAAGAAATAAAATAACAAAGCAAGTGATAAGTAAGATAATTCTTTTTAAGACTGGAATAATACCGGGCTCGGTGAACTTCAGCCATCATTCCGTTGGCTGCGCTCCCTACCAAGCTATGAACGCTTTGAATGTGGGGGGGAAAGGGGGGCCCGTTCCCCGTCTCTTTCCTCCTCCACGCCCCAGCCCCGCCACCCTTCCCCAGGCAGCGGCCGGGGCTCGGCGGGGCGCAGCCGCCCCCTCCCCGCCGCGGGGGGCCGCGCTGCCGTCGCCATAGCAGCGCCCGCCGCCGCCTCCTCGGGCTCAACTTTACCCCGCGCTTAAAAGCGAGCCGCCGCCGAGGGGGACGGGACGGGGCTGCGGAGCGGCCGGCCTCGCCTTGCCCGGCCTCCGCGCCTGCGGAGCGGCCGCGCCCGCGCCCCGCCTGCGAGCGAGGGAGCGAGCGATCGAGCGAGCCGCCCCGGGGTGCGGCGGCGGGCCGGCGGGGAGCCATATTGCCGAGCGGGCGGAGGGTCCCGGGCAGGGCTCCGCCGGGGCTCCCGGCGCCGGCCGACGCCGCCTCCCTCCTGCCCCGCTTCCCTCGGCCGCCGCTGCTGCCGCGCTTTCCCTCTGCTCGATCCCGGCGCCCGGCAGGCATCGCCCAGCATGCCGATCGCCCACTTACTGGAGCTATGGAAGGGGATAGAGGTGGAGCCCATGGAGACGGAGGTGAGCGGCTGCCCCGAACCTGGCGAAATGGGGTGCGATGGGGGATCCCCGCCTCCTCCGCTCGCTACCGGCAGCGCAGCGAGAGGATCGGCTTGGCTCGGCTCGGGAACCTGTTGCCCCGCACCCGGAGTGGTTTGGAGCGGGGGGGGGGGGGTCCGGCGGCCCGCTGCCCACCCACCCCACCCCGCCCCGCGGCGAGTTCGGGTGGGAACCGTAGTGCGGGGGCCGCGGCGGCTGGAAGGGAAGGAGCGCGTAAAGCGGACGGAAACCTGCAAAGCCGGCAGAGCGGGACTTGGGCTCGCGTTTAAACGCGACGTGTGTGAGCGCTAATCTGAGGCTAGGCTAGGTCCGCCGTCCTCGCTTCTGTTGTGATTTCTGAGCTTCCTCGTGTTCGTTTTAGCATCGGCGCAAAATAAAAGTCAGAGCCTTGCCCGTCGCCCCTAAGCGCAGGGCTGCGCTGTCGGGAGCGTGCTGGAGACGCGACGCCGCGGTAATTAGCGGGCTGCTGCCTGACGTGTGCTCACGGTCGGTCTCGTAGAGTTTCGTTACCTGCGATTTAAGGTTGCCTGAGGTTGTCAGCGAAAGGTGTCTGTTGGTGCAGTGGTGGGCAGGGTGGGTTCCTGAGTATTTCTGGGGCTCTCGAGTAGTGCAACAAAAAGTATTTCTGGTCGACCGTCTCTCAGCCCAGGGTGTGAATTTGTAATGGGTGATAGAAATAGATGAGTGAAACCGGGGGGGGGTGTGTTTATTTTGTAACGCTCCTCCTCCCCCCACACTGGTTTTTTGGTCAGAGTACCGTAACGGGGTTTTGGGGAGAGAGACGGAGGGGGCTGCAACTTAACTAGCCAGGTGACAGGGATCACAAAACACTTGCCTCAAAAGAGGAGTTGCTGAACTGTGGAAAAGGCTTCATTCATACAGAGTGTTAGTTTACATATTTAAACAATACAGGAGAAGTGATACTATAATGTATTATACCAGCATAGCTCATTCTGGAGTCCCTAGGTTAAGAATGAGTTTGGGGGGCTTCCGGAGGTTTGTATCATGTAATTCATTTCTGAGCGCTGCCGCTTGCTCCGCCTTGTGTGATGCAAGGAATCTGAGGGCTAACAAACAGGTTGTATCTGGGAAACAGCGTATTCTTCCTGATTTTGTTTAAGAAGTCAGCTGACACCTTGTTAAGTCACTTTCCCAATGAGAAGACTTGTATAACTATACTTAGAGTGAACAGGTTTTTGCTGAACATATAGAAATGATGCTTTTCTCCCCACCCCCAAATCTGCCTTTCTATTGACCACAGTGTTCAAAGTGCATGTACATGCTTGTTCTCTTCCTTCCTCCCTCCCTCCCTCCTAAAACCAGTTTGTTTTGTTAGCATCCGTATTTTTCTTTCTGCCCCAGACAGAAAACACTTCAGTTGTTGCTCAGATTGCTTTTTCTGCCCTCATCTTCTGGGAAAAACTTCCCTAGATCATAGGGTAGGCTCCTGCACTAAGGCCCAATGCCCATTGTTTGGGACAACAGCTTTCTACTGTCACCTCTTTTGTTGGTAGAGGACCATTTAGACCTTTCTTCCAGAAGAAACCATGTGGGTCTCCTTACCGAGTGTACCTGACCCGTTACAATGCTAGTTAACCAGATATTTGGGTTTGTGGGTGGGTTTTGGTTTGTGTTTGGTTTTTTTTTTCCATTTCCTGCTTTAAAGAATACCATAGCTATGAGCTATACTGTTCTATCGCTCTTGCTGAGATTTCACTTACAAAAAGCTTACAGAGGATTAAGGAAGGACAGGCATAAACTTTTGCAGTTTAGATGAGAACAACAGATAAAGCACCATTTATTGGCTCTATTTATTGTTATCTCTGAGCAGGTTAAAGATATGCTGTAGCTTATAACCCTTTTAAACCATGCTGTAGATAGAATTCCTGAAGTACTGTTTGCCCAAATCTAGTGAAGGTATACAGAAATTAATTTCATCTCTTGTGGGCTATTGTCCATGAAGACCAGTCTTCTTTTCAAACAGCAACGACATTTACTCTTTAATGAGCTGAATGCAGCTTAAACACTAGCAATTGGACTGATTTGAGGGAGCTGCCACAGGCTCTGAATCTGTGTGGGATAAAATGTTTTCATGATTGTCTGCAAGTTGTTCTTTTTCATGGAAGCTTTTCACAGTTAGTAGACAAGGAGGGAGACAGTTTTATTCTTTTATGCATATGGACCTCTTTCTCCTCCCCTGCCTTAATGCCAAAAAACCTTCTAAAATAGAGGCATTTATGAGTGCCTGTGCATGACTCAGGTGAATGACTTGCAGATATTAAAGACAGCATTTATAGTAAATCAATTGCTTGATAAGGAAAAGTGCATTGAGGGCATGTTCTGTATTATGTTTTATAAAGGAAGATTGGAGCAAAATCCTGTTTCTTTCACCTGTTGACTTGGGAGGTCGTTAATTGTGTCTGACAACTAAGCAAGAAAATTGGGATATTTGCTGGGTCTAGAATTTCTTTGTGGGTAGGCAAAGTTATTGATCCCTCTCAAGCTGATGGATGGGGTAGTGAATTTTGCAGCCTTGGGAATATTTTCCTGAGGAAGGGCTGCATGATCAAGCTCTATGTAATCTTTCTACCTATTTTCCAAAAGGTTCATCACTTAATAGATTTCAGCTGAGCACCCATTAAATGACAATATTTAAATGGGAGTTGAGTGTTTAGAAAATTTGATCCTTTGTATACATATATTCTTCCTTCTCAGCAAGAAATACTGTTCTCATTCTCTAGTTTATTCATGGATAATCTTGTTCAGTTCTTTATTGTGCAATGTCTATGACAAATGTGGTTTTGACTATTCATTAGCAATTTTAATAGTGCTAGTGTGCTCTTGCTTTCTCCTATATCTCTTAGTACAGGTAAATTAACCTTTGAATCCATGAGGACCTGCTCTCTCCAAGATGTATAAAATGCTGAGGGTGGAGAATTGAACATGCCTGCTACAGTAGTATAAATTTGGAGTGACTTAACTGACTGCATTTTGTGCTAGAATCTGGCTTAGACTTGTGTATTTCTCAATAACATGTATTTACAAGACTTTTTTCCTCTCTTCTCTGTTCACTAGCCTGTGGTGGAAGATGCTGCCCTGGATGAAGAACCTGTAAAAGAGGTAAATCTGTTTTGTTCATGGATCACACAAATGTTAGGAAATTATTATGATATAATCTTCTGCCTTTGCGGAAACAAAATGTCTCCGGTACTTCTCCACATGCTTCTGGCCCTGAAGATGCAAAACCAACCCATTTTTTGGTCTCTTATTACAAGATCAAGTGAAAAAAGGAGAATAGACTTGTTCAACTACAGGTTAGGGAATTTTATTTTACGTATATTATCCTTGTACTGGTTTTCTAAGAAAGAACATAAAACTTCATGAGGTCTATTGATTTCTTGCAGAGAAGATTTTGTGATGACCTCAAAAAGAGTAGCTGTCATCAGAACAATGCTTGTGTATTGTGAATTGTGCCTGACGAATTAACCCCAAATACTATTAAATTGAATTAATTTGTGTTTGTCCACTAGGACGGCTCTTCATCCAGAGCAAGACTGAGCTAACTCTTTCCTTCAGGTTAATCTATTGTTTGTATTATTGTAGCATTGTACTATTGTGCTAATTTAAAACAAAATCAAAAAAACCTACAGAAAAACACAAGTCTTGCCTCAAAGTGTTTAAATGTCAAATAGAAGAGATAGAAGGTGATATGAAGATACAAAGCAGGTGAGAACAAGTCAACATTCACTATTATGATGAGCTGAGGGCAAAGCTTGACTGTAAAACTGGCTGCTGCTTGTCCTAGGTGCTGCTGGTTTGTGTAGAGCAAATCAAGGTGTGCTTGAAAGATTGTTAGGCATCTCCTGAATTCAAAAAGTGAAGGAGACTGAATCCTTTCAGGATTGAAGGAAGGCTGCAAAGGCACTTGTCTAAATAGCCACCTTTGAACACACTAAGCTTCCCAGTATCTCTTATTATTTGAAATTTCAAACTTACCTTTGTGATGTTTAGTTTTCAGTGCAATGGTAAGTTTTTGTTACTTTCTGCTATGTTAAAGGAATAGTTTTAACCCCCCTAATGACAGAAAGGAAGAAGAAATCTTAGTTTAGAGCTCTGTGAAATGGATGCAACTTCCAAATGTAACTTTCCCCCCCTTTTCTGTTTTTTAAAAAAACAGCACTAAATTACTCTTCAGAAAGCTTGGGGCTGAAATGAAGTGCAGGTGTCAGGGCTTATCACATTCTTTGAGGATATTGCTGAAGATTAAATTTCTGGTTTGTGGGTTTTGGGTTTTAGGATTTTTTTTTTTTTGTGAAGGTAGCCTTCATTTCCTAAATGAATTTAAACCTAGTTAACTTTCATTAGGGATGCATCTTATAATTCTTAAGTTTTAAATTTGGCAGAAAAAACCTGCATGTAATAAGTACTTATATAGAAAACGCAGTCCTGTCTTCTCATTTTCTGATGTGTTTACTGCTGTAAGTATTACAATTTGCAATTTGGTATCTGCAATAGCGTTTATCTTTCTGTATGTCTACTCCTGCCTCAGCAAGGCAATTGCAGTGTCTGTGTGCCAAGTGGGAGGATGTACTTATGTCTGATTGAAAAACCTGCTGCACTTGTGCATTATAAAACCACATACACAGGGACTGCTAACAAATCATTGACAGTGAAATATCACTGTCCAATGTAGAAGTACCCTCACCCTTCACTTAACTTTCCTCCATTCGCCTTCGTTATGCAGTACTACAGAAAAATACAATAAGAAAAACTGGCTGGTTTTTGCCCTTACTCTGCTGCTGTCACGTTATTTTAACCCTTTACTGGCTTAGTCTGTAAGCCTGTTCTATTTCTATGAAGCTTGCATCTTACTGTAGTGGTATTGTAGGAAAGAACGGTCTGCTGTTCTGGTGGCTTTCTTACTGATAGCTGTACTGTGCCCAAGCCCAAAGCCATTTTTTTCAGGAAACATTAAAGCATGGCTTAAAGGGTGAATTTAAATCATGTAATGCAATGGATCACATTTGCTCAAAGGATGGTCTTGTAAATAACCTGCTTTAGGCTATGTTGGCCTCCTGCTGTTTGTCTTATCCCACGTGTAGTATGGACAAATGAGATGGCAAAATGTATTATAAAAACTGCACTTCTCATTTTTGAGGCCTGATCTTGCTGTTGATGGACAAGTACTTTAAAAGTCTTGGGGGGGACATAAATTAACAGCATTGTTGGATACAGCAAGCATTTCTTGGTCCTAGAGTAGTGTGTGTCAGCTCTGCTCTAGAATTGTCACCCAAATTACTCAGGGTTGCTATCACCAGGGTGTTCCCCTAGGAGGTCCTCCCAAAGCCCATGGACCCTGTTTGTCCTGCCACAAAGGCAAGCAAGTTAGCTGATGGGAATTTCCTTAAGAGAGAACTTCAAACTTCTGCAGCAGTCCTTGCTTAGACCTATGGGATGCAGTTTTTCCGTAAAGTGATTCTTTTTGGCAAACTGGCCTTTTTTGTTAGGGAATGATAAGTTTGACCACGTGATTGTTAGAGGCCCAGACATACTTAAACAAGGGTGATGTGCCTTGTGGTCTGGTCTAGGTCCAAGTTAAGCATTGATATTCTATCTAAATCCTCCTTGAAGGTGCAGTTGGCAGCAAAATTCTTTGTCACATCTTTCTAAAATAGTGAGCATGTGTGCAATACAGCTCACAGCACTTCAAAATTACAGCATTCAGAAGGTAGATTGTAACATTGCTTTGAGCTGTTTTACCCTTTCAAGGGAACTTGTATGTGCTAACTGAAAGCTTGTACGAGGCTCTCGGGGAAGTAGAGGAGAGATGCGGTGGAAGTGCTGATACCCAGCCAGAAGCAGAACTGAGTAAATCCTCTTAAGTTTTGCTCTATGAAAATTGCATGGCAAAACTGAAAATGGCAGGACCTAGGCTTACTGTTAACCCCTGTACAGAGCTTCCAAAGACACATGTAACTTCTGCTGATACTCTGTACTCTTGTGCAAATGCCAATAATAGAATTGGAGGGAGCAAAGGTGGTTGCTCTCTGTGTAGTCACATGACAAGCATACTTTGCAGGCGCTACCACTGTCCATAGAGATTATGAATTTATTGGATCTGCAATGAAAGATCAAGCTTTTATAACTAATGGCAGTTACAGCTGATGTGATAATGTTTAGGAGCTGAAGAAAAACTATGTTGAATGATCACAGTGAGGAAAGCACAAAACCTCTATAGCAGTGGAAATTTTACATTTGTTTCTCTAGTGCTACTGCTATCAAGGTAATGATAAATGCTCATAGCATCATAGAAAGCTGATGTTGGAAGGCACCTCTGGAGATCCTCTAGTCCAACCCTCCCCGCCTTGCTCAGAGCAGGGTCAGCTACAGGAAAGTGCTTGGGACAGTATCCAGCTGGGCCTTTGTAAGGACGCCACAAACTTTCTGGGCAGCCTGTTCTAGTGTTTGATCACCCTAAGAGCAAAAACATTTTCTTGTGTTTAAATAGAATTTCCTGTGTTTTGGTTTGTGCCCACTGCCTCTTGTCACTTCACTGGATACCACTGAGAAGAGTCTGGTTCTGTTGTCTTTACTTCCTTCCTTCAGGTATTTATACATAAGATCCATTCTCCATTCCTTCCCTGTCCCCTGCGTTGTCTTCTCCAAGGGGAACATTCCAGCTTTCTCAGACTTCCCTTTTAGGTCGGGTCCTCTCACCCCTTAATCATTTTGGTGGTCCACCTTCCCTGGGCTTGCATTAGTACATTAATGTCTCCTGTGCACTGGGAAGCCCAGAATAGGATACCACTCTAGATGTGTCGGCAGTGCTGAGTAGAAGGGAAGGATCACCTCCCTTGACCTGCTGGCAACACCTTTTCTAATAGAGCCCAGGGTGTTGTTAACTTTCTTTGCTAAAAGGGTGTATTGCTGGCTCATGTTCAACTTGTCCACCAGGACCCCCAGCTCCTTTTCTGCAAAAATGACTTCCAGCTGTTTGGCCCCCAGCCTGTAGCAGTGCATAGGGTTATTCTTCCCGAGGTGCAGGACCTTGCATTTCCCCTTTGCTGAGCTTCAGGGTAATCCCGTCAACCAATTTTTCCAGTCAGTAAAGGTCCCTCTGGACAGCGGCATAGCTGTCTGGTGTATCAGCTACTCCTCCATGTTTTGTAACATGTACAAACTTGCAGAGTGTGTACTCTGTCCAATCGTCCCAGTCATTAATGAAGATGTTGAACAATACTGGACCCAGTATTGACCCCTGGGGTATGCCACTAGTGACTGGCCTCCAGCTGGTCTTTGTGCTGATCACAACGCTTTGAGTACGGCAGTTCAGTTTTTGATCCATCTCTCTGTCCACTTATCTAGTCACTACTTCATCAAGTTGTCTGAGATGGTGATATTGAGACAATGTTAAAAGCCTTGCTTCATCAAGATAAAAACCACTCACTGCTCTGCCCTCACCCACCAAAACAGTCACCTCTTCATAGAAGGCTGCCAGGTTGTTTGAGCACAATTTTCCTCTTCACAAATCTATGCTGCCTATTCCAAATCATCTCCTTGTCATTCATATGTTTGGGAATTCTTTCTAGAAGGATTTGCTTCATCACCTTTCCAGGGATCAAGGTGAGTCTGACTGGCTTGCAGTTCCCTGGATCCTCCTTCCTGAAGGTAGGAACTACATTTTGCTTTCTTCCAGCTCTCAAGAAGCTCTCCTGATTGCCATGAATCTTTGGAGTATTGAGAGTGGCCTCACAATGACATCATCCAGCTCCCTCGGCACTCATAGATATATCTTACCAGGTCCTACAGATTTTTTTTTTAAATGTCCAGTTTGTTTAAATGTTCCCTAACCTGATTCTCTTCCACCAAGGACAAGTCTTTCTTTGCCACCTGTCTCGGGGGCTTGGGATTCCCAAAGGCCCGGTACTGCCAGTAAAGACCAAGGCAAAGAAGGCACTGGGTACCTTGGCCGCCTTGCATCCCTTGTCACCATCTCCCCTTCTCCACTCAGCAGCAGGACCAAAGGTATTTCTTTTGCTGCTGATATACCTGTAGCAGCCCTTCTTGTTGCCCAGGGTTGTGATCCTGCTTTTTGCTTTGTTCTTTCCTCTCAGGATCTTGAGTTCTTCCTTCTTGTGGTAACTGCAACCAAGACTGCCCTTGAACTTCACGTTCCTGACCAGTCCTTCTTTGTTTGTAAGGATCAGGCCCAGCAGAACAATTTTCCTCAACAGCTCCTTGATCACCTGTGTCAGGAAGTGCATTCATCAATGCAGAAATCTCCTGAATTGCTTGTGCTCTTTCAGAAGATACCAGGGTGGATAAAGTGGATCCTTTGAGGATCAGGGCCTGCACATGTAAGGCTTCTTCCAGTTGTCTGAAGAAAGGCTCTACTTCTTCCTGATTGGGTTTTCTGTAGCAGGTACCTGCCCCAGCCGAGGCACATCTGTGCTAGTGTAATGCTGAACTGCCAGTAACAGCCTCTCTTTCAAAGGTGCTAGAGTAGTATTCAACTACAGAGACAATGGAGAATGTTTCCAGGCTGTTTGTTGTGATCATCACTAGGATTACCTCAAAACAGCTTAACCAGTGTACACAAGTACTAGAATTGCTGGTATATCACTTCATTTCTCTGACCAAAAAAAAGCAGCTAACTTAAGGCAGGTCAGAACATTCTGGTTTGCCATTCAAAGAGTTGCTTTTGTTGCAAAATTGGAGAGGTGGTTGTTGGTTTTTTTCAGTAGTATCTGGTAAACTTTGCCTTGTGTCTCCCACTTCAATCGATCAAAGGTCTCTACACCTAGTACAGACTGTTTAATCCATTATAAAACTAAATGTATGTTGTGGATGATTTTTAATAGTAATCATAATGACTGCGTAGCAGAGCAAAAAAGTCTGCATCTCGGTTGTTAAGCTTGCAGGCCACGGCTTAGTATGCATATTGAGGGTCTACAAAACAGAATAACTGTAAATTTCTCTGCTGCTTCATGAGTTGTGTGTTTTGGATGTTGGCAATGATCAACCTTCCTGGGGCAGGAGGTTGTTAAAGAGAATGACTGAAGTTTCTTGGTTATTTGTATCTGTGTATATGTTTTTATACATATATATACACACACCCCCTTATGTGCCCAGCAAGATCATGGAGTGGATCCTCCTGGAAACTATGCTAAGGCACATGGAAAGTAGGGTGGTGATTGGTGACAGCCAACATGGCTTCACTAAGGGCAAATTGTGCCTGACAAATTTGGTGGCCTTCTACGACGGGGTTACAGCATTGGTGGATAAGGGAAGAGCAACGGATGTCATCTACCTGGACTTGTCCAAAGCATTTGACACTTTCCCGCACGACATCCTTGTCTCTAAATTGGAGAGACGTGGATTTGATGGATGGACCACTCGGTGGATAAGGTATTGGCTGCATGGCTGCACTCAAAGAGCTGTGGTCAACAGCATGATACCCAAGTGGAGAGCAGTGACAAGTGGCGTTCCTCAGGGGTAGGTATTGGGACTGGTGCTGTTTAACATCTTTGTCGGCAACGTGGACAGCGGGATTGAGTGCACCCTCACCAAGTTTGCCGATGACGCCAAGCTGCATGGTGCTGTTGACAGGCTGGAGGGAAGGGATGGCATCCAGAGGGACCTTGACAGGCATGAGAGGTGGGCCTCTGCGAACATCATGAAGTTCAACAAGGCCAAGTGCAAGGTCCTGCACGTGGATCGGGGCAATCCCAAGCACAAATACGGGCTGGGAGAGGAGTGGATTGAGAGCAGCCCTGAGGAGAAGGACTTGGGGGTGTTGGTTGACGAGAAGCTCAACGTGACCTGGCAATGTGCACTTGCAGCCCAGAAAGCCAACCGTACCCTGGGCTGCATGAAAAGAAGCATGGCCAGCAGGTCGGGGGAGGTGATTCTCCCCCTCTACTCTGCTCTCGTGAGACCCCACCTGCAGTACTGTGTTCAGCTCTGGGGCCCCCAACATAAGGAGATGGACCTGTTGGAGTGAGTCCAGAGGAGGGCCACAAAGATGATCAGAGGGCTGGAGCACCTCTCCTGTGAAGACAGGCTGAGAGAGTTGGGGTTGTTCAGCCTGGAGAAGAGAAGGCTCCAGGGAGACCTTATAGCAGCCTTCCAGTACCTGCAGGGGCCCTACAGGAAAGCTGGAGAGGGACTTTTTACAAAGGCATGTAGTGGTAGGACAAGGGGTAATGGCTTTAAACTGAAAGAGGGTAGATTTAGGTTAGATGTAAGGAAAAAGCTCTTCACTGTGAGGGTGGTGAGGCACTGGAACAGGTTGCCCAGAGAGGCTGTGGATGCCCCATCCCTGGCAGTGTTCAAGGCCAGGTTGGATGGGGCTTTGAGCAACCTGGTCTAGTGGGAGGTGTCCCTGCCCATGGCAGGGAGGTTGGAACTAGATGATATTTAAGGTCCCTTCCAACCCAAACCATTCTATGCTATGTTTCTATGATACAAAAAACCCCTCTGTACCTTATTAAAAAACTCAGGTCATAGGAACAGCATGTCCTTTCAGGGAAAAACAAATAGGAAGCTGATCATCAAATGAGTGGTATGGCACAGAGTGCAGAGAAGTATAATTATATAATATGATATAAAAACTCTTGAGGAGGGAAGCCTAGTTCAGGTTGCTAGATGATGACAACAATGTTTACTTAACATGCTGCTTTTTTCTTTCTCTATAGAAAAACACAAACCCTCAGAGTTAAGGAACCATGCTTTAAAAATAAAAGTTAAAAGTAATGAAACATTGTTTTCTTATCAAGGAATGCATTATGATCACAGTAAATAAGTAACTGTGAGTCCAGATATTATTCTACACACCTCTCTCAAACACAGATGCATACAAGTCTCTCTGGGATGACTTTGTTTCTTTCTATAAAAGTAGATACTGAGTGAGCTCAAATGCAGGCCCTTAACTGATTACCAGAATATGATGACCTTGCATAGATCCTCACAAAATTATACTGGTGATGTATTTAAGAAACAAATTATGGGTATTTTCTCCTTCCCACAGCTCTTCTTTGAGCATGTTATGTAGGTAGTGTAAGCTGTTTTACCTTAAGTAAATTTTAAAAAATTTTTAAAAATCTCAAGTGCTTGGTTCTGATGAAGGATTTGGTAGGTAATAACTTCATAAATTGATTTTAGAAATCAAATTCTTTTATGTATTCTGGGAATTCATCCACAGTGCCCATATTCTAACACCTTTTTTTTTTTTTTGGTAAATAACTGCAGTTTGTTTTGGAATGAAGTTGATCAGGCAACCAACAGAATATTGGTTTCTGTTTAACTTCATGCAAAATAACATATATAAAAATGTGCTCTTGATGGAGGTGGAGGGTTATTCCATCACTGACTTTGGATAAAGTGTGAGAGGGGACAGCTGGGGTTACGGAATGAATGAAGTATCCCCTTCTCCTATTGCATCCCAGGGCCTGTGTTCAGAATCCCAGCACTGGAGGGAAAGCTGACAGAACAGCTGCGCTGCCATCTTTGAATGAGAATTTTGTTACTTCTGATTCTTTAGAAATTGACTTTTTTTTTTGTCATCATCCTTATCAACTGGACTGGGACAGACATAGGGGAGATATCGGTATAAAAAGAAGAAAACCTGGTGTTTTTTTTTACTTCTCCCCCCCCTACAATTCATACAGCAAATAGAGAGATACATAAAACTTCAAATGTTTTGGGCAAAGTAGTGTGTAGAAAAAGTTATTACGCAAACTGAAAGAATTGTGATCATTCAACTTAAAATGTTTAAGTTAATGTTAAACTTTGGTTTCTAGCTATTTTTACTGCACAGTGTCTGCTGCTTTTTTGAATTATTCTTACTGCTTTCTGACTGTGCTGTTGTGGCTCAGATGCATCAGAGACAGGATAATAGCATTTAAAAAAACTTCTGAAAAAGTCTGTGAACCTTGTTCAGGGTTTCTCAACCCCTCTGGCTTTCTGCAGCCATTGCTAAGATGCTGATGATCTACGGTGGGTGGCAACCTGCATTGAAACAATTCTCTCCATGGTGGAAGGGTGACAGATCCCGTTTCTCAGAAACCTTGGTCTTTAAGAACCAAAAATGAACTCGGGTTCAATATCTGTTGAGACCCTAGATGAAGAGGTGATGTGTTTTTAGCTGGCAGAGAAGGTAGCTGACAATTGTAATTGGTGGCAGAGCTTTCCTTACTTGACACAACAGCTTATGCTTGCTCCAACTGAAATGTAACTCCTACATGTGTTGGCCGTGATCTTCTTGAGCCTTTATTGAATCAGGCCTTTGCTGTGGCAGTGATCTTGCCTCTGTTCCTGATACTCCAAGAAGTATTGATGCAGTGGGATGATGCAGTCTGCAGAGTTCAGGGACAATGCATGGCGGGGGTGCGTGTGTGTTTTTTGGTTGTGTGTTTTGGATTTTTTTAAGTTTGCAGTGTTTAGCTATTGAACAAGCAGCTAACCAACTGAATTTTTTCCTAAGTGGACACCAAAACGGTTAACTCGATTTATTCAATCAGGCAGGCATTCAGATGCATAGCAATATATGTGTTCAGAAGCTTTTAAAACAAACTTTGCAGCCTGGACTGTAGCAGCCACTACTGAGCAAATGCCATGCTGAATGAGGAAAAGAAGTTCTGACAAAGTATATGCAGGACATAAAATACTTCACAGATTTAGGCTGCTTGATTTTGAACAAGGGTTATTACTTAAGACAAATGAAAGTTCATCTGTGGAAAACTGTTCCCTCACGAAAATGAAGTTGTTCCATAATGCACTTGGTGCCCAAGAGTGTGCTGGCTATGAAAGAGTTGTGTCATCAGGAGAGATGAGTCACTTGGCAGACCCTAGAGTCAAGGATAAATTGTTTCCGTGATGAGCGTGGTGCCTCTGAGGGAGCTGTATTTTTTAAAGTGGAAACAAACTACAATTTGCACATAGATGGTTACAACACTAGGGTGAGAAAATCCATTCTTCTTCATCAAAATGAGCTGAAAGTCAATTGTTTTCCCTTTTTTCCTAGCTTACTCTAGTTTTCTTGTTCACTCTGTGGTTTGTTCTCTCCTAAGAACGTAGTGTTTTGTGTTGAAATCAGAATTCTTCCTTTGAATCCTCTTCTCTCCTTTCCCCCTACTTCCAAGGTTTATAAGTAACTTTCCCCAAAGAAAAACTGATGTGGCAAAGAAGCAAAATGAGCACTGCTGCTGTTCTGGAAGAAGAAGTGTTCCTCTGACTGCTTTCTTCCAAAGATTTGATGGGAGAAATCGGAAGGTAGCTCTACCATCTGTGACTTAAAAAAAAAAAAAAAAAAAAAAAAAAAAATTCTCAAATGGACGTTGTGAAGCACAGAAGAATTATCATGTTGTCATTTAGATGTCAAGAATTAAGCTTCTGTTTCTAACTAGTTAAGTGTTTCAGGGTGCAATTTATTTTACCCTAGACCTGACTAGTGTTCCCTGTTGACTGGAAAGGGAGCTTTGGGTAATAAATTAGTCTGGCTGTATTTGAACAAATGAGTCAAACCCAGAACTTCTGCAAGTTTATAGGACAACTGATCAGTATGTGTGCATGCTTATTAGACTCAGGGTTTCACAAAAATTGTGTGGAAATTTACAGTGGTGTGTGAAATCTGTGGTGTGTTTTTTGTTGCTGCTCTAAATAAGGAGGAAGGCCAATTACCTCTTCTTAAGGACCTGGATGCTTAAAAACTAGCAGATATTTTCTCTCATTTGGTCAATTATTTCTGGCATGTGGCTGGGAAATTCATGTTGTATAAACACCTCTGTGGAAGACAGAGGGTTGCATCCACACCAGAAAAGTGTGGGGCTGAATATAAATATCTGATATCAAGGGTTGCAGATGGGTGTTTGTACAGTATTGCTTCTGTGAAGCTAACTGCAAGTCCCCAGCTGTTCAAAACTTTGATCCAGCATCTATATAGAATTTCTTGCATATCTAAGCTGCTTGAAGTGTATGTATCATGATCAGATGACCTCTTCATAATGAAGTTATGAAGTTAAAGTTGTTAAGTTAAAGTTATGAAGTTAAGTATGAAGTTAAAACCTTAAGTCTTCTAAACACTTTTATTCTGGATGTGAGGAGCTTAGTAAATGACAAATTCTGACACTGCTTAGACCCGTCTCATCCAAAATTTGCTTAGACTTCCTGATTGCTATTTTTGTCTTTATTTTGTAGCTGTTTTCTCCCCCTTGTAATTGCTATGTTTGTGTGAAGTTGGTAATTAGAGTGATTACTAGGTTCTTTTAGTCTGGTCTAGGATTCTTCTGTTACCAAACTTCAAAAAGAAAAGGGGAGGGAAAGCATAGTGTGTACTAATTGGCAGTCATGTGTATGATGGATGACTGAAGTACAGTCTATCCCTTTCATTGATGTCTTGTGTTATTTGTGGTGCCCTGAGTTTTAAGTGTGCTGTTTAAGCATGTTTATTCATGCTTAGGCACTTGAATAAATAGCCTGATCCTTTTGTACACTGTAGCAACCACAATTCTCACCTCTAATAATCAGGAACTGTGGGCAGTTCTCAACATTTACTAATCTAAAAGTTTTTTACCTTTTTAGTCCAATTCTCAATTTTCAACAGTGGTGAGAGGGTAATCCTAATATATTTAGTAGTAACTCTTATGGGGAAAAAAATATTCCAAACAGAACAATGAGCAATACAGTACTGCTAAAAAAGCTGATACACTCTTGTTCATGAGACTGTGTTATTTAAGTGAGCGGATTGCTTCCTGGTATGTGCTAATAAACATGCATGTTTAATTTAAATCATCTCCTTCATTTTCCTATATAAAGTCTTGTATTATGATAAACGGTTTTGAGAGAGACTTCTTGTACAGTTTATACTACAGCTTTTAACAAATTTGCTTTACTAATCTATATTTTTTTAAGGAGACTAAAGGTTTTGAGTCACCCTTCTGGTAATGGGAGCTGATACAAAGGTATTAAAATGCAAAAGTAGCGTCTTGGTTACATCAGTGAGCCCTTGCTGAGTTTGTAATCTGAAAACTGTTTCTGACATACAGGAGAAGTGTACCTGTGAATTTTCGTGTCCCATAGTGGGCCTGAGGGCTGCGTTACAGACTACAGCACTGGTAGCTGAAGGTGCAGAGCACCGTGCTTGAAATGCTGCAGCTGCGGTCTTGAAAGCTACTCTGCGTGCTCTGCCCAGCTGAATAGGGAAAGAATGGTAAGGGAGGTGTGTGTTTATATATATATATATATACACACACATACACATACGTACTTATGCTTTTAGCTAAAAAGGATGTCTTTGAAATGCTTGGTCTCTTCATCTCTTTTCAAGTCACTTTGGGAGGCTCCTTAGAAGGGGGAGAGTAACAGGAGGAGGAGGGCTAACTTCTGTTCCAAAACTCAAAGCTAGAGCAAGGTGATGCTTAGCATTCTCCAGCCTCCTGATTGCAGTATTCCTGACTGCACCTGACACAATGGGCCTCTGAGGTGAGATCTGTCTGAAGCCTGTCCTGCAGCAGCACCGCAGAGGAGCCGGTGGCAGAGGTGGGGGTGATGAAGTCTGTCCAGAGGGAAGTTTTTCTAGGGTAGTCTCCTTTGGTCTGTCTTGTTTGTCAGCACGTGGTGTGATCCAGAAGTAGCCTTGGTTCCTTGGCCCTGGGGGTGCCAAGCAAGGTCAGAGCTCCATGCCAGCAGGGCTGGGTGCTAGGTACTTTGATTCACGCAGAGGTGTGCTTGGGGCTTCCTTCTCAAACAACCATCTAGGTTCTCCATGGATGCCTAAATGATCTCTTGCACTGTTAGCAACAAAATACTTGGAGAAGATCATGTCAAAGCTGAATACCTAGGACTGATATGTATAATGCTGTTAACTTGTAGGGGAAAACTGAAGGAGTACCCATTTTCTTTAAATATGGTAGGGTTGCTGTAGACTTGCATTAGATGCACAGAGCACATCTGACCTGGAGAATGGAGTCAGAAGATCTGTCAGGGCTGGAGATTGTGTGTCTGGGTTTATTTCTATATCTAATTACTTTATCCTCTTGAATTTCCTGGTGTCAGTTTTCCTAGCCTGGCATATGGTTTTATCACACTGGGGGGGAGCAAGGTGACCCAGAAACTCCACAGTGTGCCTCTACTTTCACAGGGAGAGGTTTCTTCTTCTGGAAATGGTGTACGAGAAGCAATCTTGTTGCAGATATTGACACATTTCTGTGAGTGACAGTCTTGTTGAAAGAATGGGAGATTAATGTGGATTGGAGGTCTGAATAGTGTTTGTCAGTTTGCAGTATGTAGTTAGATGTTTACAGAAGCAAACTAATATAAGTGATCAAATCCTTTAAACATCTAAATCCAACAGCCAACGATTACTTAAGCAGTAATGCACAATGCCAAATAAATATGACTTGATATCTAGGCCTGATGCATGTCTGCTGTAGTTTCAGCCCAGCCGGCAACAAAGCACCAGGAAGCTGCTTGCTCACTCCTCACCCCACCTGGTGGGATGGGGAGGACAAAATAGAAGGAAAAGCTTGTGGGTTGAGACAAGGACAGGGAGGGATCACTCACCACTTATGGTCACAGGCAAAAACCAGACTCAACTTGTGGAAGAAACAAAATCAATTTAATTTACTACCAGTCAAATCAAAACAAGGATATTAGGAAGTAAACCCAAACCTTAGAACACCTTCCCCCCACCCCTCCCTCCTTCCCGGCTCAACCCCACTCCTGGTTCTCTCCACCTCGGCACAGGGAATGGGGGTTGGGGTCAGTTCCTCACACCTTGTCTCTGCTGCTCCTTCCTCCTCAGGGGGAGGACTCATCACACTCTTCCCCTGCTCCAGCGTGGACTCCCTCCCGTGGGAGACAGTCCTCCACCAACTTCTCCAGTGTGAGTCCTTCCCACGGGCTGCAACCCTTCACGAACTGCTCCCACGTGGGTACCTTCCATGGGCTGCAGTCCTTCAGTCACACACTGCTCCAGTGTGGGCTTTCCTGTGGAGTCACGGCCATCTTGAGGGGCCTCTGCTCCCCCGCTCCCCTCCGTGGGCTGTGGGGAGACAGCCTGCCGTCTCACCACGGGCTGCGGGGGCATCACATCCTCAGATGCCCCTTCTCCCCCTCCTTCTTCACTGACCTTGGTATCTGCAGAGGGGTTCCTCTCACATTTCTCTCTCTCCTCTCCACTGCAGGTTCCCCTTCTCAAATCTGTTCTCCCAGAGGTGCTACTGCCATCACTGATAGGCTCAGCCTTGGGCAGCGGTGGGTCTGACTTGGAGCAGGGGGACCTTCTAGCAGCTTCTCACAGGAGCTGTCCCTGCAGCCCCCTCCCCTGCTACCAAAACCCTGCCACACAAACCCAAAACAGTATCTCATGCAAGATCTTATTGTGGATGTAAAAGTGGATGGAAAGGTGTGACGAGGTGACAGCCTTTCTCCTATTTACTTGTTTGAATCAGGCTTGCTTTAAGGTTGCATGGAAAGCTTTGCTCTCTGATAGCTCAGTGCCGATAGCTGTGCTGAAGAGTTTGGAATTGTTCTGATTTGTAGTGTGGCTGAAGGACTAATCTTTTCTTCTACAGAGCAGGTGTGGCTGCCTGGAGCTTGAAGTGCATTAGTGGGACAGTCTGGAAGGTCAGTATAGCCTCTGCCACAAATATGTCTCTTCTGAGCCACATGTTTAACGCCAGTGCTCTATGGCTAGGGGAGGACAGTAACTGTACCTTTCAGGACGTCTCATAATGGCTTCAAGTTGATGAAGGAAGTAACTAAGCATGCCTGTGAAAGACCTAATCCCCTGCTGTAATGGGGACCTCTAGTCTTCTCTTGCCTTTGTTCTGCTGGACGTATGCCTTCAGTTGTACAACTTGCGCTGGTTGAAGTGACAGCAGTGATAGATCCCGACTCTTTGAGTGGAGGTCATGTTTGTGGTGTGTGTTTTAAGAGAGAGAAGAAGAAAAGCTTTTGCTCTGGAGGTTGTCATCCAGTAGCTAAAAAATTGCTGGTCTCTGGAGTACACAAAGCCGCTGTCGGTGCTGTGGTGATAGGGGAAGAGGGTTATAATTCCGCCTGCAGGACAGCTATGTGAAATGGAGCTGCAATCCCAGCTGAGTGGTGGAAATGGACACAGTGAGAATATGCTGGAGCCATGGTTGGACACCAGTTAAACAGCCTAGAGACTAGTGTTGTCAGTGGCAGGACTTAAGCACACTGCATTTCTGAGCTGCTGTTCTCCAAGATCCTGAAAAAAGACAACAGTCTCTTAAAGAACAAAAACCAAAAAACCAACCAAACAGAAAAAAAACAGAAAAGAAAGTGACTGTTCAGCGCTGGTGGCAATGCACTCCATTTCCTGGTGTTAGTAAGAGACTTTGACAATTTTTGGTTGTGTGCAGCAATATCTAAGGCTTGCTGACTAAGGGTAAAATATGTAGAGCTATTTACTTCTTTCCCAATCACCATTTTGTTGGGGAAAAAGGATGCAGAGCTATGTTGTAGGCATTCTGTCATTTCCATCACTGTATTGATCCTTTCTTTGTGAAAGCAGTCTTACTAGCAGTGCAATGGAGAAGAAATAGGAACAGTGTGAGAAACGTTACTGCTCTACACTATCAACAGGTGTGAACATTGCCTTTACTGTGCCAACCTTGTAACTTGAGCGTGGGTGCAAGTAGCAAGTGGAGGTATTTCAGTTTTTATCTTTTGATGTTTGATAGTACCCTTGAACTCAGGGCCCCCTTGTCAACACAGAAAGCTAGTCATCCTGCAGATCAGCACAATGATGATAAAGAGCATACACAAATAGCACTGCAAACACGGGGGAACTTACTTCATTGTAAACTACTTCAGACATTTCAAACAGAGAGAGTGCAAGACAATGACTGTACTTTACTTCTGTTTCCTTGCAACAAACTAGTGGTACATATACATGTGTTTTAACTTGCTATTGTTGTCCCAAAAGCGGGGTCATTTACCCGGTGTGCAAAAAGCCAATATATACACAGAGCAGAAGTATTTTATTCCAATTCATGTTTGCGCAAAGATGGGGGCTAGGTGGTAATCCACAAAGCTAGCTTCCCTCATACCTCAACAGGCAAGCAATTTATACAGTTTAGTTTTACATATTTAGTTTCCAAAGTTCTTCCCCAAAACTATTATTGGTAGTCACTCATCTACCGCAGTTTCTATTGGGCTGAAGTTTTCCCCACTTAGAATTTAACAGTAGAGTGTTCTTTTATTCTACAGCACATGCTCAAGGAGAGTAGGGGGGTTAGTCTTTTTGGTCTCCAATTGAGTCGGTGGTCGTGATGTCCCCCTGCCAACTTTACCTTTCCCCCAGTTACCGAAGGTCTTTGCTGACTTCATGCCTATTAGCAATTATTTCAACTTTTTAGGATGTTCCCTTCTTATCAGTCTTTTAGGTCTTCTTCAGGGACACGGTTGTTAGCAAGGCATGCATTGGTTATACAAAGGGTATCTTGTTTCACAAGACCTTTGTGGCCTTTTTAAGGTGGCTTAAGTACACCACTATTACTCTCAGCTTTTCTAGGGCATGATGGGAAGTGGTTTATAGTTTACTGTGTTATACATGTTCTGTGGATCCTTCAAGACTAAGTATCTGTTGCACATTTTTCTGTGGTCTTGTGGGACCTCAGATGTTAGAGGTCTTTCCTCTGTATTCTTATGTTTCTTCAGCTGATTTTTGCCAGCAGTGGGAATGGGTAACCCATGAACAACAGGATAATATACATATTTGCATAACATTTTTTTATTTTAGCACCAGGACTATGTTGTGTAAGTTTGATCTCTTTTACTAGTAGTTTAGCTCAGTATTGCATCTTAAGGTATATTCTTGATAAATAAAAAAGCTCAGGCTACTGCAGTGTCTTATGGTATGTAAAAGAAAGTCACAAATAACAATAAGTATGATAAATGCAGTGGTATGCACAATGATGACACAACACTTTGTGCTAATGACATTACCATTACCTCTTCCTGGTAGTCTTTGGCCTTGATGTGCTATCCTTTCTTGGTGGTGGCTTTGTAGAAGACACTGGAGGGAGAGCAGTAGCTAAGTGTTGCAGTGTCAGTTGACAACGTACTAAGAATTAGAAGAGGGCTCGATGGCAATGCCTCCGCTAGCACTGGTCAGTGTAGCATCTGTGCTTCAAGTTATGGCAGTTCTCTTTTTTCTTTTTCTTTTTTTCCTTGCTTCCTATCCACAGTATATTTGCCTATGATGCAGGATGTTTCCTCCTGGATTCCTGCTGTAGTAAGTAATTGTTCAGCTCTGGGAGTAAGCAGTTAAGTTTTTGCATTGCTTTGAGTTTGCTCCTGTGATCTAGCTTCCATGACTGATACTCCTGCTTGCCAACTTGAGTTAGTGTAAGGCTTAATTAAATGTGTAAAACATTTTGAACTTACTGAGTCATTTTCCTGAAATATGGTTTGTCATGCTGTGTGTAGCTGGCAGACTTGCATACCTTTTTGGTTCTCAGAGTGAGCTTTGAATAAATAATTGGCTTTCAGTGGGGGGGGGATATTTGGTGTACATACTGTCAGCCTTGAAGTAACTGTATAAAAACAATATTTAATTATTAATTTTAAAATGTCCAAGACTAACGGGTGTGTACTTAGCATGCAAATGGAAAATGTGTTCATCTGTTTGCTTCGTGCTCATCGTAGGATTTGAAAACCCCGGAGGCTTTGGTGTCTAGGTGAAGTTTATACAGTCCTATTGATGAAGAAGGTAGGCAGAATCCAGCTCCTGTCCCTGGAACCATGCAGCTTCCCTGGATTTGAAACAGGAATTTGAAAACTTATCTTTTTTTCAGACAGGCAAGCAGGAGTTCTCAAATACATCAGGACATCAGCCAGGAGTGTCTCTGACATTGTGACTCCTGCATCCTTGCTTTGACTTACTCTAACTCTTTAGTTCTACACTAAACCTTTTTGTAAATGTAGCTTTAAGAACCTGAATATTTTAAGGTCTAACTGTGGCAAAGAATAGAAAACTAGCTAGAATGTCTGAATTGGGAGAAAAGAAACTTTAAGCTCAGCTTCTGTATAGAATAACTGTTTATCTCTTAACTGGTTGATGATTCACTGTTGTGACTGATTAGATCAATAGGAAATTACTGTTCTTTATTCTTGTCCTTATGAATTTTTACCAGGTTCTACTAGTCTCTTTTTTTTTTTTAACAATTCTTTTAAAGCAGTCTAACTTGCCCCATCAGCTTTGGGAGAAAATTTGACCGTGTTTATTTGAAAAGCATGAAATAGGCATTTAATGCCAAATCTTGTAGACTGACAACATGCTGTAGGGACCTGAGTTTTTAATCTTTAACTTTTGTAGTATAGCTGCTAATTAAGTAATTGTGCACTGGGCTCTGATTATAGGTAGGTATGGCAATCTGTTGCTTCTCTTGCCCATGAAATGTTTTATCTTTGCACCATAGTTCACTTTCAGCAGTATCTAGAGGTATGGAAAGTGCTTGCTACATGTTTGAAATGGCACCTTCATCAGTTTGCCAGGTTTGGTGCTGGGACTGTGGTCGTTCATTGTTGTGGTTTCAGCCCAGCTGGTAACAAAGCACCACACAGCTGCTAGCTCACTGTGTGCTCCCCCCCAGCCACGGTGGGATGGGGAGAAAATATAAAGGCAGGCTCATGGGTCAAGATAAGGACAGGGAGGGATCACTCACCACTTATGGTCACAGGCAAAAACCAGACTCAACTTGCGGAAGAAACAAAATCAATTTAATTTACTACCAATCAAATCAAACCAAGGATATTAGGAAGTAGAACCAAACCTTAGAACACCTTCCCCCCAGCCCTCCCTCCTTCTCAGCTCAACTTCACTCCTGATTTTCTCCACCTCCTCCCCCCGGTGGCGCAGGGGAACAGAATGGCAGTTGGGGTCAGTTCATCACACCTTGTCTCTGCTGCTGCTTCCTCCTCAGGGGGAGGACTCCTCACTCGTCCCCTGCTCCAGTGTGGGGTCCCTCCCACAGGAGACAGGACAGTCCTCCACGAACTTCTCCAGTGTGAGTCCTTTCCGTGGGCTGCAGTTCTTCAGGCACAGACTGCTCCAGTGCGGGCTTTCCCATGGAATCACGGCCATCTCTGGGGGCCTCTGCTCCCCTCCATGGGCTGGGGGGGGACAGCCTGCCATCTCACCACGGGCTGCAGGGGCATCCCCTCCTCTGGCGCACCTCCTCCCCCTCCTTCTTTGCTGACCTCGGTATCTGCAGAGGGGTTCCTCTCACATTGCAATCTCCCCTCTCCACTGCAGGTTCCCCTTCTCAAATACATTCTCCCAGAGGCGCTACCACCGTCACTGATGGGCTCGGCCTTGGCCAGTGGTGGGTCTGACTTGGAGCTGGGGAAGCTTCTAGCAGCTTCTCACAGGAGCCGTCCCTGTAGCCCTTATCCTGCTACCAAAAAAACCCGTGCCACACAAACCCAAAACATTCATGCAAGATAGTGTAAGGGGATAGGCATAGGAGGTTTTCTTGGGAACTATCTGACCCTTAACTCCCACCTGCTTTGGCTGGAGTTGAAGATATGGCTATTGCAGAATGAGCTGAAGTAGTCTTAAGAACCAGAAATGCCTTCCATTATTTCTTCTATGTTATTGTTTTGGTTTTTTTGTAGTGGCCTATATGTGGTACCTGTTCTTTAAATATTCCTCCGTAACTGTCTTTGTGTTGCCTTCAAGGCATTACAACTACTTCGTTGTATTTATGTCAGTATCTTGGTGGCGTTTAAATGTGCATTGCAAGCATACTTAGAGAAAACAAGTGGACAAAATAAATGTTACCGTTTGGTGACTTAAACAACTGTGACTATCTATGAAAACCTGTGAGCCTTCTTTCTAACTGGCATTGCTTATGACTCAGTTATGAATGTGAGGTAAAGGTGCTCCTGGATTAGCCAAGTTAACTTTTTCTTTACTGTAGATATTAAGGGAGAGAGCTTGTTGCCCTATGTCAATCTACAGAGCCTCCTCTTAAATTTGGTAATTTATTCCTGGCATAGTAATCCTTGCCCTTGCTGAAGGTCTTAGCCTTCATCTTTATTGATAGAAAGCCAGCTATACACTTACTTATGTCAGACTGTCCAGCAAGAAAAGAATGTGTGCAGACTGAATGTTTCCTGTGTGCTTATGCAGGCTAATTTGAGCAGAGCTTCTGATCCTTCCCATTGAAGACAGGTACAGCATCTCAGCTGTACAGCTGGGATGAGATCAGTCCCAGGCCCTGGGAGAGAAATGGACCATTAAAATACTGCTTTGCCTAGCTTGCTCTTCCTGCTGTTTTTCATTCTTTAACTAATGTGGTTGCACCCTGTGTGGACAGTTGGAAGAGCTTCTTTCTATGAGGTGCAGCAGCTCTGTATCCCTGGCTGCCAGCTGGGAGAAGTGTTTAATGATACCATAAGCACTATAACAAGGCAGATGCTGACTGCAGGAAAAGCAGTGTAGGACTGTTTTCCCTAGCTGTCTGGATATAATGGCTTGTGCCATTTTGAAGAGGAAGTCTAACCTGGATTAGGGTATTCCTTTCATAGTAATAAAAGACCTTCTGGAGGATGGGGAGCACCTGAACATGCTGTTCACTTGGTTGCAGCAGAGAATACAGGTGGTGGGTGGCTCCTCTGTGGCAGCTGCAGGGTGATTAATGTCTGAATTTCTGACTGCAGCTGATAGAGGTAACTTGGGCTTCATCTTTCTTTGTCACAGTGGACAGAGAAACCCTCTGAAATTCTGTGCTACCATTGATTTGCTGCCAGATCATCTTCAGATGTCTTGGAAAAAGTGGGGTGGCTCTTCCTGCACTGTTTCTCTTAGCTCTTGTATCTTCTGCAGTTATACTTGGGCATCATGCAATGTCCAAACATACTGCTCATGGTCACTTGATTTTAGGGTCACTAACTTGCATTGTTAAAACTGTCTTTCATATCTCTGTAGAAGTAAAGGAAAAGTAAGATAATGTAATGTAATACTGATAATTTATTTTTCTGTTGGGCTTTTCACAGCCAAACAAGTTAAATGTTTTCAGAAAATATAATGAAAACTGGAGTTTCACCTGATCTTGTGACTCCAGAGCTTTAAAGAAAATATGAAACAGTGGAAGATTTGCTTAGGGGGTTTGGGAGTGTATAGCTTTTTGTACAGGAGAGATCTCCTTGCTTATGGTCTCATCAACAGCAAAACCCTTTAGCCTTTCAATATCTGGGCTAGGGACTGCTGCTGGGCCTGAATAGCTGATTTTCTGACGAAGCTCGTGGCTGAAGGCTGTAAGTGTGCTGCAGCTTAGTGGGGGAGAGCTGTTGCTGTACTCTCTGTATGAAGAGGCCTGCCTCAGGGCCCAAAGTTTCACATGTAGATTTGAAGAATTATAAGGGTTTTTTTGATCTGGTGGGAAAAGTATTTTCCTTATGATGCTAGAAAAAGTCAAGAGTTTGGCACACTGTTTATGGAGAGTCAGATAACTGCTAATCTGGGCACCCATATCTATCTGTGTGTTGCATATGACAAGTTATTGTAACAAAAAGAACATCTTTGAAACTGAAATGAACAACTTAATTGCTTCTGAAACATTTTGACTTCATATATGGCAACATAAATAGTAGACTAAATCTGTTAAAGTAGAAGCAAAAGAGCTCCAGTTCTCACAAGAAAGCGGATATGGGAGACCAGGATCAGCTTTCCTTGCTGTTTGAAGATATGGAACAGACATAACTCACTTCCCAGGTAAGTGTTGCAGTGGGGCGAGTGCTCTCTGCTGCTGGGATGCAGTTCAGCCTGTGTGGATTAGCAGAAATATTCAGTGACTGAAGATGGTACCAGCTGTATACAAAGGTGTTTTGATGCATCCACTCAGGTTTTTTTTCCCTCTGGTCTTCGGACTAATTTGAAGACTAAGGCTGAGGCAGCTTAAACATAAAAGTAGCCTAAACCCCAGAGGTTTGGGTGCTTATAGGAGAAACTGGATTAAAATCGTTTTCATCATGTGTTGCTGTGGCACAACATAGAATTTCACAGGGCTACCAGACTTAGTGTTGAGATGGGTAGATGTGACTTTTGCTTAAGCAAAGCAGATATTTAGTTTGGGTTTTTGAATATTAGCCTGATGAGATGGATTCAGACATGTTCTTGCACAGGCCAATGAGCGTTTTAGCATAACATGATACCTGGAAACATCCATAGGCAAAAGGGCCAACTGAATAAAAAAGTCTGTTGGGTACCTCCATCTGTGGTACAGGAAGTGTTGCCTCTCCTGTCCTGTGTCTGTATTAGTCACAAATGTCTTAAGTGACTGTTTCTTGGGGTTTTTGGTTTTGTTTGTTGTGGTTTTTTTTTTTGGGGGGGGGGCAGACATGCAATGTACGCCTTGTGTCTTTTAAAGTTATTTGAATACATTGCGCTTCTGTAAAATGCACACTGAAATAATTGCAGATAACATGACGTACATTTCTTACCAGGTGCTGCTCTGTAGCTGGTTGCGGTCGTTCTGCAGCTGTGGGATAGAAAGGTTCAGTACCAGGAGTACCTAAGGGATGGCAGCATGAGCTTTCACTAATGAGTGGGCACTCAGTGTCTGAAGACCCTAACCCATACTACTTTGGATGTATTGTTATGTTTTCTTGAACTAGCTAGACTGAAGCTAGCAAATAAACTGCAGTCACATCTTCTAACTGCAGTATGGATGTGCCCGCAGTCTGTTGCTATGGGGACAAAGAGAAGTCTCATTTTAAAGAATTGTACTGAAAACTCCCATACTCTGAGACTGCATGACTTGTAAGCAAGCAATTATGCAGCAGTCTATTGTTGAAGGATGCTAAGGTTGATAGACTTGATTAGAAGTTTAGCCTGTTCCTAGGAAAGCAACACTTAAAATCACGCTGATAGCACAGCCCTTGTGAATACTATGGCCAGTTTCAGTCAGACTTGAAAGAGGGGTAGGCACTTAGACCTCTCTTCTCAAAGGTTTTGTGAAAGTTGACAGATGAGCAGAGATGAGAGACTCAACGTAGTGCCCGATGGAGGGGAGAAAAAGCAGAACTGTACTTGGCCACAAGCCAGTACATACTATTCAATGAAATAAGCAGGCTAGGAAACCTGTATGCTATGTCCCTGTCCAAAAAGGGGAGAGGAAGAAAGGAGCCGGAGGGAGGATAGCCATAAATCTGTTGAGAAACAGGCTCTGTTAGTTCTGCTTCTTGTAAAACAACTTTGATTTACCTTTCTTTCTGGGAAATCTTATGTTCCCAAAAGTAAGTACAGAAGACTGTCTGCTTCCCCACAGAAACCAGATTGCATTTACTGCAGCTACATGTTGACCTGTTTTTCAACTTTTCTTTGATCTAGTTACAAGACTAGCTCAGCTTTGAGAGAGAATACCTTTTTAAAGACCAAACATGTCGTGGCTTAATTTTTGTCCGTGAGAACAAAAAGCAGTTTTTATTCTTGTTAATCGAGTGCTATGCAAAGGTGAACCCGACTTGTTTAGGAGGAAAGCGCCGTGCAGCACTCCAGAATTACCTGTTCTTCAGTGTGAGCCCGGGCTGGCGGAGCTGTGCCGTACCGCGGGCAATGCTGACACCTGCTGCAGCGCGGCTGAACAGTCGGGCTTTGGAAGCTCCTACAAGGTTCAGTAAAACTTAGGATGTCGTGAAGCTTTTGCTATTTAACAAGTCATCGGTTCAGACATCAGATAGCTCACTTGTACGCCTCGCTCGTCTTTCTGGCAGCTAGCAGAACTGGTGCTGTAGTGAGCAGTGCAAACTCGGGAGCCCGATATTTTGCGAAGTGCGGTCCCTTGTTACTTGTGGTGACTTCCTTCCCCAGCTGGCTGAGTTTAGGCCACTGAAGACATATTTCCGCATTATATAAGGGAGACATCCACTCTATTTTCTACAGATGGAACTGCCTCAGTCATGTTACTGTCACACTTAGGGCATGGAGCGTCTTACCTTGTTGAAGGGAAGTGAGCAGGTCTCGGGGAGTTGAAACAAACCTAAAAAGCAGGGTAAAACTTAAGCATGGCAACTAAGTATTTCTAGTCTAAAGTTAAGCTATTGCAGAGCTGCCAGATAAATTTTGTATGTCCATGTTTTAAACTACTTGGTGATGTGTCTTGTATCTTTATACCCTTATGAACTGGATGTGGTATAAGTCTGTTGCAGATGATAACACTGAGGTGCATCTTACAGAATAGGTATCATAGCTATAATTATTTACTTTATTGTAGCAAGACTTTATCTTAATTCTCTGCACAGCCATACCCCCGCCAAGTATTAAAAGAAACAAATCCTGCCACCAAAACAAACTATGACAATCTAACTTGGGAGGAGCTGCTGCTTTGAGCATGAGGCTGCTCTAGATGACCTCTAGAGGTTGCTTCCAGCCTAAATGATTCTAAGCAGCAGGATTTTAGCCTCTGTTTTCCCCCTGTTCTGGCTTTAAAGAGTGAGAAAGGATTCATTCTGTGTTTCTTCTTAAATCATAGTCTGCCATTTGAATGGAAAGTGCAAGGGAAGTGCTAGTTGTTTCTTAACCGAATAAATAACCACGTTGTCAACTCTTGCACGGTGTTGGGAACATCATCACAGGGATATAGCAGCGTTGCAGAGCACAGTAACTGTGGTGCCATGTAGGGATCTGACAGGGTGACTGACACTAGGTAACCTGGGTACAGTTGTCAGTTTAACTTTGGCAGGGTTGGAATGCTATTTGGGGTGCTGTACCTGACTGGGTGACATGTATTAGTCCCAGTGTCATAGAGCTCAGTTCAGATCAATCTAAAGCAGGGCTGCAATGAGGTGTTTTGATATTCATGGTATATGCATTCATCTTACTCTTCAAATTTCTTAGTTTTAGCTATTCCATCTTTTAAGCCTGTTACTTAAATCTACAGCACCTTGTTTTAAGCAGCAACAGCAGTGCCATGAAGGGCAGCTCATCACGAGGTTCTGAGGGTGTTTGTTTCCATCAGATGGCCCCTTGGGGAGAAATGCATTAGCGGGGAGGGACTCCTCACCTCATCTCCTTGTGCACAGCTACCTCTGCTAACCAGCCGCTTCAGAGGTATCGTGCCACTACCCTGCAACAAGAGCCTTGAGTTGCAGTGCATAGCTGTAACCTGTAACTAGAGCAATGGAGTTATTCTGGGGTAATGAGTTAAGCTTGCACTAACTTTGTCTGGCAGTAGAGGTCTGTCTTGTTTGGAAAAAGGATTTTTATCAGTTAAGAGTGAATCATTATGGGAGAACTTGAGTAGCTCTTTAGTCATTTTGGGGTGGGGCTTTGTTTCTTTGAATACCAATTTAAACTTTTCTTTTTTTTTTAAGTGATAAGAGCTGGTCTGACAGTGTTGCATGCAGTTAGGTGAATCGCATTTGCCAGTAGCTGGGAAACGCTGGCAGTCACAGAGCTGGTGTGAGAAGCCATAACTGGAAGCTTGAGCCTGTACCCACTCCCCAGCCCTCATAGCCAAGAACAAAGCTAGAAACCACTGCCAGATTTTTAGAAGTGTGGATGGCTAATCGCTGTGAAGGGAGCTTCTGCTTCTCTTGAAGCTTTCAAGTCAGAACTGAATTCCTTTCCAGAAAATAGGCTTTAGCCAAACCCCAGTTATTTGGCTTCAGATAGGCACAAGTGGATGAAAATTCATGGCTAATATTAGACAGGAATTGTTTAGTAGATGCTCATAGTTATTTCTTCTAATGTTAACTCAGAAAATTACAAAGCTTCTGCAAGAATGTTTATCTTTTAACCCAGATCAGCTCTAAGTATTTTCCATATCCAATTATCTGTTAGGTCTATGAATGGAGGGACTCCATACAGTTTAGACATTGTTTTACAAGCCCCTAAAAAGCACAGTGTCGTGGTTTAACCCCAGCCAGCAACTAAACACCACGCAGCCGCTCACTCACTCCCCCCCACCCAGTGGGATGGGGGAGAAAATCGGGAAAAGAAGCAAAACCCGTGGGTTGAGATAAGAACGGTTTAATAGAACAGAAAAGAAGAAACTAATAATGATAATGATAACACTAATAAAATGACAACAGCAATAATGAAAGGATTGGAATGTACAAATGATGCGCAGTGCAATTGCTCACCACCCGCCGACCGACACCCAGCCAGTCCCCGAGCGGTGAATCCCTGCCCCCCCCCACTTCCCCGTTCCTAAACTGGATGGGACGTCACATGGTATGGAATACACCGTTGGCCAGTTTGGGTCAGGTGCCCTGGCTGTGTCCTGTGCCAACTTCTTGTGCCCCTCCAGCTTTCTCACTGGCTGGGCATGAGAAGCTGAAAAATCCTTGACATTAGTCTAAACACTACTGAGCAACAACTGAAAACATCAGTGTTATCAACATTCTTCACATACTGAACTCAAAACATAGCACTGTACCAGCTACTAGGAAGACAGTTAACTCTATCCCAGCTGAAACCAGGACACACAGGTTTTCAGTGTGGGTTTTCTGTGTTACTTAAGACTCAAGCCTTCTCTAGTTCTGACATCACTGTCTATTAAAGTATGTGATCTTTCCTTCTTTAACCCCTTGGTTGTACTGTTCTGGTATGATATTTCCCTTTAAGGTGTGATGCTGCATTGCACTGAAGCTGTTGGAAACTTATTTTTGGGTTTGTTGAGTTATCTCAGCCCAAACACAGAAACTACCATTTATGAGTCAAAACTATGATAGTTCCTGCTAATCATCTTGCAAATAAAGCATCCTACAACTTGGGTAACTACGCAACGTACAGATGGTTCTCTTGTTCCCTCCACCCAAACTTAAGACACGTTTGCTATTAATCAATATAGACTTCAAAATCCTGTTTGCAAATTCCTTCTTAATTTTGCAGATAAGCATTTGTGAGAGGCAAAACTTCTTCCATAATGTCATGGTCATAGATGAACTGGTCTCTCACATTAAGGCTTAGCAAATTTGCTCTGTAATGGTAGTTCTTTAGGTACTTGTCATACAGAAATTTTAGAAGGTAAACGCAGTGCAAAATTCTGTATAAATTAATTGGATAACTGAAAATATATTGAATTTAGCTGAAGGTTGCTGGGTTTTTGCTGTTCAGTGTGAATACGGTCCTGCATGAGCTAATGCTAAATCAAACACATCTTGCAGTTGCCTAAATCAAATTGCAGCTTATTTTATTGCTCTCTTCCTGATTTTGGTTTAACTGCATGTTGTAAATATAACTTCAGAATCATCCAGTATCGACAGTGTTTCTGCTGCCTTATTGCTTCCTGGATTCCTGGATCCCCCTGCCACCCCTGAAAGATGAAACACCTAGGAAAAGCTATGAATTTTCCAAGCATTAATCCCCTTGTGCATTGTTTTCATGTGCCTTTGTTTATTTGGTAGGGTTTGTTTTACTGTAGCTTATGATCCACTGCCGAAACTACTGGAATTGTAACAGAGAGTATAATCTCACTACCTTACATGAGATAATGAGATGATAACAAAGGTGATGGGAAGGGTTTTTTTTAATCTATGAGCAAAGAATTTGTATGTTGTCATTGTGACACTATATTCTGCATTCATGTTTTTGGTACATCCACATAATGTCACAGTAGAAGAATAATGGCATCTTTAATCAGGAGATGAAAAAGCACTGAGGGTGAATAGTAAAAGGTTTTTTAAAAACATCACTCGTAGCTATTTCGAGAAATCTCTTTCAAAATGCTTAAGAGCATACAGGTACAGCCTTGTTGTGCCAACTATTGTGCCATTGTGTGTACCTATGAGAGGTGCAGAATACAGGCTTTGGAGCATTAACCCTTTTTCTGCTTGTGAAATGTACAGGACGTACTGCAGGCAGGAGGAAGCCAATAGGCTGGAACAGCAGAGCTGTGCCACTGTGCTGATTTTTCTCATTTAGAACCCTGCGTTCAGTTCCAGTCACTTCACTTTGAAAAAGCATAGTGAAACATGGTTATTGAGACCAAATAGTTGGTGGAAAATTATTAGAGGAATGGAGAGAAATATATATGAGGAGATGGGAAGAATATTAAACCTTTTTAGTTAAAGGTGAAACAAGTAAGAGAGTTCTTTTGGTTTGTGTGCTTTGTTTTTGTGTAGAGGAGTGAAGATCAATCAATTCAGTAGTCAATTTTAAAGTTTTTTCTTTCCTGTATGTATGTCTAAAATGTGCAAGAATCACAAGTAAAATGAAAATGCAGGTAGATTCAAATGAATGCTTATAAATGAAGAGAGTAGAACTAAGTATGTATTTTATCATAAACGAAAGATGTGGCATGTTTCCAGTTGTGGGCTCTCTGTTTTCTTCTGAAGTCTCTGGCCGAAGCCATGTATTACTTCTGTTTCTACAGTTATGAGCGAGGCATAAGGGTCATATAATAAATTGGTTTTGTAACTCTGAAAATGTATGCTTTTAGATTATCTGTAATCTTAGAATAATTGGAGTGTCCAGAAAAAAACAGATGCCTAAAAGAGACACACTTGTTAGAGCATTCTAAATATATGCTGAGATGTAAGTCTGAATCTGAGGCATTCACTTTGGGCAATAGGCTTTCCTGGTTCACTGTGCGAAGGAATGACCCACAATGTAAATTCATCTTTACAGCAATTATTGTAATAAGAACAGTATATGGTATAAAAGCTTATCTGTTCTCATAGCAACCTAACCACCTGGATTATTCACTTGGATTTACTCTGCCTGTCTTAAAGGTCAGGAGAAGTTAGGAATCTGTGGTCAAAATCTGACCTTCCACAGCTGTTGTAAGTGTTAGTTTGTAGGCTAATAATAATTCGCTGACATGGCATATTTCCAGTATATCTCTAAGTTACGTATCTACCATAAAGACAGGAAAAAACAGCCCAAAGCATAGAAACCCTATGTGATTCTAGGTCGCAGCCAGAGCCAAATGATCGGTTCCTCCTCCTGCAGCAGTTTTGCTTGGTTTTTTTGCAGTGACTTTGTATTCAGAAAGACACTTTCAAGTGCTTCCTATTTTTTTTTTTTCTTCTCACCTTCCTCTGCCCATCCCTTCAGGACACTGTAAAATTTATGCCTAAAACTTGAATCCGAAACCAGAAGCATTCATGCCAAGCACTGTGTGTCCTTAGAGCCCTGCTGTCACTGGATCCCTGTACATGCATCTGCATCTATGAGGTCAGAACCAGCATACTGGTGGGAAGGTGGTGATTTGACCTTGTACTTCTCAGATTATTTTTTCCAGGTGCTTCTAACACAGCTCTCACTTTGGCTTTTGGAATTACTGCCTTTTTATTAAAAAGCAGTAAACAAAAAAAAAAGGAAAGAGCTGAATCCTATCTCTAACTGAAAGAAAAGGAAATGTCAAAACTCAAACATACAGGTTCTTGTTTTCCAGGCAGTCCCAGCAGTCAGCTGCAATTGCAATGAAAACAATAGCTCATAAGAAAAGTAGATGGTACTTAAACCTCAAGTCCAAAAAATCAATTTACTTAAGTAGTCCTTGCTCACAGTTGTGTTACAGAAAGCTTTCTCTGTGATCAGAGCTTGAGCATACAATGTTATGTCTCCTTTGATGTAAGTATTACCTGTTGGCATGTTTTCCTGTCCATCGTAATGATAGTGGTTCATGTTTGTCGTGCAAAAATTCTGGATTTAACCTTATTTTATTGCTGGAAAACTAGCTCTATCTGTAGGATTATGATGGAAATTAACTATTGGGGTTCCCCAAATTGCAATTTAGCTATATTGTATCTGTGGATAAAAATAAATGCTTGAAATTGCTGTTGAAGTTGCTGAATGGCAACTTTCATTGTCTTTCAAAGAAATCTTTATCTAGAGAGAGAGATTATATCATACTGAGTACTGATTTTAAAATTAAAAAAAAGAAAACTAGAAAGGTGAGAATCAAAAAAAAAAAATCAAAAAAAAAAACCCGCCCCAAAAAAACCCCAAAACCTGCTTGTCAAGGGACTGTTGTGTCTTGCATTTTCCCAATGCAAAGAGTTAGTCTGCTAACTAGGGTCTGGTACTTACCTAGTAGACATGGTGCATTACGATCTTGCTAAGACAGTTATTGCAGAACCCCACTGTTTTATGGCACCTGAGAGCTGGGTCATCAGGAGAGCAGAGCCCATCAAGGGTGGATCTGAGCTTCAGAGCTGGCAGCTTCCCTTGGGGTACTGCTGGCTGGATTCTTCAGAGCTCAGCCATCTGTGTGCAGCCTTGTCTGGAAAGTACAGCTGCTTATTTTGGTGCCCCTGTGGCAGCTGGACCTTTGTTACAATCTCTTCATTGTGGGTGAGGAGTGAAACAGCATTAAATTGTTGGCTGCTTCCATTATGTTCTTTCTATATGTGGAAAGATTCAGCATCTTTGGGTCTCATTTCTGTTCAGAGGTAGTTCTTTAAATGTCAGGGTCCTAGGTGCAATTATTTGCAAGACATGTACTTCTCAGAAATTAAATTTCTTTGAAAGTGTGTTAGGTGTGTGATCCTGTCCGTGAGTGACTTCCCTGAGGGTCCTTCTCTGGACCATTGTCCTATGATTTGCACTGAACCTTTACAAAGAAGCCCTGATTCCAGTTTCAGGATTGAAAAGTTGAGGTGCAGGCAAGACTGAGCTGTCACAGCATGGCTGGCAGTGTCCTGCTGCGTAAATCACACCAGAGCTTAATGAGCTATGGTATAGAATCATAGAATCATTTAGGTTGGAAAAGACCTTCAAGATCATCAAGTCCAACCATCAACCATGCCCACTAAACCATGTTCTGGAATACCTCGTCTACACGCTTTTTGAGTACCTCCAGGGATGGCGACCCAACCACTTCCCTGGGCAGCCTGTTCCCATGCTTGACAAACCTTTCAGTAAAGAAATTTTTCCTAATATCCAACCTAAACCTCCCTTGCCCCAACTTGAGGCCATTTCTTCTCGTCCTATCTCCAGCCTCCTGACAGAAGAGACCAGCACTCACCTCACTACAACTCCCCTTCAGGTAGTTGTAGAGAGCTGTAAGCTCTCCCCTCAGCCTCCTCTTCTCCAGCCTAAACAGCCCCAGCTCCCTCAGCCGCTCCTCATAAGACTTGTGCTCCAGGCCCCTCACCAACTCGGTTGCCCTTCTCTGGACACGCTCCAGCACCTCCGTGTCTTTCCTGTAGTGAGGGGCCCAAAACTGAACACAGTACTCAAGGTGCAGCCTCACCAGTGCCGAGTACAGGGGAACAACCACCTCCCTGCTCCTGCTGGCCACACTGTTCCTGATACAGGCCAGGATGCCATTGGCCTTCTTGGCCACCTGGGCACACTGCTGGCTCATATTCAGCCGGCTGTCAACCAGCACGCCCAAGTCTTTCTCTGCCGGGCAGCTTTCCAGCCACTCTTCCCCAAGCCTGTAGCGCTGCATGGGGTTGTTGTGACCAAAGTGCAGGACCTGGCACTTGGCCTTGTTGAACTTCATATGATTGGCCTCGGCCCGTTGATCCAGCCTGTCCAGATCCCTCTGTAGAGCCTTCCTACCCTCAAGCAGACCGACCCTGCCTCCCAACTTGGTGTCGTTTGTGAACTTGCTGAGGGTGCACTCAATCCCCTCATCCAAATCATCGGTAAAGATATTAAACAGAACGGGGCCCAACACCGAGCCCTGAGGAACACCACTTGTGACCCGCTGCCAACTGGATTTCACCCCATTCACCACTACCCTCTGGGCTTGGCCATCCAGCCAGTTTTTCACCCAGCGAAGAGTACACTTATCCAAGCCATGAGATGCCAGCTTCTCAAGGAGTATGTCATGAGAGACAGTGTCAAAGGCCTTGCTGAAGTCAATGAAGATAATATCCACAGCCTTTCCCTCATCCACTAGGCAGGTCACCTGGTCATAGAAGGAGATCAGGTTGGTCAAGCAGGACCTGCCTTTCATAAACCCATGCTGACTGGGCCTGATCCCCTGCTTGTCCTGGACTTGCCATGTGAGTGCTCTCAAAGACAAACTGTTCCATAATCTTCCCCGGTACTGAGGCCAGGCTGACAGGCCCGTAGTTCCCCAGATCCCCCCTCTGACCCTTCTTATAAATGGGAGTCACATTGGCAAGCCTCCAGTCCTCTGGGACCTCCCCTGTTGACCAGGATCGCTGATAGATGATGGAGAGTGGCTTGGCAAGGACCTCCGCCAGTTCCCTCAGTACTCTTGGATGGATCCCATCAGGTCCCATAGATTTGTGAGTGTCCAGATGGCGTAGTAGGTCCCTAACTAATTCCTCCTGGATTAAGGGGGGTATGTTCTGCTCTTCTTCCTTACCTTCCAGCTTAGGGGGTGGAGTACCCTGAGGATAACTGGTCTCCCTATTAAAGACTGAGGCAAAGAAGGCATTAAGTACCTCAGCCTTTTCCTCATCTCTGGTGGCTATGTTCCCTTCTGTATCCATTAAAGGACAGATATTCTCCTTGGGATTCTTTTTACTGTTAACTTATTTGTAAAAACATTTTTTGTTGTCCCCTACAATAGTGGCCAGATTTAGTTCTAGCTGAGCTTTTGCCTTTCTAATTTCCTCTCTGTATGATCTAACAAGAACCCTGTACTCCTCCCAAGTCGCCTGCTCTTTCTTCCAGAGATGATAAACTCTCCTTTTTTTTTCTTGACTCCTAGCAGAAGCTCCCCGTTCTGCCAGGCTGGTTGTTTTCCTCAGGGGTTTGACTTGTGGCATGTGGGAATAGCCTGGTCCTGAGCTGCTGCCTGTAGTGGGCACTTCCAAGCCCAAACTGCTGTGGATTTTGGCATTGGTTATTTTGGAAGGGGCGTGGAGTTCTGTTTTCCAAGGTCAATGCTTTTGATTTGCTACCACATCTTCAGTGCTATCCAGAAAACAGGCAGTATCCCCCTGTGTTCCGCTTCCTCGTTTCTCCTTCAAGGTGGCTTTTGAGGAGCTTGAATTGGTGCGTCAGGACAGAAAAGAAAAAGATGTTTCATACCTCCAGCGTTTTGAGGAGTGGGAGGGGAGAGAAGAAAAGGTTTTCTGCAATCCAAGCTTCCTGATCAAATATAATCAGTTTACATCTTTTTTTCAAGTACCTGTTCTAAAAAATAGCCTGAAAGCAGATAGTTATGCTGGTATCTTTCTTGATCTAAGTTAATAGTGATCTGTAAGAGAGCAATATCAGTTCCTTTGCTGCGTAGCCCCCATTGTCTTGAACAGATTTGCATTAGTCAGTTGTCTGGAGTGTAAGAGAAATCCTTTTTGCACCGTAAAGGAAAGAACTCGCTCCTCTGTGTATTGGCCTCAAATAATTGAGGGGGAAAACTTGACAAAAACCTCAGTTTGGGTTTTTTGAGTATGCAGATCAATAGCACCATGAGCGAAGACCTTTGAACCCCAATGGCAGCATGTGTGTCAGTAGCTGCCATGCTGCCCTTGCCGTGGGTTTGCTAGTAGGGCTGTAAGAAACAGAACTCAAGTGCTAAAGCAGCAATTTTTATTGCCACTGCCATGGCTCAGTCCAGTGGCCAGACATCAGGAAAAATTCCTCTCCTTGCTCATAAGGGCTTTGGGTCAGGAACTAGGCTTCTGCACATCAAGATGGGAAACCTGTGACTGACAGCGGAGCTGGTGGACCTTCCCTTTGAGAATGGGGGCTGGAGCGTTATGTTCCCAGTATAGATGTGCAGTTACCAGAAGTTGTGTGTTAGAAGCTGCTGCTCTTAGAGGTAACATTTATTGTTTAGGGTGTCCAAGATAATCTTATTCAGAGTCCCATTTCTAAGCACAAACAAATACTGCTGGATTTGATCCAATATTTACTGATTTGTCGACTAATTTTTGCAAGGGGTCAGCTAACCAGGGAAGAAACTGTCTTGTATTATGTAATTCTTCTGGCATTTTGTAAGTTTGTGAATTCATAAATCAAAACAGGAGGGAGAATGGAGAACTGTCAGATACAGGGACCAACATTCAGTTAGAATTACTAATAAAATAGTTTAACATTATTTTTTCAAATTGTGCTTCCTCTCACACTTCCTTTTTACCTGTGTGAGTTAAAGCAGGAAGGTGTTTTATCTTTTCAGATTTGAGTTACCAAAGGAAAGTAGAAAGGTAACTGAAATAGGCATAGAAAAGGATATCTGTAGCACCACCTACCTTTGTATGGAACTCTTTAATATTGGCTCTAGTGAAGAATAACACTATACTTAAAGACAAATCTGAGCTATATTTGTTTTTAATATAAAATACTGTAATAGATGCTATATATGCAAAACTAAATACAGTCATGGAATACTTTATTCCTTTTTCAGTCTTGCAAACATTGCTTATGGCTAGTTAGCTTCTCTTGGGATGCTAATGCCATCTTTCCCATGAGAGTTAGTATTAGATGGGAGCAGGCCTGCTAAGAACTGTGTAGTTCATAAACAAAAATAAAAAATACTTAATTAAAAAAATGTGGTGTTTCTCCTATTGGTTAGGTCGGAAAGATGAGGTAAGCATTCATCAGTGAATGAAGCATCTTTCATATAATTGCTCAAGCAAGCCTGTATAGCATAAAACATCATACAGACTCGAAAAGGGCAAGTAGCGGTGTCCAGATGTAAAGATGTTATGCATGTGGAGTTTGAAGGACTTGTTTGTTAAATGTTGCGTTTAGCTGAAAGGGTTGTGAATAAGCAGAAACTGTATGTGTTAGGTCTGTTGACTGTCACATTTAACAAAAAGCAATTATCTACCATAGTAACCATGACAGAATTCAGAATGTATTCAGACATACATAAATACCTAAAAATAATGCTAAGGGGTGTCTTCAGTCCTCGATGTTCTTCTTGATTTAAAACAAAAAACAACAACCAAAACCACACCACCCCCCCCCCCACCACCCCCCCGCAGAAATTCAGAATTATAACTGAAAGTCTATCTTTACCTTTTCTGTAATGCAGCTATTTTCCAAAACCTGGTTATATATTAGAAGGCATAAAAGAATGTCTTTATGGTACTTCCAGCTTAAATCTAATTGTTCAGCTTGAACTGCACTTTAAAGAACTAGGTGAATCCAGAGACTGGGATGATGACATTATCTCAAAGGAAGTCAGTCTTCAGTTTTTTTTAAGAGTCTCTTCAAAGTATTTTAGTTTGTGTATATTGAGGAAAACCTTGCATCCTTTATGGATGTCAGTGTGGAAATGAAAATGCAGCCAAATAATTACAGTATGAAGAACTGAAATTCTAAGTCAATGCTGTTTGACTCTGGTAAGCTCCTAGGTGGAAGTCAAAATACTAAGAAATGACGCAAATCCTGGTGAACTGGAGTAAGAATTGTGAGTTTTAAATTAGAAGCAATATGCTTCTTGGTAATGCATACCCTAAAATTGCAGGGTTTTTTTAACTGTATAACTTGAAGGGCTCCAAGTTTTAAAACCAAGCTTGCCCTTTTATAGCAGAAACTCTTGAGAAAGATACCAGGGTTGCAATTTATATTCCTGCTGTATGTATGTAGACGGTTTCTATGGTGTTTTCGCCATCCTGTTTTTACAGGTGTCTTTGATTTTTCTCCACCTTACACAGTGCACAGTGGGAGTCTTCTAAGAAATGTTCTTTTTGTCTTTTATCAAAATTGTACCCAAAGGCTTCAAGCATATAACTCACCAAAGAAATAGCCCCTGTCTCACTGCTCGGGTTCCCCAGCTGCCAGTTTTGGAACTATTTCTTGAAATGGGACTTGGAATCATCTTCTTGGCATTCTCTTGATAGATATCCTCCTGGTGCAGGATGCTTCACAGAAAACTTATCTGCAGTTCTCCACCATCAGGCTGAACACCTGATGGCCAGAATATCTTTTAAATACTTTCACCAGGTCTACTGCTTACCTTCAGCTGTTGGTTTATCTCAGTGGCTGTCCTGGGTCTGTATTTTTCTCACAGCCATTACTTTGACACAGCTTGCGTTTCTGTTCTGTGGCGTTGTCCATGTGCCTTTTTGGTAGGACTTGGACTTCCTCATCGGTGCATAGTGGCATCAGTTCTCAGAATTTGGTTCTGTGCTTTGCTGCAGCTGTGATTTGCCTGTCATGTTTGGTCCTCCCTTAAATACAAACCTCTGCAGCTAAGTATGTGCTTAACTTCAAATGTCCAGTTTCCTTGGCTCACCCTAGACCTTGCCACTTGCTGGAGGTTAAGTATGTGTGCCTCCATAGGAGTGGAACTTTGCAGTGACATTTGAGAGCGTTTGTGGTACTTAAATTATTGAAGAACAGGACAGCAAGAAGGCAGAGGAACAAACATGGCTCTTGTGGTAAGGGAATGATGCAAATAGCAGAAACATGATACAGGTAGAGATTGACTATTACAGATTTGAGGGTCTTTTTTTCAGCTGCAGCTTGTGTGAAATAATATTTATAGTATAAAAACAGGAGATGGAGATTTGAGAGTGACTGACACTTAGTGTTTTGAAGAAATTCCCCTCATAATACATTTCTGTGTATCCTCACACACATTAACTCTTCAAGCACTACAGTACTGGTCAGGCAGGTAGCTTGATCACGAAGTGATTTTAAACTGATTCAACTATCTGCTTCGGTGTGTGCTCTGTTCTTAAATATAGGGGTTATCCCCTTGGCATAGCTGGGAGTGCACACTGTGTTTCAGATCAGGTTGTCCTACAGCACTTTGCTGGTTTAGAACACCAGGCACCCAGGAGATACAGCATCGCTGTGTGCTGCTGAGCCCTGTCCTTCCAGCGCTGGAGCTGAACTTCGCTTGCAGATTCCCAAAGGGAAAGCAGCAATGCCCGTGATCTCTGGTTCCTATGACGTTGAGTCAAGCTCAGCATTGGTACGCTCTATAAATATCTCCGTGTGTAATCTCTTTCTTCATAGAGATTTTTCTAAAAACTATTCAAAGGAAATAAGTCCCCAAGTGATTTAAAGAAAATGTAAACGACAGGCTCTTTCCTGTGCTTGGCTGAGTCACATCCAATGTGCACAATTAACAGGTGCGTGGTGGCAAACTGCGCTCAGCAGGCAATGCTGGGCAGGTTTCAGAGTCCTGAATGTTGAATGAGTTTCTTCTGTAGCACGGGGTTTGAAAGGATCAGCAAGATAGTGAGCATCTCAGTACCTCTCTCATTCTCCTGTAAATTCTTGCCTCTGGATAAGCACCTTTTTTAACTTTGCAGGTTTTCTAGAGAGAGATGCAGACCTCATACCTGTTCTCTTTCTCCTTGTGCTGACAACACAGCTAGCAGGTTTTCTAGGGAGAGATGCAGACCTCATACCTGTTCTCTTCTTCCTCGCGCTGACAACACGGCTATAGGCTTTGGCTGGAGCTGGAGTGTCTGTATATAGCTTCCTCGTTTGAGTCAAAGATGAGATCCAGCCTAGCTCTTGCCTTTTAATCTGTTGCTGGGCTGGCGTCTGGTGACGCGTTGAGCTAAGCTGGCTGCAGTGAGTTAATAGAGAAGAGGAAAGGTGTCAAACCCCTGCGGAATGGTTCAAGTACTTGCGGTGTCTGACCCGTATCCTGAATGCTAAAAAAAAGATGATAAAGCTGCCTCACAAGAAATTACAGAAATTTTTCCTTAAGAAGGTAAAATGCTTTTTTGCTTGCTGCTTTGCTTGCTTTAATTAGGTTGATGACAAATTTTGACAATTGCATTGTTGTTGTGCAGTTAGCCTTGTGATTTCTTTGCGCCGAGATGCCTCAAACTGTTTTCTCTATGTAATGTTATTCTTGGCTTGTGGTTTGGGATACGATGTAAAGCATCAAAACCGTACTCGAGCAGCATGCTACGTGGGTTAGTTTGATTACAGCTGCAGTTTTCGGGTTCTGTCACCCAGTTGTGTTATGCTGCCTTTTAACGTTGCTCCTTGACTCAGTAGCACCGTATATTCTGAATCTGTCAAGCAATTTTAGTGCTCTCTAAGTTTTTTTGCAGTGTAAGAGAGAGAATGCTGCTCGTTGACTGGTGCTTATTTAAAAAAACAGTTGATATTAAAAGATGATGTGCATATATTTTACATGTAGGCTTTATATTTGTACTCTGTTTTCAAATATACCCATGTAACTCAGTAGAGATATGGAGACATCTAATAAAAAACATATTATACTTTCAGGTAGAACTCTGTTTAAAACCACCCCTAGATCATATTTTTCTATTAAGCACTATACCTAGCTAAGGATTGAGTGCCGTGGTAATTAGCTATCTGAAATAGCATTCTTGTCTGCATTATCTCTGGATCCTGTTTTGGCAACATATCCTGTAGGTTATGAAAATATACGTATATATGCTGGTTTTTTTGCTCCCCCTCCTTCTCATCTTAGCTGTTCACACACACAGTTTATTAGTGGTTGATCAGAAGCGCAGTCTGTTTATTCTGTAGAGCATTTCAATTTTAGTGCACCGCTCTCTGTCGTAGTCAGTTGGAGTTTTGCATTTTCACCATGCGGTATAATTTCACATGTATGGGATTTCATACTGGTATTTGTAATATGCTGCTTCAAAATAAAATATTCATCTTGGTTGTATTCGAACTAAAACAGTTTTGAAGGGGTACAGGAAAAGACAGTTCCATTTCAGTGCGAGTTAGAATCTGGCACATAGTTAACTGATTTTTGGCACCTTCACAGATGCAGATGGTTGGTTGTACCTCTTACTCTGGAGTAAGTTTCCAGCATTTAAATGTTGACATCACAGTTATGCTGTTGAACTGTCCTTTTGGGGTTTCTTATGTCAACTGAAAAGAACTTTCCCTTTTGCTAGAGTATATACTCCTTACTGCTGGCAATATCTGATCAAATGTTCATAATTCCACTGGGATATAATAACAGCTGTGGATTTACTGTTACACTTCTGCATATAGGACTGAAAGCACCCAATTGATTAATGTGGGTTAAAGTGCAAGAGTAAGATGAATTATGCTAGATTTGATTTTAATGTAGCTGCTGAAAATGTGTTTGAGCTACTGGTTTGAAGTGATAAAGTGAAGGTGGGTGCAACCAAGGTGGTGATGAGCATAATTTAACATGGAAATAACAGCAGGTCATTGCTAGTCTTGGGAGTACCATAGCAAGTTAGTGTCTCATAAAAAGATGTGTCTGTATGGTGCCACACAACAGGGGATAGGGGAATAGGATTCCCATACTTGCCTGTGTTGATGGTTCATGTTGTTTCTCTGGAGGTGGATGGAGTATTTGCAACAAACTATGTTTTTATTTGTGGTAGCATGTGAAACAAAATTGGTGAAAATATCTGCAGTCCTTTTAAGAGTTATATGCTGGTTCAGTTTGTAGAGGTTTTTTTCTAGAGGAAAAAGTGGCTAGATTCTGCCCTCTGCTTACGCGCGCATACCCTGGACTCAAGTGAGTGCATGATCATATTAGGACAGAAGCGTGACTCAGACTGGTCTTGTGCTTTGATTTAAGTCACAGGAATCAATAGCCTCTGTGATCCCAGACTACCTGATTATACCATAGCTAGTTAGTGTTGAGAATTCTGTTTCCCTTCTTAATGACTGTTGCATGTGAGCAGGCAGTGCTGTGGTTAGAAAAAGAAAAAAGTAATCTCTAATAACTGGGAGATGAATTAGGTAAACTATGTCCTTGAACGGTGGCTGGGAAGAATTAGTGGATATTTTTTGGCGTTTTTTTCTGTGATAGTCAGATACAGAGTTCAGCTAATGATTTCTTCCTTTACTTATGTGGCCACTGTCACAGCAATACCTTTTTGAAGCAAGTTTTGAAAAGGACCCATAGCTCCCTTCTTTCTTTTGTGAATATAACTTTACAGTGGTCTACCTGATGGCTAGCTTACCTGAATATTGTTCAGATATTGGTGCAATTAAGTAGCTAAAAGAACATGCTTGTAATTTTGCATACAAAAGAATGCTCCAAATTGACAAGTTCTTTAAAATAATTAAGTAGATCAGACCTTACTGTATTTCCTGGGGAAAAATATCTACTGAAGAACGACATTGAATTTGATTATTGCAGTGAACGTCTCCTTCAGAGCTTACTCTTCAATATTATGTGCTGAAGCAGCAGCCGAACATCTTATCAGATGTTACTCAGCTTACTGTTTGTGTAGGGACCAGCAGCTCTTAGGCAAGTGAATGATTCTTTTTATGTACATTGAGGGGTGGTTTCAGAGTTAAGACTTTAATGGCTATGTTGAAAATATGACTTTGCCCTGGAGAGTGACTGAAAACTGGCATGTTGTGTTTCAAGCTCACAGTATTATTCAGTGGTTCCTAAAACAACTTTTTTTCAGGACCAGCAAAAATTAGTTGATAACAGTACATTTACCAACCTTGTTGCCTACTGAACTTCAAAAGAACTGTCGTCTTTCAAAGAAAGGACAGCCGCTTAATGTGTGCAAGTGTTCTTCCATGTAAATTTACCTGTGCAACTCAGTTTCTCCTGAAAGCTTTGTCTGAAACGATACTGCAAAGGCAGAGAGAGGTGTTCCTCCTGTAGCATAACAACACTGAATTAGGATGCTTTACAAAATGCGTATGCGTAGAAAGTTCAACATCACATAAGCTGTTTGATTTAAGGAATGGATATGAAAATCACTGCTTGTAGTAAACTATAACTCAGTAATTGAGTCAGCAGGAAAATAAAAAGCTAGTGGAAAAAAATTTTGCTTTGAATGGCATTCTGGCAGAGAAAAATAGGTTTTATTAAAAATGGGTAATTTAGAGTTTCACTGTTTAAGAGCAAGATGCAATCTCTCCTAATAGGAGAAAAGCAGTTAAGCAAAACAAATTAAGACTTCAGCTGATGCCCTCTTATAGGGATCTGGTGCTGTAAATGCTGATTGCGTGATTTATGGAAATGCGTATGTTCTTTGTACCTTTAAAAGGGAGGATCTTTAATTATTTTCAGTGTTGTGAAAAACAATTTGGTTATGACTGCAGTATTGGCAGAATATTGCTCTGTTATAGCTTGTGATAAATGTCTCTGCCTCTTCCCCATTGCCACCAAGAGACGTTTCTGTCCTTAGGGAGAACGTATGGCTGAGTCACTGATACAAAGGAGAGCAGAATGAAAAGATACATAGCACCAAAGGAATCTGACAGTGCAGACCTCTTAGAAGTCTTTCTGTACATTCACACATACGCAAGTCATACATATGGGCAAGGTATTTAGTGATCTTTATGATGTTTCTGATTTTTTCATATTTTATATAAAGCAATATATTTCATACAGATGTCTATAAGATTAGCTTTCTTTGTCATATGCATGCTTGTTGTCTATTGTGTTCTGAGGAACCTAGGCAGCTTGTTGAGTTGAGGGACTGCTGTATCTTGGTGATGCTACCTGTCCAGTATGGGTAGGGGGCTGGAACCCTTCAGAACAGAAGGGTTTTCAAGTCATCTCCCCCCATGCACACACACCTCTTGTAATATTCAGTGTCACGGTTCCTGTCCTTGGTGATGACGTTGATCGGTATAGGGTCAGCCCTCAGGAGCACGGGGAATTTTAGTGGTGTTTAACTGACTTGTCTATTAGTACATGAATATTGCAGGGCCTGTGTGTTAAGGCATTGAAATGTGCCTGATCTCGCAAGTAGTCTGGTTCTGTCATGGCTGGGACGTTGTTAGAGAAAGGTGGGGATAGTCCTCTTCAAATATGTCAGAGAGTGTGGAAGGCATGAGAATTCACTTGTGGACCTGTTTTGAATGAGTATGTGGGGTTTCTCTTGTGTTTTGTTTTCTAAATAACCTGCTGTCGTAGTTTCAGCCCAGCCAGCAACAAAGCACCACACAGCCGCTTGCTCACTGCCCCCCCGCCCCCCCCCCCGCCCCCAGGCCACAGTGGGATGAGGAGAAAATATAAAGAAATGCTTGTGGGTTGAGATAAGGACAGGGAGGGATCACTCACCACTCATGGTCATGGGCAAAAGACAGGCTCAACTTGGGGAAGAAACAAAATCAATTTAATTTACTACCAATCAAAACAAGGATAATGGGAAGTAAACCCAAACCTTAGAACACCTTCCCCCCACCCCTCCCTCCTTCCTGGCTCAACCCCACTCCCGGTTCTCTCCACCTCCTCCCCTCCAGCAGCACAGGGGAACAGGGAATGGCAGTTGGGGTCAGTTCCTCACACCTTGTCTCTGCTGCTCCTTCCTCCTCAGGGGGAGGACTCCTCACACTCTTCCCCTGCTCCAGCATGGGGTCCCTCCCACGGGAGATGGTCCTCCATGAACTTCTCCAACATCAGTCCTTTCTGCGGGCTTCAGTTCTTCCTGAACTTCCCTGGCGTGGGTCCTTTCCGCGGGCCGATCTTCCGTCACACACTGCTCCAGCGCCAGCTTTCCCAAGGAGTCACGACCATCTTGAGGGCCTCCGCTCCCCTGCTCCCCTCCATGGGCTGGGGGGGGACAGCCTGCCGTCTCACCACGGGCTGCGGGGGCATCCCCTCCTCTGGCGCACCTCCTCCCCCTCCTTCTTCACTGACCTCGGTATCCGCAGAGGGGTTCCTCTCACGTTCCAATCCCCCTACAAACTGCAGGTTTCCTTTCTCAAGTACGTTCTCCCAGAGGCGCTACCACCGTCACTGATGGGCTTGGCCGGCCAGCGGCAGGTCCAACATGGAGCCGGGGAAGCTTCTAGCAGCTTCTCACAGGAGCTGGCCCTGCAGACCCTTCCCCACTACCAAAAAATACCCCGCACCACACAAATGCATAACATCTACTAATAGGTGTGTGTGTGCGTATACATGGAGGGTTTTTCCTATATCTGGCACAGAGAAGGTTCAGGTTGGCTCAGTTGCCAGCTGGAGCCAGCCTCCTTGGCTCAGTCTGCAAAGACCTCGGTGCTTGGTTCGTGAGGGCTTTGATTTCGCGTATGATGTTGGCCCATCATGACCACTGTTGACATTGCTTTGTCTCCTAAGTAAATGCTAATGAACCTTCATTTTACTATTGTGAAGACTAAGATAGAAAAGCAAAATTACTTCAGCTTGGCAGTTGTAGGGATGCTGTTGAAGCCAGGTATGGGAAAGGAGTCTTTCTGTTATTTTCAGCCTATGCTGCCTCAGACTGTTAAGCAGAGCTGTTGTGGTCTGGAGCCAGCAAAGCTGCTGACCGGGTATGAGGACGACGGGTGACTGCAGGTACAAAGACCTGAGGCTAGTCAAGCCGGGCGTCTTCCCCACATGGCAAGGGGAGGAGAACAGGTTGGAGCTGGGACACCGGGTCAGGGGCAGAGCTCCGGAAAGCCGGCCTTGTGTTACTGCTGCAGCTGCTGGGGGGGGACTCAAGGGATGGGGCAGGCTGGAGTGACCTCTGTTTGTCGCTTCTGCATGTGTGGGGCTAGCTGCTGCCCTGTGATCCCTACCCTGCACTTGGCAGCAACATCCTTCTGCCTCTCTCTGGGGCTGTGGTATAGGTAAGATAGTGCAGGGAGGAAGGCTGTTTTGCCACATATATCCGTGTTTCTCTAGCCAACCACCTGCTTTGCTTATGCCTAGAGTTGACCCCGATGCTGTATTGTCTTCCAGCTCTAAACTGGTGTTAAGAAATAACTGATCTTTTGAACATGCAGTATTAACTGCAAGTCCATAGATGTCTTTACAAGGAACCTTGCTGAAAATTGTGTGCTAGAAAGTATGCAATTATTTATAATAATCTAGATCCCTGAAGTCCAGAACAGGTAGTGGCTAGGCATGGCCCTTTGAGCAAGTGATTGCATACAGAGAAACCACTGTCAAATGAACTCTTGAAAACACCAATTTTCTGAGGAGAGGAAAGAAGAAACAACTGAGTGTTATTTCTGGCTGGGTTTAAAAGGAAAAGTTGCAAGCAGGAGCAGTCTAGGCCTCTCACCCTTGGTCATTCCTGGTAGTTTAAAAAGACTTACCTGCTGCAGTTTCAGAAGGTACATCTTGGACCTGCCTGCATGACACTGGCAGGAATTAGGGCTCTTTGAGCTTTTGGCTCCCATGTTATTACTGCACTGAGTGGCAGAGGATGCAACTGTGTGTTTTGTTGGTAGTCTGTTTTGAAAGATTGCAGGGGAAGCTTTCTAAAGCATGCAAGTCTCCTAAGATTCATGAGACATTAACAAGACTAGCATGCTTTTGAATGTGTGTTTCCTGTAGCTGAAGTACTGTGTTCAGTTTTTGGTAAGTGTCAACATGGAATGAAGTGGACTGCTTGCAAAAAAAGAGGGAACTTTCCTTAGGTCAAGGCAAAGGCTTTTAAAATTCTGAGTTTAGCAATGGTTATAGTTGTGTATTATAATACATATAATATACATATATACAACTAATATAAAGACAAATAATATACATGTATAATATAAGATATATAATATACATACCACAAAGTTGTATCCCCATATAAAAGGAGTATTAAGGTTGAATATAAAGCACTCCTGAACTTAAATTTCTTGATGACAACTTTCAAAATTACACTAGGAGCTAATCTTTACACTTAAAGGATTATATTCTGTTCTTTCCCCATGCAAACAAGACTTGTACATATTTATGCCCTCTGTATTGGTGTCAGGGTTGTAAAGGAGTTGTTTTATTTGGGGTAAGTGGGGAAGGGTTTGTTTTTGAGCTAAGCAACATACATATTTTTTTCTCACCTTATTCTCAGAAATAGCTGAACCAGTCAAGCTTGAAAGTTTGCAAAAGAATTGAGCTTGAGGCAGTCTTCTGGCATGGAAAACTTCAGTCTAAATAGATCTGATTTGGCAGAAATAGGAGCAACTGAAGCATAATTCTGTGATGGGTATATGTCAGCAGATTCAACAGGAGGTGGTGCTCATGGAGGTGGTGTGGGAGCCACAATACTGAGGGAGAATGCAATTCAGCTGTTGGGGGACTGTGTCTTCACACACCCCCCCCACCCCGAACTTGAGTGTCTTGAGCAATGCCATGCCCAGTTCTGTGAGCACAACCCAAAAATGTCTACTACGCACACCTCTACTATGTCAGTGGGACAGCTACCGTTATCCATGGGTTGTGTAACTGGATTGCAGGTGTGATGCAAATGAAGATTAAGCCCAATCTGAGAATTTGTTTTGTGTGGTGAATGTGCGTCAGTGCAGCCTGGGTGGAGTTGTGTTGGCATGTCATTTGGTACGTGTGATATGGCAATCATTTCAAGGTCTAGACACAATAGGGATTACATATGGACAGGGAACTTTTTATTCCTGTACTTGAAGTGGAGGAAAACTGGGTTGCTTTTAAACTGTCACAATGCTACTAATGAGAGGTTTGGATAGAATAGCAGTAGTTATGTGCAACAGCTTTATATGTAATGTGAAAACTCCCTGAATTTCTGATATGAATTAAGGAAGTAAAATAGCAGCTGTATTTTCCTGAGCCCAAATGCTGAATGGGGCTGATCCATGGCTCTTTACTAGCAATTTACCTACAGGCTTCCTTCTTCCCCCTGTTTTGAAAAACAGAGAAACAAGTAAAAAAAAAAAAAAAAAAAACAAAAAAACAAAAACTCAAACTAACCACCCCCCCCACCCCCCCCCCCAACCACACAAACAAACAAACCTGACAGTGGTGCAGGAGGACCTGTGGAAGTGACAGCAAATTCCCACCTCCTAGATGTACCTGTTGACCTCCTATAAAATGCTCATGTGGAGCCTAATACTGTCTTAACGCTTCGATAAGCGTTGACGAAGTGTGAGACAGACCTTGGTAGCACTTTGAGAAAAGTTGTATTGTTTTGGCCAAGAAAACGCCCTGGGGACTGTAACTGCTACCAGGAGATCTCTGCTTTCAGCGTGTTGCAACCACTCCGTGTTCTTTGCCTGCAGTGGAGCTCGGGCTGTGCCGCTGCCCATTGCCTGCCTTGCCCCGCTCCACAAGGCATCTCACCTGGCCATGACCCACCATCACCTTCCTGGGAGTGCTGGGGGAGATGCTGGTGAGAGTGGGACCTTGCTGCGTGGGGATGTGGGCGTGCTCTCAGCGGACGGCGCTTGTGCCTCCCTGGCTGAGGACGAAGGACCGCTTGATCTGTCTCCTAAAGCTTATGTGTCTATAGTGTTTCACCAACAGGCTCTCATTTTGGTAGGACTGGGAAGGCTGTGGAATACGGTCTGACTGAGGAATGCTGGCTGGGACTCCAAGATGGGAAGAAGCGCTGACTGGGGCTGAAGAAAGGAATGGGGATTTTGACACTAACCTTTGTAAAATTGATGGGAATTTCCTTGCTATAGCTAGCCTAGTATGTCTATTAAGCATGTCTTGCAATTTATTATCGTTTTTAAAGAACTGATAGGTAAAGAGGAAGACTACCCGAAACACCATTGTAACATTAAACAAAAGAAAATCAACAGAAAATAATTGTGTGTGGTGTCACACGCTTATATACACTAACCTTGGTCTTATGTCGATGTATGTTAGAATGAGATGTTCTCCCCAAATCCTTCTTGCACAGGGGTGACATCTTCCCTGGAGTGCGGGAGAGTAGTAAGATCTTTGATGACTAGTTGCTGTAACAACTCCTGCCCAAGGGCCTGGTGCCGAGTGTGCAGAAAGTGCAAGGCTTCACTCTTATGTGAGTCTTTCTAGTATTGTGCAGATCTTTGTACTGTACAGTTATTTCGTGAAATGTGCAGTCAAACAAAAATTAAAATTCATGAGGAGAGGTATGGTATATCACAGCTTTCTCTCCCCCTTCTCCTTTTCTGACACGTTTCTCATTTCACACATTGCTTGACATCGCACAGTGTCTCTTAGAGATCGTATGACTAATCCACTGTTAGTTCCTGAGAGTCCTCACCTGAAATATCTTTTTCTTTTGGCTGGAGGCAAGTGGTGGTGCTTTGTTCTCCAGGATCTTGCTACTGGCATTTGGGAATACCTCAGGGCTTCAAATATGTTCCTGTACTCAGTGTGTTGGGGCAAATGCTAGTGTGTTGTAAACCCTTTAAAAAACCAATCTTTTCTGAGTTTGGGAAAGGAGCTCTCTGAGCGGCTGACTCCTGGCTGTGCCCTACTGCCTGCCGCATGCCCCTGAGGGCACAGACTAGTTAACTTTTACTAGCAAAGGTGCAGGAAGATGGATGTGTTATTGCTTTTTAAAGCAAAATTGATGCTGTTTGAGGCTTACTGCTATGAATATGCTTTGAATCTCAAATAAAAGAAACATGTAAGAGCTGAGGAATTAGCAGTCTGAAAAGGGCTCATGTGCTCTGTCTGCTCAGCTGCACAATTGGAGGAAATTATCCCCAAGCCTGTGGTGGGCATGTAATTGCCTTCTGAAAGGATCTTCCAAATACCTGTGTGTGATATCAGGTGAAAGTACAGGGCTCAGGAAACTATTGCACAAGAACTGTTTTCCTCCCCAGTTTACTCAGTTTTGGTATGTTAGAACAATGGGAATGTGATTTCTTAGTAGCCATGACACAGTGCTCTTGTCAAGTGTAGCTGTACTGTAATTCCTGGACGTATCTCTGGAAAACAGGTGACATTGCTTTTGTATCAAGTCTACTTTCTCCATACTTTCTATAGTTGTTGGGGTTTTTTCTTGTGAGAGGATAAGTGGCTTTCTGTAAAGAGAAGCTTTTGTGTTTTGTTTCTATTAATGACTCTGAAGCGTGGTGATCTTCAGGACAAGTTATTGCAGCTTTTGCACCACACTCTAGCTGATGTGGTACATAATGCTGGAGACCTGATTTGTTGCAGAGGAGGCTGCACAGAGTTCAGCATAGCTGGTATCTTTTGCCTGCAGTGCATTGGGCCTAATTCTGCACCTGTCACAGCGCTTTTAGAATAGCCCTATAGCATAAAGGGCTATCCCCCTGTGTAGCTCCCGTGGATACAAAGGCCAGAGGTAATAGCAATCCATACGCTGTTAAGGATGGCTGTTCCTGTAGCTTGGCTGTGCGCTGTACATGCCCTAGCTTTTGATGCACCCCTGAATTCTCTTTTTGCTGAGCAGTGCCACACTGTCCACTCCCGTAATGCTTCACTGAGAGCTAGTGGGAACTTATGATGAGGAGTCGATTGAAAGGAGCACGGTGAAGGAGCAGGACTTCGCATCGGGAAACGCTCAGGCTTGGCTTTCAGGAAACTGAGTCAGACTGGAGTCATCTCCATACTCTGTGGGGCTTCTGCGCTCACTGTGGAAACGTGACACAGGGGAGTGGAGTTTGTGTGCAAAGAGTTAGTAGCTCAGCAGCCTTTGTGGGGACAAAGCGAGTCTGAAATAATTGAGGTACATTATTCCTGCTTATCCTGCACTTAATTATTTCTGTAGCCTGTCATCTGAGCTTAACATGTACACTGTATTTGTATTGCCTCTCAAAAAAGCAAAATGTATTATGTCTTGGAAACTCGTAGTAGAAAAATCATCTTCGAATGATTGGGAAATCTGCAGCCCTGGTAGAGGAGTCTGAGGCAGAAAGTGATGTTTATGTGAAAGATGCTTGAAATATATAATCTCCTCTCTAAAGCTGTAACTTTTAAGGAAATATAGATTTTTGATTCAAAAATTATGATTGTTTTTTTAGGGGTTTTAGCTTTCTGATCCATTGAGTGATTTTTCTTGAGACAGTTTTTTGCCTAGCTGTGCTCATGCCTTCAAGGGAGTGCATATTTCTTGATGAGTTCTGGCAGCACTCTGTGTTCATAGTGTTGGCTTTAGTCAGTTCTTCTTTTCTGCACAGGTAGTATGCTAGATCCTTTGTTTTAACTAGACCTTGTGATGATAAGTATCAGTTTCTTGTTCTGAAAATCAGAGCGTTCTCCCAATGGCTTGATGCTCAGTGGTTCCAAACAGGTACTTTTACCTGCATGGAAAGCTGTCTGTTAGGGAATGTACCTGTAAGTGCTTTGGGCACCGTTGTCATTCAGATTATTTATCCTTTACTGAACTGCAAAGCTCATGATTAGAGGGGAGAATGAGTTATCAGCTTCAGAAACAATTAATGAGTAACTTGTGTGAGCAAGTTCATTTCCTTCCAGCACCACCATTTCCTTCGCAGGTATCTTGAATAGCAGTTAGTAATGTGCCTTTTTTTTTTTTTTTTTCCTCCTTCTTTAATTTATTGCTGTTCCATTTCCTGGCTGACTTTCTGACATATTTCTTTCAAAGCTTTGGTCTGTTATACTTGATCTCTCTTTCTTTATCTTGATCTTCTTTAGCAAATAATCTTCAGTTTTAGAAAGCAATAAACTGCTAATAGCATAGTTCAGTGAATTATGAATTCACATGAAAATAGATTTATAGGTTTATTAATGCCAGGATAGTATAAAAGTTCTCAATTGTCTTTGAGCCCTTTTACTTGTGCTGCCTCCTCTACTAGTTTTCTTTTTTTTAACTTTAGGATTATACTCTATTCTAATTCAATGGTGGTTGTGTATGATAAGGTTTATGGCATAAAAGCTTCAGAGCTGCAATATCCGACTTGTCACTGGCTATGAGTTAATGGCCCAGATTCTTTCCTGATCCTTTTGCTGGGATGCCAGAAAGTCCTTCATGAATATGATGGTACTTGGTACAACATATGTAAGCATTTCAATACTTTAGCCTCTTAATGCTGTATTAAGAGTACAGAAGAGTAGACTGTACAAGCCACAGAACTACTCTTGCAGAGGCGTCAACTTTTTTCTTTTTATTCTTAAAGTTCATGTATTCCTTTAGCTATCTCTTTGGTTATACCTAGTTCTGTACAGCCATCAGAAATGGACCTAAATTTGTACTGTAATCTGTACTGATACTCCTGGGACTTGTTGGATAAACTGGGACAGGCTGGGGAGGGAAGAAGAGAAGGAACTTCAACTACTGCAAGGTATTTAAGCATAGTCATGTTGCACATCAGCACTTAAAATTTAAGTATACATGTTACTAGATGTAAGCTAAATAAAGTTTGCAGGAGAAGAATGTGAACATACAGAAATTAAAAAATAAAATAAACCATGCAGGTTTATCCTTTGAGTACGGTCTGTAACTGTGGTGCAGCAGTATGGCTACTTCTGCCAAATTGCGAGTCCAGTGTAACTACTGTTGAAATTTTTAACAGCAACTATGTCCACTCAGAGTAGTTGGCAATGTGCCTGAAGGCTCAGAGCCTTAGATACCCTAGATGCCTTTGTGCTTACCCAGAAATTTTGAGATGTACAAACAGTAAAATAATCGCTGGTCTTGCAATAAAGCAATGTTAAGTTCACCTATTTTTTTATAAGGCTTGTGGAAACCCAAATGAGAAGCAAGGATTAGGATAGTGGGCTGCAAGTAAGAGTACTTGATTGCTAGCTTTTTGTTCTGTTATTTTGGTTGAATGTTTCTGCATCCTGGGCCACAATATCCTTAACTTTTAGCTTGTGGTGGTCGTACTTTTCTGAAATGAGACTTACAGGCAAAAGTGTGAAAGAGTAGTTCTTGTTGTTTTAAAGTTTTCCCCTTCTTCTCAACTTCCTATTTACTTTTTCATATCTCTTCCCTAGGTGAAATTTGGGAAAACAATGTAAGCAGCATCCTCCAAAATGCATTCAAAGTCAGGTCCTCTGAATATTGTAAGGCTCAGCCTTGCTATGTGTTGCTGTTGCGGAATAGTTACTCCTTTGGTGCGCAGTGAACACAGAGATGTTGTAGGATTCCTGCTTTGGCAAAATGTTTCTGTCAAAATCCAAACAACTTTCTCTTGCCATGGTTCAGTACTAAAGCCTTTCTACAAAGACAGGTGAAACTTGACTCCTTAACTACCTTTTTGCTTGTCTTAAGATGTAGACTATTTTGGAAAAATTGTTTCTCTGGGCTTTGCTTTAAGGAGAAACTTCACTCCTCTGCTGAATCTAAGGCATCTTAAACTACCAATTTTTTCATGTGTTTCCCCTCCAGGAAAAGTTAATGGCTAAGCATGGAGATTTTTCTGTCAAGTCTATTGCACCTTCTCCTTGCATTACATCCAAAGGATGCAGTTTTGAAAAGTGGAACTCCTTTTTCTTCACCGAAGTGACTTTAACCTCTTTCTTTGCTAAATACTCAAGTTGTCGCCTGTCCTCTGGAATCATCCCTGCATTCTTTGCCTTGTTTTCAAGTGACTTCCCATTTGTTTTGTCTATATCCAAGATTCGGCACTGTAGCTAACAGCAAAGCGCGCATGCTGTGCACCTTCTGCTGCAGGCACAAGTCATCCTTCCTGTTTGTAGCTGCTCCAGTATTCTGAATGTCATTCTGGCCAAGTTAAATTTTCTCCCACTTTTGCCAGTGTGATCTCTGTCTTTGCCTTTTCACTTTAATTCATGTCGTCTTCCATTTCTTTAATTGCATACCCTTGAATATGAGTATCAAGTGTCTGCGTAGCAGGTAGTTCTGCACATCCAGCTGTATTTTTTTGCTTGCCATACTGAGTCCAGTAGGTATTAGCACAGACATGTTCCATCTTTTTTGTAGTTTTCCAGGGTGATGCAGCATCTTCTTCCAGCAGTCACTGCTGACCTTCAGAAATTATTTTTAAAAGGGAGAAACATGCGAGTATTCAGCTCTCAAACTCTCAGGAAGTAAAAACTGCAAGCTTGGTACAAATCTTTTCTCAATGACTTCTGGTGCTACTCCGTAAAGGAAGGTATGAGTCATGCAAAGAAGGTACCTTCCTGCACATTTCCAGATACCATGCAGGCATAACTCTCTCTCTTCCTTTGCTTGGGGTTTTTCTCACCTGTTTCAAGCTTGATGCAGGCTACCAAACTGGGTGAGTCTTGGGGGAATTGTAAGCATATAGACCATGGTTACTCGAGAGTAATAAATCCACACTCTAGTTGTGTAGGTGTAGAAATACCTTACCTATTTCTTACTAGCAGTTGTATCAGCTCAGCACTGCCTAGTTTAACCTGAAAAAGTAACTCTGAGATATATCTTCATTTTCAGGTCCCTGATGGGCATGTCTGTATTTCATCTCTAACTGGTTTCCTGTACCAAGCAGAGTAATATTCCATCAAAACCACTAGAAATTGTTACTGACAGTGCATTTGTAACCTACCATATAAAACAGGATTTAGTACTTTCTTTTTAAGAAAGTATTATGTGCCATATTTCTAAGACTGGACTAGTTTCCAAAAGATACCTTCAGAGGTGAGGAATGGTAAGATGTGGCTGTGAGGTCCGCATTAGATATCAAGTGATGCTCTGTATGGAAGTCATGGGGTTGTTCCTTGGGCCAAGTGCAAACAGTAAGTTCCTTAGGAAGACCTGTGTCAGACAAACAGTCCCTGAAGGGCAAGACTGGGGTGGAGGGTATAAAAGAAATGAGAGACTGTTCTTTTACTAGCTCTAATCCAGGATGCACCCTTTCTCATCTGAATTCCTAGTGATAGTTAAATAAGATTTGCAGCACAGACCATACATTTTTTGTTTAATCTGCCCCCCCCCCTTAATAAAATTGGGTTTTAATTACAGTGTTTCAGCCTTTGACTAGAGTGAAGTCAGCCCACCATGACATACTTAAAAGAAAAACAGCTTTTTAGCCAATTGCAAACTGAATTCTTTTCCACAGGAAATTATTTCCCTTCAGCTCTGCTCACAGGTTGGTGAGAGTGGTACCATTCCCAGAGCAAAGAGTGAAGCCCCTTTCGTGTAGGTATCAGATCATGCTCGACAAGATCTCCAAAAAGTCTGTGGGCTGGGGTGCACATTAGGATTAGGCAACAGAAGGTTACAAGTGTGTCTGTCTTACTTTATTTTTTCATTATTGGATTGAAATCGGGAATGTTTATGCAGCCCTTAAAACTTAAAGGGAAGTAGGCACTGTTGAGGGAAAAGTAAATCGTAATACCTCTTAATGCCCATCTCACAAGGAAGTGAGTCTTAAAAAGGATTGCCAGTGCTTTTCTACATTACAATACTAGAATCCAGTAGACAAGTGGAAATGTTATCAAAGAAATACAATACATGTCTTTAGCTTGAGCTGTGGTTAGCTTTCTCTTCTTTTACCATAAAATTTTATTTTGAAGTTTCTTACTTTGCTCACAGCTCTCGGGATTCAGGTATTCCTCAGCTCTGCTTTCAGAGAAGTAAACTGTAGCAGGAGCCATATGATTATACAATGTATTTCCCCTACACACACACACACACACTTTTCTGACTGTTGTAGTTAAATAACAAGGGAACAATGAGTGGACTTTATCGTGGCTTTCTGCTTATCTCTTTCTTTTGACTTTGGACTTGCCTTGGTGTTGTGTTTTTTTTTTTTTTTTCTGTGCTAGATTATTTATTCCCCTCCCTATTATGCTGCACTACACTTCTCACTTCTGAAAAACTGCCACACTAAAAAACCTACCAACATCTTAACATGTATTTCTTTTCAAAGTGATCATTCTTCTGCTCTTCTCAATCCATTGCTTGATGTTGTTTGAAATAAGCCTCTGCAAGCTAAGTGATAGACTTATATAAAAAAAGAAAGTGTATTCTGTGTGAAAGTTATTCTCATCCCAAACTGGTTTAAAATTCTGTTGGATGTTCTCTGCATTATAACTACATAAGTACATTGTTGTGAGTCATTCAAGCCACAGAAATGGGAAGTGAATCTAGATTTTCAAAATAAGGCTCTTCTATGAGCTTACTCATTTGACGTAGTTCTTAGACATTAGCTGTGAGGTGTTGGTACTCTGTTTCTGTGGAAGGCTGATGCAGCAAGCAAGTAGGATCTCATTCCCTTTTATTCTCCCCTTCCTAGCCTGCCTTCTTTATATTCATACTGTTTTCCTCCTCCCTCAAGGATAAAAGAAAGCCCTGTTTAAGAAAAAAAAAAAAAGCTTTCTCAGCTGCTTGCTCAAATATAAGCAACCTGTAAGGCTGGAAAATAAAGGTGCATTTACACAGACTGAAATGGTCAAGGCAACTGCTACAGACACCCTGGCTTTTCCTTAAGCCTTTTAATAAAAAGGAAAATGAATGCTTACTTAAATTTCATCTCAAGGGGATTATCTCTGGAGGCTTTAACAGAATGCATTGTTCAGCTCTGAAAATCAAGGGGATCTTGCAGCCATGGGAGTCCTTTTTGTTGTTTTGTTGCCTCCTCCCCAAAGAACAGCTAGTTAACATGGGAAGGCATCCACCGTGTCTCACTTCTGAGTCTGGTGGGGGACAGAGTAATCTTAGTACAAGACTAACAACTATTGTAGTCAGAAGGAAAATTGATTAGAAAAGTCTAAAAATATTTTTTTTATACTTATTCCTTCAGGGAATACCAGTTGGTTTTGTTTAACAGAAGACGATAGAAGGTGCATGGTTGTGCAGGGAAAAACGAGCTATTCATGAAAGCATTAAAAAAAGTAAAAGTGCATATTAGTTTGAAGAGCTGTGGATTGCCATGGCCTTGTGTACCTATGTATGTGCACATTCATAAGCAATATTGTGAGTAGGTAGAATTGCACAATGAGAATTGCACCTCTAGTATTGATTTGTCTGAATTGCCTTACAGGATGGAACTGCAAATATCCTCATTTATTTGGGAGAGAACTAGCAACTCAAGTGCACCTGGGGGACAATATCTACTTATAAAAACAAAGTTCCCTCCATAGATGAAGAAAACATGTAGCAGCAGAAACAAGGGAGCAAAAAATGAAAAAAAAAAAAAAAAAAAAACCACCAGCAAAAAACAAACCACCAACAAACCTTAGAAGCTCCTTTCTTTTCCTGGAAGTCAACAATTTTCTAGTACCTCAGAGTTTGACAAAAGCTATCACTTCAGTATTTCAGCTTTTGGGGTAATAATAAGCTGCATTATTCATTAAATGACACAAAACCTCTGTAAGATAGCTGAAGATGCCAGTAAGACCTGTTGATTAAAAAGGAATTGCAGAAGAAACAGTGGTAAACCTAAGGAAGTTGTTTTCTTTGTTTTGGTCTTTGCCTTTCCTGTTTGATGTTGGCATGGGTTTATCACATTTAATTTTATGTCAAAAGAGCATTTTAAATAACATTGTCCTATTAAAAGTTGCAGCTAAACTCTCCAACTTAGTATATAACTGTAGTCAGAAAGACAAATTCAAGTGCAGAAATCAACCTGCTTGATTCAAGGAGAAGCCCTGCTTCTACAGATGGTTACGCAGCTGTGTTTGTTGCCCACTTCAGTAAATCCAGGTTGACACAACCTATGGTTTTCCATAGCTGCTAAATGGAGTACTTGCTGCCAATGTCCTCCTGTTACTGAACATTTCTGAGGGGGCAAATAGTCAACTGTCGCAGATGTTAAAGTTGATTGATGTGCATCTCAATCCTTGTGTGTAAGTGTTCCACTAAAAATTTGATGACAATAACTGTTTGCTAATGGCTTTTGTTATTTCAGTGCACAACAAGTGCAGCTAGTGTTTGTCAAGTGTGTGTTGAAAAGCTTAGAATTTAATTTTTGGCAAGTTGCAGCGGAAGAGGTGACAATAGAGGACGGAGAGATTAAGGAAAGGAGAACAAACCTATGTTATTAAGGTTATGTAGTCACTTAATTTAAAAGAAAGTAAAGAAAGAGGGTAGGACTCTTCTAGTACTTTTTTCCCTCTCCTTTAAACTATTTTGGGGAAGAGCTTGCCTGGGGAGCTGGTTCCTGAATTGAGTAACACCAGTCTATATCGGTGGACCTTGAACAAAAAACATTGTTAAATTAGTAAAGCATTTCCACATTTTCCTCCTCCTCAGTCCACTATGTATACAACTTTGTTAGGAAGAAATGGAAAGTGAAGTCCTTCCAATAGTTCATGCTCAGCATTCAATACTTAAAGGTTTTACTCATAATAGTAATCAAAATTTTGCATGATCATGAAATGTAAGGCACTTCAATGAGATACTAGGGAAATAAAAAGTGAGAAAAGATGTGAAAGATGTGAAAGCTGTTGAATGTTAGCATTTTCAGAAAATTGTTGAAATCATTCAATTTTTACACTGTCAACATCTTTTGGCAGGAGAACATAGATTCAATGTATTAATAAAGTCTCAACTTAGAGCTATCATGGAGAAAGTAAGAAAGCAAACGTATAGTCATAGTCCCTGATGGAAACTTTATACAAGCTTCTCATGTGACTCGGCAGCAACCTGTCCTGAGTATTTTACCAGCTTTCCAATTAGACCTCAGCATGCTGGTTCCTGCTTGTTATCAGGTTGGATGCAGTTTTTGGGTCTGAAGTGGCATGCTGTTTCTGGTTTTCTGGGGAAAAAAGTAATCTCTTGTTTACCTGTTAACATCTAATCCAACCACTTATTCAATATTAGCAGTAATGAATAGTAGCAGTAATCAATAGTAGGATGCTGTGTGTGTGCATGTGTGTGAGTATGGCAGCTGCTCTGCAGTTCGGTGCCTGTCTTTAGGAGAGAGGTTGGAAGAGCAGAACAGATGTTCCCCTCAAACTGCTCTGAAGCTAGCAAGGTTGCATTAGCAACCAGCCTTATGGACAGAAAAGGTGCAAAATGCAAACAGTCTGCTGAATAAAATATGCCCGAGTCCTGGTTTTGGCCATCGTTTCCATGGCAGCCTGGGGCACAATGGTCTGATGCAGCTGAGCAGACTGACCTCCTCAAGCCTGGCTAATGACTCTCTTGCACACTTGCCAAGGGAGTGAGAGGGAGAAGCCTCCCCACCCATGCTCCCCGGACAGCAGTACCTCTCATGGCAAGAGCTAGAGTTTATAGAAATTAATTTAAAGGCTCTCAGAGAGGGGAAGTAGGAGAAGACAGTGAGAACAAGGCAGAATCGGAGACACGGGTGACTGCCACTAAGTGTCCATTCAAAAAGACGCGGGAGCTGGAGGAAAATGTGGAAAGATCTCAGCAACAGTCTTCAGAGGACTGAGCTGGAAAAAGAAAGCAGGGTGACTTGAGAGGGGATGGATGTCTGTTTTGGGGAAGGTGAAAAGGAAGGCAGGAGGGAACACCTGTAAGCTGTGGTAAGGAGCTGGCTCAGGTGGTGGCTGTTCACGTAGCTGCCTGACCGTGAGCTCTCCTTTCTGAGGGGCAGATGCCCAGGCAGGATGCAAACCGAGATGAAGGGAAGCTAATGCTTTTGCTCGCTATTGCTTTACAAGCCCTCCCAACCTGCGTCACTCTAGAAGGATCTATAGACGTATATTTTTAATTAAGAAGTTTAGTCTGGAATCCTACAAGCCGATTTAAGAACCAGTATTTACAGATGAGTGACTTTTTTAATTTTCCTGTTATGTTCTCAGTGAAAGGCTTGTGAAGGGAAAAAAAAAAAAAAGATACTCTGTGTTTTGTAACTCAAGATAAAGTGATGTTATAGATGTGGGAAAAGTGCTTGTGATGAAGTTTATAGTCTTCAAGGTGCTGTTAAATTGAGACTAGCATAATTTGAAATACTGCATAATTTTTACATGAAGTTTGTGTAAACTGTATTATATTAATTTAATGTATGATAAACTAAAATAACTGAGCCTGCCTGTTTGAGAAGACTTTCCAGATGAAGCAGATTTGGACCTTTTATTACTAGCAAAAAACACCTAAAGTTTATACAGCTTTGCAAATAACTAAAATGCAAACTGAAAGTGACCCATAGCTGCAGACAGTTAGTTGGAGGTCAGCAATGGGATAACGTTTCACATTAACTGAATTGAATGAAGGATGAGTACAAAAACATTATAAAATCCATTAATTCCTTTTAAGCCCCACTAATCTATGTGATTGTGGATAATCCTTTGGATGGCACCAAAATCAGTATGTGGGGTGTAGTCATAAGCATGATGTTCAGCCTTACAGCATTGCTTGTAGCCCACTGGTGCTTTTCAGAAACTGCACTGCACGTCATTTTCTTCTCTTTCACTAAAATACGAGTGTCTTCAAACTTAGAAGTGCCCCCATTATCCTTTTCCTTCTTGTCCTCTGCCTTAGGTTTCCTCAAGAAACTTACATTGGATGGTGCAAAGAATACAAACGTGTTTTTCCAAATGATCTAAAGACACAGGTTTATTTAGTCAAGTATGGAGACACTGAAAACAGGAGAGTTCCTGACTTGCTGCGGAAAAGCAAGTTAACACCTGCGTGTTCATCATCTCTCTTTACAAGTCACGTGCTGGGGCTGTTTATTTCAGGCTTAATGTTCTTTACCAAAACTACCAACGATTAATAATGCTCTGTCTACTCAAAGGACAATTTGACCTACTGTTGACGCGGAAGTCACGGACACTGCACACAATCAATATGATCAAGCAGATGCCACTTTATTGCCAAGATAGCTCAGTTTATATGTTCATTCTAGTTACTGTTCACGCATAAGCAAATTAGAGATTGGTTAGCATGAGCTGTCCACGCGCCTAGTTACACCTAGTGATTGGTTATAACAACGCTGTACATGCGCATAAACATAAGGCATAATTGGTTGTATTAACTAAAACATGCGAAACTTGTCTCAGTCTAATTGGTCAAGATAAGCTGTGGAATTGAGGTTCTTTGCCAAGTTCCCTTTATCGTGGAATGCACACCTGTGTTCTAATTGGCATCTTTCTTTTTTTGTCTTCTTGTTTATTCTGTTCAAGGCCTTCTAAAGGCATCTGGAATGCTCTTACTACCGTTAGCTAAATATGTGTCCACAAGCAAAGCATCCTTGAAGTCTGCTGCCTACAAAACATCCTTGGCTCACAAATTGATCAATTCTATCGAGTCTGGATTGTTCACTGTGTGCCCATTACTTTCCAAGTATCCCACAACCTACCATGGTTTCCTCTCATTCCTTCCCTTTCCCTTTTCACCCCAGCCACTTAGAAGTATTTCTCAAGACAAACAAGCTGAAAAATCCAAGAGCAAGGAATTAAAAGATGTCTCAGTTATGCCTAGGCAAGTTGATCTTTCTTGTTACATGCACGTGTCATTCTTCCTTCGCTGATCTCCGGGCTTAATAGTAAGTGAGTTTTGTTTTCAAAAGATGGAGATGCACTTCAAAGCAGTCTTGAATCTGTGACACTGGAAAATGAAGAAGGGGTGTGGATATGGGGAAAGTGTCCTTGCATCATTAGGAATGATCCATGCTTCATTAGGAATACAATTTAATTGAAAATCAGCTTTGTTTACAGTTTAGCTTCATAAGCTTTTATTTACTCTTTGCAGCCCTGATTTCTGTGCAAATAGCTCCTTCTAAGCTTTAGCAGCATTACCACCACAACTTGTTCACAGGCAGATGGTGTGCTATTAAAGCCACCTGACTGCCTCATCAACAGTGAGAGTAGGCATGAATGGTTTAGCTGGTTTTAAGGGGGGAAAAAACCCCAGCATTAATACTAAAACAAATTGATACAGCATTGTGCATGACAGCCCTGACAAGTGGTAATGGGAATGCCTGAAAGTCTTGCCTAGATGATTTTTTTTTTTTTTTTTTTTAAATTAGATAGTTCTTTCACTTCACTGTTGTTCTCATGGTCTCATTCTGGACTTTTGGTTGTTTGAGCTTTAATATATTACACTAGATGAAAATAAACCTTGTATTTAAAGATAATTAAAGGCTTTTATTCTATTGGAAGGAATTGCTATCTAAATATGATATCAGTTATAATAAGATGTCTTACTGAGAAAATTAGGAAGAGCAATTTAAAAAAAAAAAAAAAAGAAAAAAGCATTGATCTTGTATGTATGAATAACTTGCAATGACTCATGCAGGTTGCCAAATCACCTGATTCAAGGACTTTGTGTCTGGTAACGACTAATCCATCAGAAAAGGCCAATGGCTATTTATCACTGCCCTTTCTAGACTTGTCAAGAGAGCTTAAATCAAACATACAAATGAAGAAGGAAAAAACCAAAACCCAGAGTATTAGTCTATATAGTTTTATCAAACGTGTAAAATTAACTTGGTGAGTCTTGCTTAGTTCATGATTTTCCACTTCTGTATGTGGTTGTTGATATTTACCTGGGAAGCATCTAGCCTTGCTGCAAGTTTTGTTAGCAGTGGTGAGGGGTTTTTGTTTTGGTTCCTTTTTGTGTTTGTTGTACTGGAGTTCAGTAGTATAGGGAGAAAAGATTGCACAGTATATGCTTCTGACAGTCTGAGAGTTTGCTTGCATCTTTATGCGGAGCTAGGGATTTCTATTAACTGGTCACTGTTGCCTTCTACAGCATGTGGAAGTACGTAGAGGGTTTTGATGCAAGCCAAACTCAAGACACCAAGCTGTGCAGGCTTACAGAATTTAATATCAAATGCAGAGGAGCTTTTAAGTCTATATCGTTTCATTCTTTCAAAAACTAAGAATGAATGTGCTTCTTGCATCTACATGTATATCAGTTATTTCTGTCTGGTTGCTCTCAAAACGGCTTTTTCTTTTATTTATAATGGAGACGATCCATACTTTTTTCTTGTTCTCAAAGACTCAAGTTTCATTATTCATTTTGAGCTAAGCCATTTTTGGGGACCTACTGATGTATGGCAATGTGTGAAAAGAAAATAAAGATCAAAAGCAAGTGGCATGATAAGGGAGAAAGAGACAGTGGAAGGCACTTAGCTTTTCTTAGGTTGTTTTATTAAACGAATAAACTTCACACTTTTCATGGAAAAATTCCTACCACTTTCCCATGATCACTTAATACCTTACATGGGGAGGTGGGGTGGAGGACTTTAAAAACTGGATGATCAAACACAGTGCCATATGAAAAATACAGGAGGACCTACAGAGATACTATTACATATGAGCCCCAGAAGCAGAAAAACTATGACTAGCTATTCCTATGAATTTAGAAATTAATGTTTTAAGTAACAGCTGCTGGTAAAATAAGAGGATCAGAATATGTCTCCAAACACATATGATCACAGCCTTTTCAATCTACTCCAAAGATTACTTCTCCGCTCGCTTCCCCATACCTCTAACTCGCCTGTGTTGCTTTGTTACTGAGGTTCACATACATAAAGTGTTTGTTACAGATCTCAGCAATGATAGTTCTGATGCACTTAAATAGCTTCTGTGATTCTCCCATAGTCTGCGTCACCCTTAATTTCATTTATTAGAACACTAGCTCCCTCCATCTCTCTCCATTACTATCTTTTCTTCTCTCTCAGTTGCATGGTTGAGAATGCTGGTAATACATGTTATTAACTCCCTGACCCTGGGCTTGTGATGTATAGAGAAGTTGTTAAGTGTTTGAGATATTAACGATCAGAGCTGATGACTAGCTTTCCAAGCATGTTGCTGACCTGATGTACGAGGTTAATGTAACTGTTTGATCTATTTGATGATGACCAATAAGATTAAATATTTGCTGAGTAAACTTCCAAGAATCTAATCGGCTATTACAGATAGGAGATAAAATGAGAAGAGATTACAGTTTAGTTTCCTCTAAAGGAATACAGTATACATGCACCAAAATTGCTAGGTGTTCCAAACCAATGTGAATTAGTGTGGATGATGGGAGGATTTGCTTCATAATCCCATTACTGCTTTTAAATAAAACAGTGCTGCAGGCATAGCGATGGGAGCAGATGCATCTGTGTTTTCTAATCTCAGGGAATGAATATTATGTTGCAATTAGTGCATCCCTACCTTTCTTAGCAATAAGATGATGGTTTGTTTTCCACTGGCTAACTTCGGCAGAACTGTCGCTCCTAACTTGTATACCTTGGTCTCCTTTTCTTAGCAGCTAATTTGTATTGGGCAAAATTAAGTGTATGTATTGATGTCTAGATTGTTCATGCACGTAACGATGTGGATTGACTTGTTTATTCCCTGAATTCTCTTTATGGACTCATTTTGATATAACATTTTTTCAGTTACTGATCTGAGTAGTTCAGGAGATGGCTGAACACTCTACAATTTTCCACTTCAGAACTGGCAGTGCAGCAGCTGGAGTGAAAATGTTCACATACATACAATCTTCAGTTTGCACAAATCAAAAGGGTGACACTGATGTATTGCAGCTGGGGATCTAGGCCATCAGAGAGATAATGTACAATGAATAAAATTTGATTGAAGTGTGCTATAAGATTTATTTGCGTAAAAGATGTTATTTATGGAAAGAAATACATAATACTACAACTACACAGAGCTGGAAGTAGTGCTTAGGTAGGCTGTTTTCTAAACAGAGTTAGTAGCCAGCCAATGGAAAGTGTACGTTGTGGGGTTTTTGCTTTTAACATAAAAGAAAATGTTCTCTCTTGAGATGCTCTGTCTTTCCGTTGTTGAATTTTGTGGGCTTTCATAAGCTGCTTAATTCTACTTCCAAGCTTCATGGACTTGATCTCACTTCCCATAGCAAAGCCAAACCCTGCAAGGTGATGAGAGAAGTCCCAGCTGAACTGTTTCTCTTGCCAGTTTTATAGGACTGAGTACTAACCAAGAGCTTTGCACAGGTTTTCCCCTTTTTTTGCCCTAGTTTTCTTTGTTTGCAGAGCAAGCTCTTATTTCTGGAATCGCTATACTCTTCTTTGCAAGGAACACATGCTTTGGAGCCTGGTGCATTGCTGTTGGGAAATGACAGCCTTCGTGTCTGACTTTCATGTTTGTTTTCCGTGCTCTTCTTCTAAGAGTTCATGAATCTCTGTCAGCAGAGTATGCGGTGGGACTTTCACCTTTATGTCCCTACTTGCTTAGGATGTGCCTAGAATAAAGCAGTGGCGCTTTTGTTACTTATTTTGAAAAACACTTTGTCAGGGAACAATCTCCTTGAGAAGTTTTATGCTAGCAGAGTGCTGAGTAAACACTAAGGAATATGCTATTGGGCTAACATAGGTATTTCAGCTGAGAAGAGAAAAAGCAGTGGATTTGAAGTGCCAACAGTAGAGAGATTCTAGGAAAAAAGGTAAATATTTCTTGTTTTTCAGATTTGTGCTACTGGAATAAGCATGCACGGTAACGAACATTCATACACTTATTTTAAATGAACCAAACACCTGTATGCAGAGACTTTTTCTGCTATGATTTCTCTTTTACATTGTACATTTCAGCCTAATGCTCTGTGCTAACTAAACCTTTCAATTATGTATGAAGAGACAAAATGTAAATGATGACATTCTCTTCTACCACATTCTTTTGAAATGTGCTGCATCAGGTCACTTAACTGTTCAGCTGCCAGGAGAAGCAGCTTTTCCCTGATGAGTGGAAAAAGTTCTTTACTGAAAAGTGCTGAGATGTTGTTGAGGGATTGGCTGATTTGAGCTAACTTTCTTCTATTAACGTAGATGCTCAGAATGTAGTAGACTTGTTAACTATCACCACCCTTTTCAGAACTCTTCTTCCACATTTTTTAATCACTTAAAACAGCAAATAAGAATTGCCATTCTGTCGTCCTAGATGGTTTTTGTGATACAGCTGCTAAAATAGGGACTGCATAATGTCGCAGAGCTACATGGTTTTACTTCATTAACAAGCAAAAGGTCATGAGGGAGAATACAGAAAATTGCAGTCAGGTTGTGTTTATATCTTTCTTTTCTCTTTGGAAATTTGCTTCAGTTTGAAAGTCACAGTTTCTTTGTGAGAGCATCTCTTGGATAATTTTCTTAAACTGTTATGAACTGTATGGATGCTCTGCTTTTTCTGATATTTCCTTGAAACAGTGTAATATTTGGGGATAAGTGTCTTTTAAGCTTCCATCACAATGCATAATGTACCAACATTTTTGAGGTACCAAGAACATATCTAATATAATTAACAGGTTCTTTGGACCTCAGCATTTCATTGTTAATTTTGTTGTCTCTTCTTCAATTACCCTACATCCATTTTATTACTACTTCATAAATATACTAGGACTTTTCTCTCTCTGTTTAAATATATAATTATTCTGAGGAATTTCACTTTGGCTACAGACTGTCTTAATCACAAACCTTCATCTAATCCTTATTTTCTGTAAGCCTAAAAAATAATATTTTCATACCGTTTGCCCATATGACGTGCTTTAGAATTAACATACATCTATTGAACACATCAGCAAATTTGTAAGAGGGAAACTCGATAGGAGGATGGAGTATTGTAATGTTGACCTGGTAAATGACTTGTGTGCCAATGCTTTTTTTGAATGATTTCATGGAACACTTTAATTATTCAAATTAAATTACTTCAAAATTTTTTGAGGAAAACATTGTTGAACAAAGCTAATGTCTTGTTCTTCAAGGCTGTTTGAGCATTGCTGTTTGAATTTACACAGCAAGCTATTAAAATGTTCCTTTCATGTGCTTCAACTATTGAGGTAGCTGACTTTTCCATAGCTTTATTCTAACATCTTTTTGTCAGAAAGAAGGTATATAAAGAGTACAGTAATTTGTATATTGTCAGAGGGATTTTCATTTAGTATAGAATCATAGAATCATTTAGGTTGGAAAAGACCTTTAAGATCACTGAGTCCAACCATCAACCATGCCCACTAAACCATGTCCTGAAGTGCCTTGTCTACGTGCTTTTTGAACACCTCCAGGGATGGTGACTCAACCACTTCCCTGGGCAGCCTGTTCCAATGCCTGACAACCCTTTCAGTAGAGAAATTTTTCCTAATGTCCAATCTAAACCTCCTCTGCCGCAACTTGAGGCCATTTCCTCTCGTCCTATCTCCAGCCACCTGACAGAAGAGACCAGCACCCACCAGTTGTATTATCCACAATCATGAGAATATTGTGGGAAACCGAGAGAGGTTCAGGGGGCATGATCAGATAAAGATCCTTGCCAGCTCTGTGGTGCTGTAGAGAGTTCAAATGCATGCTGTGCATAACAACTTGCATTCATGCATCTGCTTTTATCCAGAGGACAAGATGATAATTCTTCAAATACAGGAAGCAAAGATGATTACAGGCCAGGTTCTGCTCTGCCTTGTACCTCTTGGAACTGACAGCCTCAGTGCAGGTTGGTATTTTCTGATGGGGCTGCAGTTCGAGCCCACTTGACAGGGGTAAGAGACTCTCCAGACAAGGCTGCAGGGCATGGCCCTGTTTCTCTTGTGTAGATGATCACACATGGGATGAGTAGAGGCTTATCTGATAGCCTCAGTCAGGATTAGGATTTTGCTTTACCAAATGCTATAGGCATTCAAGAAAGAAGAGTGTCCTTTCCTCAAGCTTGATGACCTGAAACAAATGCCTGGCAACTTAATGTGGACTAAAAAAGCCAAAGCAGGTTTCTAAAAAAAAATGAAACGCATTGCTTTTTTTCCACCTTCCTCCTCCCTTACTTGCCAGGTCAGAGGAGCCGCCCCAGACATGGAGTATATTAAAAATTTCCAACCTGCTTGAAACTAATTGGTTCTCAGCTGCTGTTCCTCCTGCAGCTATGGGATGTAATAATTGTAGACAATATCAATTTCCTATGGAACAAATAAGACTTTGAAAAGAAATTGTCAAAATAAAGACTGAGGAATTCGAGTGGCGATAACAGGGGGAAGCCTGGTGCCAGGCGGGGTGGGGATGCAGATTGTTTCCTGTAGAACTGAATGCTGGGAAACTGCCACAGTATCCTGGTGTAGTTTCACTTATTGTTAGGACTTTCATGCCAAAATGATATGAACGCTGTATTTCTTAGCAGGAAAGCAGCACTTTTCAGTGTTTTGGGTGAATTATTTTTTATTTCTTCTTTCCATGTCATTTACAGTGGTTATGCCAAGAATTGGTGGTGTTATGCCAAGAATTGGTGGTGTTATGCCAAGAATTGGTGGTGTTATGCCAAGAATTAGTGATAGTTTCCCATTGGTAATATTTTGCTTCATACTTTCTAATGTTTTGGTATGCTCTGCTACTCAACATCATGTGCTTTCACTAAGAGTGGGACTGCCTTATCTAGGAAGACTTTGTACCATCCAGAAAAGTTAGAGATGAAATGGTGAAAAACGAATGGGAATTGTTTAGAAGAAACAACCAAACAAACCACAACAAACAAATAGAAAAACCCCATGAAATGTGGGGGTGAAAGGGTTTGCTCTTCCCTCCTGTTTGTGTTATGTAGAAGGCTTAAATGCAGCTTGTAAATTAATTAAAAAAAAATAAAATTGGTTTCCTTTCACTATATTTGAACAGCATACGAAAAAAGGTCTTGGCTACAATGGAAACTTAAGTCTTCATTATGGATGTCACTATCCAGCTTTCAGAGGGAGAGTTGACAGCTTCCAAATCAAACATCAGCTATCATTTCTTTTCACGTAGTCTTAGAAGTACAGAGAAGTTTGGATATTATACTGCTGATAGCACTGCAGAAAAACAAATAGAGAAGTGGAAAAGAATAAAACAGTATTAGAATCATAGAATCATTTCGGTTGGAAAAGACCTTCAAGATCATCAAGTCAAACCATTAACCATGCCCCCTAAACCATGCCCTGGAGTACCCTGTCCACTTGCTTTTTGAATACCTCCAGGGATGGTGAATCAACCACTTCCCTGGGCAGCCCATTCCAATGTTTGACAACCCTCTCAGTAAAAAAATTTTTCCTAATATCTAACCTAAATCTCCCTTGCCTCAACTGGAGGCCATTTCCTCTTGTCCTATCTCCAGACACCTGACAGAAGAGACCAACACCCACCTCACTACAACCCCCCTTCAGGTAGTTGTAGAGAGCTGTAAGGTCTCCCCTCAGCTGCCTCTTTTCTAGACTGAACAACCCCAGCTCCCTCAGCCGCTCCTCATAAGACTTGTGCTCAAGGCCCCTCACCAACTTGGTTGCCCTTCTCTGGACACGCTCCAGCACCTCAATGTCTTTCCTGTAGTGAGGGGCCCAAAACTGAACACAGTACTCAAGGTGCGGCCTTACCAGTGCCGAGTACAGGGGAACAACCACCTCCCTGCTCCTGCTGGCCACACTGTTCCTGATACAGGCTAGGATGCCATTGGCCTTCTTGGCCACCTGGGCACACTGCTGGCTCATATTCAGCCGGCTGTCAACCAGCACCCCCAGGTCTTTCTCTGCCGGGCAGCTTTCCAGCCACTCTTCCCCAAGCCTGTAGCGCTGCATGGGGTTGCCGTGACCGAAGTGCAGGACCCGGCACTTGGCCTTGTTGAACTTCATACAATTGGCCTCAGCCCATCGATCCAGCCTGTCCAGATCCCTCTGTAGAGCCTTCCTACCCTCAAGCAGACCGACCCTGCCTCCCAACTTGGTGTCGTCTGCAAACTTGCTGAGGGTGCACTCAATCCCCTCATCCAAATCATCGATAAAGATATTAAACAGAACCGGGCCCAACACCGAGCCCTGGGGAACACCACTCGTGACCCGCCGCCAACTGGATTTCACCCCATTCACCACTACCCTCTGGGCTCGGCCATCCAGCCAGTTTTTCACCCAGTGAATAGTGCACTTATCCAGGCCACAAGACGCCAGCTTCTCAAGGAGTATGCCATGAGAGACAGTGTCAAAGGCCTTGCTGAAGTCTAGGAAAATACCATCGACAGCCTTTCCCTCATCCACTAGGCGGGTCACCTGGTCATAGAAGGAGATCAGGTTGGTCAAACAGGACCTGCCTTTCGTAAAAAGAAAAAATTTTTCCCTGTTTGTGGATAATCTTAGGTTATTTGTTTTTCCAAGTTAAATTTCCCATTTAAAACCCAGTTTAGCTCAATGTTTTTCCTAGTGAGTTTTTTCTCAGACTTTTCAAATCATAACTGTGAGTCAGAACTATCAAAAAGTTATGACAAATACCCACTACAATAATTTTGTATTAGCTGATGTATCTGACAAGCTAAAGAGTGTCTTTGGTAACTGTTGAGGATAACAAGACATCTCTTCTCTTGTTCTTTAGAAGTTTTGGTATGGTTATTTATTTTGGTGCAATATATATTTCTCACTTGCTAGCAGTTTTTTATTTGAAATTGATGAAATGCAAATCTGATAGTGTTGAACTTTTAGATCCATTTTCCCATTGGTGGCGATACGTGTTTTTAAACTATGAGTGGCTGTAGTGGTACACACCTGTGATGATAAATGGTCTTTTACGAACATGAGGTTTTCAAAGGTAGAGATGCAGCAACTGCCAAACACCTACTAAAGTTCATGAGATGGTTGACGGCTCTTGAACACTGTTGTATCTAGTTTTATTGGTGCTGTTTACAGCCTCCCTCCTCACGAGCCTCTTACTTTTGACATCAGCATGTAGACCTGGTGTTGAAAGATTCCAGGTTTCACTAGCTTCTGCAGTAGGAGAGCTGCGTATATGTTTTGTGACATGAGACATTCTGAAAGGCCCTAAAATGAACGCTTAGCAGTACCCCCAGTAAATTAGTGTCTGCCAAAGCTACTGCTGGTTCAGGCAATCAACTAACTGCTTATTATTAGAAGCTGGGAAGTTCTGCAGAGTCTGGGGGGGAGAAAGGTAGAAGGAGAGAAATCTTTATATACTTGTCCTGCTTGTTGTGCTGCTTCCCCAAGCATGTGGTACTAGCAACTCTGAGGCAGATGCTGGCCTCTTTGGTCTGACTCAGGATGTCCTTTTGGTCTTGTGCCTCCATCATATTTGATAATCACATGAGGCTCTCCTGAGTCACTGGGATTGTTTTAAATACAAGCCGGAGAGAGTTGTAACTAATGCAGCCTTTTTGAATAGCTTTTCATTAAGGTCACTGCTGTTTCAATTTAAGTTCATTGCTGTTAGGCATGGCTTCTGTTCAATGTGTACTGTAGTGATCTGTTGCTTCAGCGCTGACTCTACCCTGAAGGGCAGAGAAGTTCTCCCCCCTCCCCTTTTTTCCTCAGCTTGATGTGGCTTTGTTCTGATTCAAAATGGCATGAGACTTCGGCTTCTGCGGTAGAAATGCACCCACCCAAGAGGTCCACATCCCCTATTTTCAAAAGTAACCATTATGCAGACTTTTTTACGTTAATATTTTTGCTGTAACAGCTGTGTTTGAAACCGTAGCTATCTGTACCCCACAGTCCTCACGGAGGAGTCTGTTCTATTAGTTGTAAAATCATATCTGTAATGAGTTTTGGTTTAGTACTATCTGCTGTGTAAGATGACTAGAAATTAATCCTTTCTCGCTACTACTGTAATCCTTCCATTTGCTCTGTAATAGCTGCCTTTCAGACTACTATTGATCCACATACTAAGATTGGCAGCATTTCCAAGTTTGAATCGGAAGTAATGAACATTTACGCCATATATTGTTTGACACTTTATTTCAGACAAGCTATTTTAAAAAGCACTTCTGCCTGAGGATGCCATAGAAAGAAAGAAAAAGGTCAGCTTTCATCACCTGCTCTCCTTGCACACTGTCAATCTATGGTGTTGGTCAGGAGGCTGTTCTGTACCAGGAATTTTACAAATTGTTTGTGTATCACCATCTGAATTGTTTAGGGGAAGTCAAGCAATCTATCAGCACATGCAAGGAGTGTCCTTCAGAAGACAAAACATAAATCTTTCCACCCTATTACTGCTGCAATTTCATACAATATTTGACAGCAGAAATCACGCTCCTATTTCACTGTTTTGACTTAAAATGGAAGTTCAGGTTCCATGTTCAGCAGCAGGAAGTTTTTGCTCTGAGAGGCCTCTTGGCTGTGTTCTTGCTGCACCCACCAAAGTGCTTGCGGGACCACTGGCATATTCCACAACATCACCTGCAAGCCCATCACCCACGCAGGCAGCGTGCTCTCACTCCTTGAGGCTTGCAGGCACTGTAATTTAATGTAGCTTTGATATCTCGATGTTCAGGACCTGGGTCGAACAGATTCTTTTTTTTTGGAAGCAGTTTATCTTGTGTAAACCTGCCTTGCATGTGCCCAAGAACTGTTTATTCTGGATGAAGGTCTTGAGGAGTGGGGTGAGATGACCTTAAATTTGTGTATCAGCTGTTCATACAATAGGCATCTGAGCTTCTACCTGTATGCTGAACTGTAACTGGTGAATGAGCTATTCAGTCTGTAGCTGCCTAACACTGGCTTGTGTTTCTTTTGAATCAGCTGAACCTTTCCTCTAGCCTTGTTTTTCATACCTGTTGGTTTGAGGGTCCGTGTGGCAGCCTCACACCAGAGCGCCTTCGGCCAGAGGAAGGAAAATGGATAACAGCAAAACTCCATCGTTATTTCCTGCTACACTAAATTTGCCTGTCTTATTCTTCTGTCTGTAATGAAGCACGTGGGTAGTTGCCTGATCTGTTTGGGTCCCTGGGAAATCAAAAATGCGAGCTGATGTTTCCAGACTTGCAGGATGACACGCAGCTGACTTGCATTGCAATTCCTGTGTTGCTAACTGTGTGGCTATGTGCAGTAGGAGCCAGATCTCTGCAGTGTGAGCAGGTGACAGCGTGAGGAGCGGGATGGGATGGAATGACTGGAAGTTGATAATACATATGTCCAAACAGGCAGCTAAGCACCTGGTGTTTATTAAACATCTCGTAGGTAAACATGTGCCAATGCTGACTGCTTGTGAAATGGGAAGAGGTGCAATTTTAAAAACTCAATAGAGATTTGAAGGGTGATCAGACCAGAATTTACATAACCACTCCCCCCAAACCCTGAAACCAATAGTACCATATTGTAAATATTTAAATACATGGATTAGAACCTCAGGTGCTAATTCTACACTCAAAGCAATTGAAATGAACAGAGGAGAATGGCTTGCAAGTTTTAGGAACAAATGGAAATCAGTGCTTGCCTGCATACCTGAGGCTGTAGAGTTTATTTGAGCAATTCTACACAAGGACCAAAATTTTTTGATTGAACCAGAGCATATTTCTTTAGAAAGAAGGCTTATTCTCAACTTACAGGCTTTAAAGATAGAAAAATTCATGTGTGCAAGAATATGCAACCTTTGGCTTGTATGCAGCTTCATTTTCCAGCTAATATGCACATCCATGTATTGATGTATTGTTTCTCACCTTTTAATATTTCTCCAGCTTTCTTAGGTCCTTTCTGTAATTCAAGAGCCACTGACTTCTTCAAAAGTCACCTTTTGATTCACAAACCCACTGTTCCGTGGCATCAGATCTGTTGTTATCAGGTTCAAGTCTTGTTCCTGGTACAACTTGGCACTTACTTGAATCTACCACAGTCCCTCTGCATGTCTCCAGAGCACGCTACCTAGATCCTTGTGACTTGGCCCCGCTGGCAACCCAGTAGTTTTACTTCAGAGTAACTTTTCTGCTCCTACTAAGCTGTCATGCTTACAAGTGACAAACATGACCCTTCTGCAAAATCTGCATGATTATCTGGCATGCATCTGCAGTGCGCTTGGTGCCTTCCAAATACTGATTAAAACGCTGCTATTATGACTTTCTATTTTCTCCAGTATTTTTTCAGTGAAGTAGAAGAAGAAAGCAAACAAAGTTGGTTTAAAATTTTAAATAAAGGGGAAAAAGTCCTGTTTCTCACCTACTTCTCCAGCTTTCCCTTTTACTTTAAATCACATTTTTGCCTGAACACACCACAGTGACAGTAAAGAGGAGGAAGATACAGCCACAGCTGGAGGGAAGTTTCAATTCCTAACAGGAGGCTTTTTTGCCCCAGTGTTTAAAGGGCTTGAGAGATGTGGAGACCATTTCAGGATTGGTCTAATGTCTTTCATGAGTTCATGGAGCTATTGTGTCATTTGAATGTCAGACTTTCTTAGGAAGGAGACTGACTTGCCCCCCCCGCCCCCAGTAGTCAGTCTGTTTGGTAGCTGCCAGAGAGATGGAGGTTGCCTCATTCCTCACTGCCCTGCCAGGGTACTCCCATAATCTCTTTAGTTTTGGTATTCTACAAGTTTTGGTGCTTGCCAGACCTCTCTGTGCACTGATTCAGGATGCTAAACCAGAAAAAAAAAACTTTACAAAGGTAAAATTAACAGTTTTCTTCCAGTTTATCTCCCTGAAATGATTCCTTGTGGTGCTAGAGCCTGCACGCACACAAAATCTGTCCTTATTGAGTAAGACAGTTGTATATGTATACAGGCAAACTTACTTAGAAAGGTAGCATATGATTTGCCAGTGTTTATTTTGTATTAGCAAACAATTAAAACCCATTTGTTCATTCTCAGTTTACATACCTGCAGAATTAGATCTCTTCAAGGTACAATAGTCAGGAGAATTGGGTCTTGTTTCATTTCTCTGGCTACCAGTGCTCTCGGTGCTCTTCATTTTTCTGCAGTTGCCAACCCTTTGTTTAATGGACACACTGAAGCCAGTATCAATCCAGATAGTTGTATCTGGGTTTCTCAAATCTCTCAACAGAGTTTAAAACAAACCCAAACCACCTTGTGCCTGTTATTTGCTATCTGAATCAGTGTATTTTCTCCCCACATTGTTTCTTCCCTCTCTCGAGCCTTTTGTTTGTGGCTTTCATATTGCAAGCTGTCTAGGGAATGAGTTAGTTATCTTTATTTTATTAAAGTGGTGTTCCTGTCAGTAAGTGCTTAACAGTAATGGTGTTAATAAAGGTAATGTCGAGTGGAGTGATGTTTGCTTATTACTGCTAGGAATCATTGTTCTGAATCTTACCTTACCGAGGCAGATCTTCAGAGCTCACAAACTCACTTGTACCATTCCGCTTCCAAAGGTGGTAGAGGAAAACAGTTTTGATTCAGAAACAGAGGAATTTAGCTCTTTACCACAGTATTTATTGTTCATTGTCATGTTTTCTAGCATTGTCTTTAAAACCTCAGCTGCTAGAATTGTGCTAATCCATTAGAAATGTGGCTTTAATTTATCTTTTCAAAGCAAAATATCTACTTGCCCTTCTAGAAGAAGCCTTCAAAGTGTGTTTTGGGTGCACTATAGTCTGAAAAGCTGGAAGGCAAATAAAAAGAACTCAATATTAATCGATTCCAGAAGAACTCGTTGTATTTGAGCGAGCCCCGCGATTTCTGGGAGCTAAGCCTCCCCTTTTTGAACTTTTGTGTTGAGCAGCTGAGCAGGCTGAAGGCATGGCATACAGACAATGAATAAGGAAACACAATATGAATATTGCTTTAAAGACACACGTAAGCAGCACCACTTTACAAACTTAACAGAATCCTAATGCTGAAATTCTTACAAGCTGTTGAGCAATCCTTAAAGGTAGCCAGCTTGTTATGGATAAGCCTGCCCTAAGCCCCTGGTGTTAAATTTCAAGGTGGGAATTTTTGTAAGCGTACAAGCTGAATGCTAGGAAGAGGTAGTTTCAGGACAGAGACCTCTTTTTCTGATTAATTCGGTAATATGAAGTGGCATTGTTGCAAATAGGGTAGCTGTCATCATCATAAAATCTTTGGCACAACAGAATACTGGTCCACAACCGGGGTTTCCAGATACTGCTGGCAGTCTACATTGTTTCCAAAGCTATTGATAACAAATGCTTATTTTGCAACAGTTGAACAAATGTGTATCTTTATTTGTGGGAGAAATGATATTTGTTCTCCTAAAATATTTTTTTTCTAACATCAGTGTATTGCTAAACAAAATCTCACATTAGAAAACAGAGACAGAATGTCGTATTAGTCCTTTATTTATGTCATGTTTAAACTTCATAGCTTTCACTGTGCCAAGAGGTATCTGAGGTTGTTACGTTTTCGGTTTTGTAAAAAACATTGAGTTGCAGTATATTGTTTGACCACTGAATGTCTCTGAAAACCACATAAAGTTCCAGGAGCAGCAAGTATGTCACCAATAAAGAGCAGAAAAACCACGTAACTCTATCGAATTCCACAATTGACACTGGTCACAGTCTCTCAGCAAATTATCCCAAATTATACTTCCTGTGATTTAGCATATTCTGATAATTGGCCCTTTTCTTTAAGTTATTCTGCTTCTTCCTACTTCGCGTAATCACAGAGTATAAGCCTGGAATGAACTCCTGTGCTGTGTATCCTGCTGGCTCTCTGGTTATCCCTGGGTTATCCTGCACAGAGCCTGCAATTTGTACTTAAAAGAGAGTGGCCAGAATGCAGTGAGGCTTCACTGGAAGACTTCAGGGGACAGCTGCGTTCCTCACATCTCTTAGCTGTTTGTTCCTGTGTCTAGTAACTCTTGCTCAGAACTTTTTTTGACTTAGTGGAAAGATGAAAGTGGTGGGCTCTGGCTTCTGCTGTTGTTCCTCGATGTATCCTCAGCTCAGGTAAAAGTACATTGGAGGATCTAATACGTCCTATAGTCGTGACACCTCCTTAAAGAGCTCATTCTATTGAGTTTATCAAAAAGGGAAAGAATATATCTCTTAGGGTGTTCTCTAGCTGTTGTTTCATACTTTCTGCAACTTCTCTGATTTTTTTCCACATTATTCTAGAAATGTGGACACCAGACCTGGATCAGCCCTGTTTGCAGAGGTAAAATTCCTACTGCAGAGCAGTGGCAGGAGCAAGAATATGAGTTTCTGAATTTTCCATTTAAATCTTCTTCTGAGTCACACCATTTTTTCTATGCAGTGGTGACTATTCTTCATGTAATCTGCCATCCGTAGTACCCTTTATCCATTTGATTTTTGTGCTGCCCATTCTCTAAATTTTCTCCTAAACTCCACCCCAGAAGACCTGGAGCTTCTTGTTTCCTGACTGAGGTGTATTTGTAGTGACCTGAGTCTATTTTTTTTGATCTAGCAATTATTAAGCACCTTGAAAGGTTTTTCTTTAACATTTAATCCTAAACTGATCAGCTCCCAGCTTTTATTTAAATACCTAATCAAATGTATTCTGCTTGTTTCAAGCCTGAAAGCCCTTCATCGTGGGCAGATGATGTTCAGTAGGGCAGTAGGGCACAGTAGGGAAACAGGGGTCAGGACTTTGGTTTGAAGAATAATACTGATTTTACATATGGATTTGGGTTGTTTGTCTTAAGGCTTCAGCTTGTTTATGAGCACATGCATATCTGCTTCAGAAGGGTATCGAGATGTTATAGACAATGGTTTTACAGGTCTTTGAAATCCTATGAGAATGGCTCCTGTATGTGTTTATTTTTGACAATAACAGATTAGAAACAATTCTTTTCCTTTATTTGGACTTTGAACATTATTGAGCTGTTCTGCATGGATTCTTTAATTCTTGAAGAATGAACTATGAAGTAATGATTAAAAATGTAAACAATTATTCCCAACAAAAAAACCTAAATAAAATTGTTAAATGTTGATAAAAAAGGCATGACTCACTGTGCTTGTAGCACAGTTGACATTTATTATTGAGTTTTAGAATAACAGTTTTTAGTGGAGTTTGTTATCAAATTTCCAACTTCTTGTGCTTGGGGGGTGTGTGGGGGGGAATGTGTCTATTTTGGTTGGTTTCAGTGAAAATATTGATTCCTCAGAACCAAAACTTTTCACACAAACATTTTGTGAAGAAAGCTTTCTTCAGGTCAAGGTAAGGAAATGTTTCTGGGGGGGTGGCACCCAAACCGGGGGCTCTGGCAGAGGGGCAAAGGCTGTACATGTGCTTGCAGCAGTCGCCTGTCCCCTTGAATCAGGGCTGAGCCGGCCGGTGCTCAGGAGGCACCAGAAGGAGCTAAGGAGGGACGAGGGGGTATTGCCGGGGCAGAGCCGGTGTGTGGTGGGGAACTTGTTTAATTAAAGCTGTGTTGAATAGGAGTTACAGCAAAAACGTTGTAGCAATATAAGATACACATCTGTAAATGGACTTTTTCAGTTCCCCCTACACAGAACAGGCTTGCTAATTGCCCCTATAATTTGGCAGAGTTACACGTGTCATGGTTTTCAGAGTTGTCTAACAAATTTTAGGGGAAAAGTTTATGATGCCTGATAACATATCATTTCTACGTGAAGACTGTCTTGGGTTGCCACTGATGAATGTTGCTGAGAAGCAGTGGCTGTAGCACGTACGTTTGTAACGGTTTCTAGACACTGCGGTGTACCTGACACTATTTCACAGCAAAGTAACTGTAGTTTATATGCTACCTTATTTTTCTTATGTGTCCCATTCTTTGTATAAAAGATCTGAATTGTTGGTTTCAACAGTGACAGTAAGTGCTAATGCTGCTAGCAAAACATTCATCCTTAAAGGTTTTATTTTTAAATAAATCACAACTGAATTTGACTCCAGTCCATGGGTAGCAGTGGTAGAGTTTCCATGGCCATGTAAGTGGAAAATATGTGGAAGTGATCATGTGTGTAACTGCATAGGAAGGTACTTGGGCAAGTACAACTGCTGGGTAGGATTTTCTGTCACTGCAGTTCATTTAAGGCTTTCATTTTTCTAATCTGTCTAGGTTGCAAACACTTTAAAATACAGATTGAGGAGTATCTACCACAAGACAATGGTTCTTGCTATCTGTTCACAGTGCTTGATATACAGGATTTGGTCTAGGATGTGAGTGTTTATGTATCATCAAATAAAAGGATAATATTTCTCTAAAAGCTAATATTTTTTGTATTTGCCCTTTACATTAACAACAAGATGACAAGTTTCTTGCTCCCTGCCTCTGCAACAAAATCTACAGTAGGTGTTTCCTGGGGAAAGAACATGTTCCAGGGAAACAAATATCATGTTGCAATCACTAAAATGGAATAAATTAACCTACCAAAATGTGTTTGTGCTGTGGCAATATCCAGAGGCTTCAGTCAGAGCTGTGGAGGCGTTGTGTTAGGCACCAAACAAGCACGGAGAAAGACGACTGTGGGAGGAACAATCTTGAGCTGGGGGAGTTAACCAGCGATCTAGCACCTGTGTTAATTACAGTCAAGAGATTTTTTGGAGCAGGCTTAAGTTGTGTAAGGAACTAGGAGCTCTGGTGGCCTCTAGCAGACAATAGGTTAGAGACCTGGGCCGTGATCCCACAGAGGTATAACGGCAGCGTCCACTTTGCAGGGCGTGGGCTTTGAAGGATGATAACCATTTTATACTGTACTGGAGTGATTTATGAAGTATGCTTATTCCCTACTGAGAGATGGGGTAGTCTACCAGAGAAACAGGAAGGTGTTATTTACAGTCAAAGATCTGCAGGAATCAGAGATTGAACGGGAAATAAATCTCTCGCCCTATTCTGGCTTAAGTCTTTCAAATGTATAATCCCCACACACAAGTCTGGTGAGGGAAAAGGACAGAGAGCTATTGCTGGCCTAGAGCAGTGTTTTGTTTTGGTTTTGTTTAAGAAGGAAAAAGAAAAAGAAGGAAGGGGGGGGAAGGCCACCTGATCTTTGTCCCAAGACTGGGCCAGAACCTGCAAACTCAAGTACTATATAGCCCTTTTGAAGTTGTCGCTGGCAAACACAGCTTGGTGTTTTCTTGATAAAGTGTTTCTGTGCACCCACTGTTGGTAAAGAGCACCTGTTTTTCAAAATCTGTCCCCAGAAATAACGGGATCTCCCATTGCAGGGCATTGCAGCCTTTAGAAAACACTCCTTCACCAGGTCTGAAAGAGACAAACTTTCTAGCTGGAAAATTAAAAGAAAAATGATAAAGCAAAGAATGACGGAACTAATTCAAATGTCTACACTTTTTTTTTTAAATGTGCCCTTTTAAAAGAAGGAAAAAGCTAATGAGCTGCTATGGTCTGTGTGGCTCTTGCTGGCGTCTCGGAGAACATGTGAAGGTGTGTGTGCAGGGGCACTTCCCCGCCTGCCCCGTTTCAGCAAAACCTAAATGCAGAGGGGCTGCTAGTGCTACCTGTTGCTGCTGAGCTGGCCGAAGTTTCAGCAGCTTGGCAATTTCTTTCTTTTGGATGATTTACACAACAGCTGCTATTTATCTACCCCCCTCATTACACAGCAGACTTTGGATAGAATATGCTGTTCAAAACCATTGCCAAAATAAGAATTGTACAGAGTATTTAGTACTTCGTGTTGCATGAGTAATAGCACTGAACTGGAGATGTGTAGAGCAATGCTCCCTGTAGCTCTTCTGAGCCATTAAAAATTATTTACAGTTCTCTAATAAGACATATTTGCATGCATTTTTAATTTGGTAATTTATGGAGCAAGTCATAACTCTGACCCAAGTTAAGATTTTAATAAGCTTAATTTTGACGCCACCTCTTTCATAGTCCTCGCAATAAGCAGCTCACTGGCAAAAAAACATGTACCTGAGCTTGCCATTTTTGTAGTTTTGAGGAAGGCACTTTAGATGTGATTTTGAGGTAGAAAAAAAAAAAAGACCATTCACTGTAAAGTTTCTAGCTTTACCTGTGATATGTTTCCAATTTATCAAAAGAATAAATTCATGAAGGCTTAAGGGAATAGCTTCAGCTAAAATCAAACTTTCTGCCTGTCATGTTAAAGTGTTTTCCTCTTCCCCTCCAAACATTTCAAAAAATATTTTGTCTGTAGTAAGCACAGAAAATGACTTCATAAAATGGCTGTGATAATCACAAAATTAGGCTATACACATTTGTATTATTTTAGATGCTCCCATCCCCTGTTATTTAGGCAGTTATACACCCTTTTGCGATAAGGATGGGATGTTACCCTAGTTTTACAGACCAGTGAGGCACAGGCAAATGGTGGTTTCTCAGTGTTGCACAGGGAGTTCGTGACTGGGAGGGAATTGAATCCAGGCTTTGCAAAGCCTGAGCTAATGCCTTTCCTCCTGCTGTGGTGGGGAGAGAGAGTCCTCAGCAAATGTAATATATCCTGCCAGGACTAGAGAGACAGGGTAGAGTTGTTCTATTTCTATCAAGTTCAGAGGGGTAGAGAACATCGGGGTTCAGTCCTCCTGTAGTGCTGGGCAGTTTATAAAATCTTTCAGAGTCACGGCTCTTGGTGGCATTTCTGTTGCTGAGCAGAGCTGGGTCTTTTCCAGGCATATTGGGGGCAGTTGGGTGATATTTGTGTAGCCTCTTTTGCTTCTTTCTTTCCTTAAGAATATTTGAGATAAATCTACTGTTGCATAACAAAGAGTGAGGATTTGGAAGAGTTTGGAGCTTGACAACATGTAGAATTCCTGTCACTTCTACTTCAGGCACAGTTTTGACCAAGCAGCGCAAAAAGCTTTGCAGATACTCAATTTAAACACATGAAAAAAATCAGAAATTTGGGACTTGGCACCGGTGCAGAGATCCATATTGGTTCAGAGATCTTAATCTTTGTCTTAACAAAATGTTAGATTTTTTTTTCATTCACACTAGTGTAAATCATAACCCCACTGAAAGCCGTTGATTTATTCCAGACTTAGGCTTGCGTGACTTAGAGCAGAAGTTGCTTCATTAGTTTTGTCCAACAGCAAAGGCTAGAGTACCCAGGTAACTGAGTGCTTGTACTAAAAGAAGTAAATTACTTCCTGTATCATATTCTCCTTCTAACAAAAATTTTGTAAGAGGTTGTGTGTGGGGGTTTGTTGGTTTTCTGTTTTGTTTTGGTTTTTTTAAGATTTGTAAGAATTTGTAGTGAGCCTTGCCTGCCTGTAGCCAGCCTCCCTGCGTGAGCTGTGTGCCGTTGCCTGTGGCTTGTGCTGGGGAACTGACGCCCAAATGGGTGATTCAGATGTCTAGACTTTGGCCCAGTTCCCTTTTTGTTCTGGCTGTCACTTTTTCCCTTTCATCATGCCAAGATTATCCTCTGCGTTGGGTATTGCCTCTCATGTCTCTAGGAAGGGTCACCCTGAGACACCTCCTTGCAAGCTGGTACCACGCACGGCACGTGCCAAGTACTGGAACAAGCCACGGAGAGATTTGAGCGCAAGGAACAGAGCAAGCCTGCAGCTGCTCTGCCCGTTCCTATCGGTCTGATCACTTACAAGTTCATAAGACCAGAGCCTGACTTTTTTTGCGCATTGAGTTTGGATTTATCCCTGTGTATATAAATAAAGGCAGTTATTCACTGAGGGAAGTGGATTCTTGCAGTATGTTCCTATTGCCTTTTTATAGTAGCTCTTCTTGGCACTTTCCTGGCTCTTGTCACCCAAGAATTTTCGAATGGTTTACGTGTATAAATGTATTTAAGCATCAGTGCACTCCTGTGATATTTGGAGGCCACAGTGAGAAATGCAGTTACACTGTACTACTACCTGTCTGTTTGTCTAGATTTGGAAAATTACACTGTTTCACCTTCTAAAAGACAGCATAGCTAGGAGGAGTATAGGTAGCTTGACCGATATCATATGCTGAATTGCAGGAAAAGAACAAGGATATCTTTCATTGGCTTTTTTTTTTTTTCTCTTTTCTTTTAGTAATGACTGGATGAGTAGGAGCATTCCTTCCCCTGTTTCGGACTGAAATGAATGGGTTAGGTGCGGGGGGAGGTGGTCAGCATTTCATAGCTAGCTGTGTCACTAAGGTCCTTTTGCTGATCCAGTCCTCAAGAAGTAAATTACAGTGTCCTCCCTGAGCAGAGAACTGTGCTTGCTGAGAAAAGGAAGTGCTTTGCAGGCTAAAGATACCTGTCTGTAACTGGTTAGAAATCATTCAGGAGGAAGATGCAGAGAATCTCTCCCCTTTTCCCTGCTTGCAAGGTACAAAGTTTTTTAATGTTACAGGGTTTAAAACGTGCTTGTCAAAGACTTATCAAAAGATCTCACAATATTGTGGTTAAATCGTGCATATGAAGTGGAACAGTTTTACCATTGGATGAAATTTGGGTGTATAGCCAACTGTGCAACACAGACAGGAACAAATCTAACAGGCTCTTTGCAGGAACTATGGGATGTTTCTATTTAGATGGATTTAGTTAGCTTATCAGCATGACTTGAGGTGCTTCTCGAGCATCTGTTACAATAGTATATTGTGCTAATTTCTACTACAACTTTGTCTTAAAAGTTCAAAACACTTTGAAGAATCACAGGCAAACTACTTGTGCTAGAAAACTTTCAGGGTGATCAGTTCTGCGTTCAGGATCACACATACATCTCAGGAACAGAGAAGTTCAGACTCTCTTCAGGCTTACTGTAGATTCATGAGGACTACAGGGAAATAAAACACCTACACACAAAATCCTTGTCTTTGGTATCTTCTCTTTTACCTAATGAATCCTCTTTACCAAGAAAATAATAAGCTTTTTCTTTCATTGATTATGCCCATTAAATATTCTGAAGTCTGAGAGACACTGAAATTAGTAGAATAATCTACTCTGAACACCATTTCAGTTTTCCTACCTGCTCCCAACATTAGCTATGGCCTGATGTCTCAACTTATTTATAAATCGAGTCATGATATATTAACCTTTGAATGCTGTAAATGAAGTTATTCAGTGCTTTATTATTAATAAAAGTATTGATGCATTAACCATATGTGTTTATAGGCATTATTCTAGGCAGTGGTTTTCCTCCTAGTTCTAGAACAATCTGATTTTTTTTTTTTTCAAGCTTTTATTAATTCTTAGTTAGAACCCCTTAAATTAACCCCCCTTAATAACTACCTATAGAGGTAATGTTTGTGTGCCTTAAAATGTGAGGCACCTGTCAGGCTCCTTTCTAGCATGTGGGAAAGATAGGAGGTGCAGCCCAAGTTTTCCAAGGAAGGAAAATGCAAATGAAATTAAGTTAAGAAAATGTGAAAATAAACATTGACACTTCTGTAACAACGGTGCCTATAAACTTATGCAGTTATCTCCCAAGAAAAGCACTATAGGTCATGCTATTTGTTTCTTTTACAAACAAGCAACAGGGAAGACAGATCTTCACTCTAGGAAACAAACTGCAGCTTAACTATGTGGTTTCTTCCATTCATCATTTTCCTCTAAGTCCTGACAGTGTGCCTTTAGACAGGCTTTACAAAAACTATTTTTTTTTTCCCCACCCCCTAAAGGTTTTTATTTCCTTCAGGGGAATAACTTTTTTCCTTCAGTATACTTCTATTTGTATCATTGACACTTCTGTTTCTCTTGCCTTTGAGGTGCTTTTACAAGGTATAATATCTAATAATCGCTGAGTGCCAGGGCTAGATGCTGGAATCAGCTGGGTGTGGATGGTGACAAGGAGAAGCAGTCTGGATGAATAGCTGCCGTCTTGGCTCTTTAGCCCGCTGTGCGTGTGCCGTGCAGTGCTAATGGGAAAGGAGGTCTCCCTGCCCGATAAATCCTTACCTGCAGTTCTGTTGGGATGGAGGGGCTGGTGTCATGTCTCTCACTTTCCAAAATAAATAGTTTATTAAAATGGTAGCTTAAATTAGAAATCACTGAATGAACCTATTTGGCTGCAGGAGGGTATCCTGAAAAATTCCTGTTTACCAGGACAAGTGGGTGGACTCCATTTTCCCACAAAAGAGGAAGTGTTTGTGAAATAATATTTTCATTTCTGAGAGTTCAGGCTCCTTTCAATCTGTGCACCCTTCCGAGGGCTGATAAAGGAGTCCTTACCTGACAAGACTGAGTGAATATATTTACATCACCTCTCTGGTATGCAGGAGAGAAAATGAGGTAGCTACAGTCAGCTGAAAAATCAGTGCTGAGGACTGTGCAAGTCAGTTGTGATTGCCATGAATAAGAGTTAGGTAGCTGACTGAAGTGCTTTTCCGGAAAAATGCTTGAAATACAATGATTTTTGCTATAAAGAAGAGAAGGACTATAGCTGTCTTCAAAGATTTATTAATCTTACATCTCCTATTGTATCTTGGAGGAATTCAGTCACAGATTATTTTACCATATGCAGTTGTCATATTGCAAAGATATCTGTCCTGGTTTCAGCTGGGATAGAGTTAACTGTCTTCCTAGTAGCTGGTACAGTGCTATGTGAGTGAGCGGCTGCGTGGTGTTTAGTTGCTGGCTGGGGTTAAACCACGACAATATCTATGGGAAAATACTGGGATTTTTAATTTTTATACTGTTTTTCTGATTATGGCCATTAACCAGTATACTGCACTGCCAATGAATATTGAAAAGTATGGAAATAGATATATCTTGTGGGTTTAAGTGAGGACTTTCACAACATTCTGGCTGATTTAATTAATGTGATTGTACAAACTGTAGTTGTCATGGTTTAACCCCAGCCAGCATAAAAATAATGATAATAGTAATACTAAAATGACAATAATAATAATAATAATATTAATAATAAAAGGATTGGAATATACAAAACAAGTGATGCACAGTGCAGTTGCTCACCACTCGCTGACCGATGCCCAGTTAGTTCCCGAGCAGCGATCCACCCCCAGGTCAACTCCCCCCAGTTTATATACGAGGCACGACATCACATGGTATGGAATATCCCTTTGGCCAGTTTGGGTCAGCTGTCCTGGCTGTGTCCCCTCAAAACTTCTTGTGCCCCTCCAGCCTTCTTGCTGGCTGGGCATGGAAAGCTGAAAAATCCTTGACTTGGTATAAACACTACTTAGCAACAACTGAAAACATCAGTGTGTTATCAACGTTCTTCTCATACTGAATCCAAGATATAACACTATATCAGCTGCTAGAAAGAAAATTAACTCTATCCCAGCTGAAACCAGGACAGAAGTGTAACTCGGTGCATCTTATATTGAGAAAACATACTCAACTGTTTCTCAGCTTGGATAGCTGAAGGAAGTGAAGTTTTTCTAAGTCCTGAATAAACATCTGTCCTGAGTATGCAAGTATTTGATGAAGCAAAGCCACATAAAATGTGGATAACAATGCCTCATTAGCTATCGTTTGTTTCAGTTCAGGATTCTCATTGCAGTCTGTTTCAGTTCACAAATTAGCATGCCAGTAGCGTTTTACTGCATTGATTTCAATTTTTTCAGAGAGCAATAGGTGACTGATTAGGGGGGTCTCAGACCAGATGACAATAACCACGGAGCCTGATTCTGATCTTGCTTGCATGAGGAGAGACAAGAAATAGCGGTGTTTACATCAGTAAAACTTAATGTAGAATAAAATTATTTCAGAGGGATCAGAATGAAACCCATTCCCATTTTCCCTACTCCCCAGGAAGTCTTACAAAGTAAGACTTTCAAATTTATTCACTTTGAATTATGTTAAAATGTATTTTAAATTTCTGAGCAATCTCAACCTTTGAATGCTTCAGTTAATGTTCTGAGCCAAATCTCACCCTGATGCAACTCCATTGAAGTTGGTAGACTCACACTCAGGATTAAATTGGTTCCTAAATTTTAGTTTGTTTTAATCTTTCTAGCACAGTGTAAAAAAAATTCCCACAGATCTGACATGTCACACGTATTTATATTTTCCTATAAATTGAAGCCGGGTTGTAATATAATCTGGCTTTTAAGTGTGTTGGTTTTGTCTTGTCTTCTGCTTTTTGTTCTATTGCTTTGTATAGTGGTATTTGTCCTAATGATAATTATGCTTACGTGATTTCTCTGAAGGCACAAAGAGCTTCAAAAGGCATAATTAAGCTATGCAGAATCCTTAGGAATCAGGCAAGTGTCCTTACAACCTTTTGAGTGATCAGTGTATCTTGTCAAAACAAAGATGGATTTTTTTTCTGGATTTTAAGATCTGGGAACTTTAAATCATTATCTCAAAGTGGTGGCTGCTAATGCAGATATGAACTAAGAGGATCCTCAATTAAAGATATACAGTAAAAATACTTTCTATAGATTATTTTTGCAATATCTTAGTATGTTTTGTTCCTTTTAAGTGTATGAATTGGTGAGAGGTTAACCAGTTAATTGTGTTCCCAGCATCTTGAAGCTGATTCCTGTGAAGTGTACAGCAGCTGTGGTAAGGGAAGCTCATATAATGTCTCAATGTCATTTCAGGTGCCCAACCATAGAGACAGGCAGAATTTCTGTACCCCACCTGAGTTACAGCCAGTGCAGTGCATCTGCATAATGCCAGTTTTTTGTGAATGTTCAGTCAGTCCCTCATGTCAGGGAGAAGGTTCTTGTCTGGCTTTGAGAAGAGTACAGGAAAAAAAGGCAGATGAGAGTTTTCATCCCACTGAGTAGCTTCCCCACTGAACACTTCTCTTGAAGGGCTTCTGTTGACCTGAACTTACTTACCCTATATGTTTTTTCTTTTCCATTTTACTTTTATTAGGTAAAATGAACTGTCTGGCCAATAACCTAGCTGTTTAAGAGTGACTTGGAAGATCATGGATATGTTATATTGACACTGAGTCAGCAGTTGTCTTGCTGTACACGTCAGAATGACTGAGGCTTCGGCAGGCAGCCAAAAGCCATTTGTAGCGTATTCCTTCACAGAACTCTGCTGTAGTAAGGAAGAATTGGTAGACTTTAATTGCCAGACTCCCAGTTTGTGAAATACGTCTTCAGTATCTTTTAACTTTGGCCTTTCATAGTAATTTTTGTCCAGCTTAATCTACAAAATTCAATTATTGGTGATTTAATTAAATGATAAAGGGATAAAGCAACATTGAGAGACTTAGTGAGAACAAGGCTACTGAATCCTTGAGTAGGTCTGCCCTGAGGCAGATGTAATTTGCAATGTGTAAAGAGAGCTTGTGCATGCTGTAGCCGCATCTATGTTAGGGCACCTGGCAGTACTCTGGGAATGCAGGCAGAGACAGGGTCTTGCAGCGGCTCTCACCAGAAAACAAGTGTTCTGCTCACGTATGCAGGCAGGTTTTAACATTTTGTTTTGACCTATGCTGGAAAGGGGCAGAGACGTACAGAAATGTTCATCAAAAGCACTTGGATGGAGAAGCCCTTGATGCAGAGCAAGCATCAAGCAAGAACCTGGCTTCTCCCACATTCCAGGTGAGAGTCATGGCCTTCGACCTATTCTGGAAGAATTCACTTTACAAAAATAGTAGGAGGGAAAACTGCCCCCAGAACAAAATGGTCCCAGCAAATTGTTCTTAGAAGGCTGAAGATATTCTGCCCCTGCTTTTGAACTGCAGAGTCAGATTAACTTCAAATGAACTCAGAAATAATAAAACACAATTTAAAATATTGTCAAATTCCATTTGAATTACAAAAAGACACCAGAAGGAAGTGATTTTATTGTTCTAAGCCAAAACATTCAACAGGTTAGCATTAAAAGACAAACTTGTGATTTTTGAATACTTGTGACTGTAGTCTGATGGTGCATTTAATTAAACAGTCACATAAAGACTTTTTTTGGAAGTGCCTCATTCATTCAACAGGCTTGAGAGTGTTCAGTTAATTAGCGTACGCTGACTTTTCTTTCATCCTCTTTCAACACATGGGTGAAGGGTTGAACTTACTACATATTACTGTTACCTGCTCTGAAGACCACATTGTTCATTTCCTTCAGGCGCTTTTATATGCTGTGCATTGTTAGAATCTGGGGTGCTTTAGCAAAAAAATCATTATGAGATAAATGGGGCTGTTTTGCAGCTTGAAGATGGGGAAACTATGGCACAGGTATGAAAATGAAAGTATTCTGGAAAAAAAAATCATAAATGAGCTGAACTGTTTTAACCTGAAACTTCCCTACAAAAGTCCTGTGGCAGGAAAGTGACTGTTTGGAGAGAAACTTCCCATGGCAGCATTTGCTAAATTTAAAAGTGGCTGAAAATAGGTTACGTAAAGGAAGCATCATTCTTCATATTAAACAATGCTGTAGCCCTGCCTTATAACAGCAGCAGACCTGCTTGTTGATACTTTTAACATACACCATATTTCATTCAGCATTTTCTTCCCTAACAATTTTATCTGTATATTTTGTCTGAGAAAGAAGTTAGACTAACATAGGAATTGTATTTAAGAAAAAAAAAAGTTTAACAATGTGGGGGTATGGCAGAGATGACTCATGAATCATATATGTCAACTTATGTAATACACAGCGAAGAAGAGACACTTTCAGGCCCTCTTCAGTAGTGTACCATATGAGTCTGGTGAGTGATCAGTGTTGCATGCTGTGCTGGACTAAGCTTTTAACTTGAAGATGGGACATAAGTTGATTGCATGGTTGTGCTATGCTGTTTGCGTATCTGTTGTATTTTGTCTCAAATTACATCAGACCTGTTGCAGTGCTGCCTTTTATGCTTTTTCAGCTTTGAAGAGCAGGGATAACAAAAATCTATTGATTCTGTTGGCTAAATTAAACATGTAATATCCACAAAAGCTAAACTAATCCTAGAAACTACATCAAAACCTTTAACTTTCCTAGTCTTTTATGCTGACAAGATGAACATGGTAAAGGGTCTAAGCAGATACCTCTTGGTCTGTGAGCTCATCACTTCAACTCTGACAAATCCCTCCCAAGAAATGCAAGAGGGCTGGTACTGAATAAGGTATCTTAGTGTTGTCCTGTGTCCCAGAATACTTCTAGATGTTGCTGGAGGTGTTACTGTCAAAGGCATTTGCACAGCAGAGCTCAAGCATAAAGGCTTCAGTTCTCCCCACAAGAACAGGGGCTGTTTACAGCGGTGTCCCAGCCAAGCCCTTGTTGGGGAAATCGTTAGGACTGCAGATCATTTTCTCCTGATTTACAAAGACTTGTAGTGGTTTATTTTGTTAGGGTCTGTGGGGAGAAGGGTGTAAGCTGTTGGAATTAGCCTACATAAGCATGCCCGAGTGATTTCCTGATGGTTTACAAAGGAGTCTGTGGCAGAGCCGCGAGTTGAACTTGGGCTTTCTGAGACATAGGCTAGAGTCCTGTCCATACAAACAGCCTGGTTTTCCTCAGACTAATCTGTAGAGCTGGAGGAGGCCTCCTTCCTAGGTATTTTTGCTTGCCAGTAGTAGAGAAATGCTAAAAATTAGACCACCACCCCCAACAGAGTATCTTCAAGTGTTCAGTGGCTCTATGGCATGTGCTGCTTCTGACTCACTGACATCATTAGGAAAATGCATTATCAGAAAGTATTTGAGCCTCTTTCCTGAGCAGCTGAATAAACTGCTTTCTTGAGGCAAATATTGTTATCCTGTAGATGGAAATTTTTATCGCAGTTTAGTCTGGGGCTAAAAGATATTTCTTGCCTTCCTTTCCTCTTCCCCTCACCCCATCTGCTCCTATTCAGCCTCTTACTAAAAGGCTTCAGTAAAACAAAAAACATGAGGTAAGTTGTCCTTGGAAGCCAGAGTGTGTATGAGAGCAAAGGCAAATTTTTGCTGTCAGTCCGCATGGAGCAGGCCGTGTTTGCAAATCATTGATGAAAAGGCAAGGCATTTCAAACACCTTGAAAATCTGGTTCCTACCCATAACCTGGTTTTCCTCTATTTAAAGAAAGTACTAGTTAATGGTCATTCTTCCTTTTTGGCACAAATATTTATTAATTGTTTCTTCATGCAGCCTTTCTGTGGATTTGATGAGAACACAGAAAGGAATATGGAAGAGCATCATTTAGCAGCTCTTAGTACAAGAGGATACAGGATAGCTGGAAAGGCTGGGGAAGTATTAAGCAGCAGGATCAACAAACTTTGGCAGTCCTTCAGACCCAGGGTGTTCTGAATATACCGTTTAGCCTGTCTCTAGCCAGCTTACCTGTCTCAACTGCTTACCCTGACAACAAAAGCCTCCTTCCAGCACACATCATGGCTCTGTAGAAGTGGACAGAGCGAGCAGCCTACTAGATTTGGTGCTGTCTTTTGCTCACAGTGAACTTCAGTTTCACCAGTTTTGCTCCTCTGAGGTTGAAGATGGGCCTGGGTCTTCAGAGTTGGAAATGAATATCAACTCGCTTTTCTGGAACAGTTGGAACTTCGTTCAGTAGGATGTCTCTTATTTCTCCAGAGACCGATATGCCTGAGAGCTCTATCTCATCAATTAAACCACAGCCCATCTCTTTTTCAATTTCCTGTGACTGCTGAAAGGTGATTTTTCTTGTACTTATTTCCATTTCTTTAGGGTTTTTTCTTTCTTCCTTTCTTTGTCATGATCTGTATTCCTAGTGGAATTTGACTGTGTTAACAACTCATTTGTGGATATCTGGATAAGGATTTTCCAGGGCTGGAAGGGTGGTTGTTTTTAAATCATTGCAAATTACCTGCGTTCCAGTTAATTCAGTGACTGAGATTGCAGTGGAGAGGAAAGAAAAGAAGAAACTCAATGCAATAGCATGGAAGGTGGGGAAGATTCCCACACCTATTTTCTTAGTTAGCACCAAAGTTACCCCTGTGATCTCCTGGATTTCTTCCACTCAGAAAAGGGAGAGTACAAAATTGTCAGCAAAAGAGGCTCCAGGCCAGGAACTGTGCTTAGCCAAAATCCCTTCTGCAAGGAAGATATTTTTGTCTCCTGTTTTGATATCGCATCTCAGCAGTCTTCAATAGCACAGTGTGGGTTTATGTTCTTTTCCCTGTTCACGTTAGGCTTTTCCTATTCTATAGAAAATACTGATTTATTGCTCATATTTTGGTCTTGTCTTATCAATTGATCTTTAATCTAGCAAATTTTGACTAGATTACGTTGCTTTTTTTTGAGCATGTTGCAATTCTTTTGCCAAAAAAAAAATGGACGTAGCATGGAGTCCCTGTTCATCACCCACCCTCATCCAAGCTCTTCAGGATGGGTAGCGTCTGCTCATTTTGTTCAAAAATCGGTCTCAAGCCCTCCTCTGTACTCACCCACTTGTCTACATCAGTGTGCTACAGAGTAGATGTTTTAATTGGCAGACTGTATTTGAGGGTTTTCTTGCAGAGGTCTTCACAACTCCCTTCCCTGAACAGTCTTCTGCAAAGGTTCTGCCGATGCTCAAGTAAAGCTGTTTGCCTTGTGATCCTTCACAGGGACGTAGGAGTGAGCACTGGGGAAATGAGCAGAACCAGTTTGATTGCAGATGACAGTGAATCTGTGACAACAAAGGAGCAGAGGCAGGAATGGGAATTACCCTGTGACTGCTGAGGGGACTTGGGAGAAAGGAGGGACCCGATAAAACTCTGAGAACTGCTTACCACAGTTTCAATATTGCAGGAACCCAAATAATGTTGGTTGTTTCTTTTTCTTGCTCTGGGATAAATATGGACACCTATAGCTCCAGCTGCAGAATGAGGAACTACTCAGACAAACAATAAAAAAATGCATGCCAGGAAAAAGCAATTCAAAACAGATATCTTCCTTTCTGAGGAATTCTGTAATGTGAGTCTTACTTGTCCAGGATTACTTGCCACTGAATAAAGAACAGGAAAACTTCATGAAGTTGCTTGCTTGATGTGTTCTTAGAAAAGGGAGAGTGAAGTGGAGAACCAGACACTAAATTAAAAAGGAGGACATAAAATTCTACAATATATAATTTTTATTTATTAAAATAGTATTTGAAAAAAACATTAGAGGAATGGGCAAAGCTTTGAGCTGTTGAAAGGATCAGAGAAGTAGTTTCTGAATGAGTATTATGGCTATCAGATCCGGCAAAGTCATGACCACACCAGATAACTCATAAAACTTCATGGACTCTGAGTCAGGGAAACATTTTTTATTATTGTGTTTGCAGAGCTTCAGTAAAGGTAAGATGTTGATAATCTGTAAATATCAAATCCATGTTATTTGAATCCTGTTACTTTCATGTCTTTATTTTGTTAAGAGGCAGGATGCGAATATTAATTTTATTGAGAAGGAGATAAGTGAAAGTGAAAACAGGTTCCAGCCAGGTAGATCAGTCTTGGGGTGGGAACATGCTGTGCTGATATTGCCCACACAGCGCTGCCAACGTATATGAGTCATGAGTACCAATGCCACTTCCATTTATAGATTCCTTAGGAACAGATGCAGCTATACATGCTGTTGAGTGGCAATTTTTTTTAAAGAAGGTTTGGGCTGAAAATGTTGAGCTCCGCACAACTGATTAAATCAATACAAGGTGTCCAGAGTAATTCCCCTTTGAGAAATTACTGAAGTGGTTGCCAAATGCAACTCCTGTCCTCTGGGGAAGTTCCAAAGCTTTGATAATTGCTTTTGTCCCCAGAACATTCAAGCCATCAGAAATGTTCATATAAGACATTAAAAATGAAATATTATGCTTTAGAAGAATATCAGTGTTTTGAAGTACAAACTTCTTGAAACAAAACGTTTTTTTCTTATTTTCCTAAGGGAACATTCCAAAATATTAAGAGCAAATTGAATCAGATTCATGTTCTGAAACTTTCCAGGCTTAAATGTTGTTTGGTTTCAGTTATTTCATCTATAATGCATAAGCTGGTCATAGACTGAAAGACTAGGGTACCTTGAACTATCTGTATATACTATATGTGGAGTGAGCCATATAAGCTGTGAATAACCATATAGTGTAACAGACTTTAACAGGTTGAGAACACCATATATAGTGTGCATATATTTAATACTTATGCACATACTTTATATACGTATGTGCATATATATTAGGTAAATTAATTTACATCTCCACACACCAAATATTTATTGAGAAATCAAGGTTCTGAAGGAATAGGAGTTCAGGACTCCTCTTCCAATATCTTATAGAAAGAACGGTCTTCATGGCCTACATAATCTAAGTTGCAAAATATCCACTGTAGATGAGGCCTTTGTGCCTGCAATAATCAGGCACTCTGTTGGGATATTTGTTGTTTTTATTGTTTCTGTTTAAAAGAATATTTTTCTTACTCTTTATTCTATGCTAAAAAAGAATTTGGGGAATGTTACTGTTCATACATATATACACACACGTGTGCATATGCTACATCTAGGACAGTCTCTCAACATCAAAATTTATCACTTCTCAACAGAGGAAGTTTCTGGCATCCGGATGGGAGCACCTACTCTGGCAGAGCACACACACAATGTCATATATTTAAGTCCTATGAATGTAGTTCAGGCTGAGAGCTTGAAATTGTCACTTGTGTCCTATATGAATGTCTTAACCTTGAGGCAATTTTTGGGGTGTTACAATTTCAGTCTCTCTTGTGAAAACAGTTCTGCTTTATGTAAGTAATTAAAATACTAATTGAATCTGGATCTTTCACAACTTGAGATGAGTCCCATAACCAGTGGGCTTAGAAATACAGCCTTGTTAGCCCTGTGAATGTGTAATTAGTTATACAAGATGAGGTTACTGCAGTAGAATAATTGAGAGCAGCTCACCTGAGAATAGCAGAGAGGCTGGTAATTAGTGCACTCACCTAGGCTGTAGGAGATCCACTTGTTCCTGGTATGACTTAGCCCGAGCTGGGATTTGAATTATGGCATCTCAGATCTCCAGTGAGCTTGTGGCTGGTTAGATTGTGGATTGTTTTGGAGAAAGCCTGTCTAGATTTTCATAAAAATTTTTAGGTGGTTTGGGGTTTCTCTGGATGAAGAACAAGAGAAAAAGAAATCTTTAAAATGTTTTGTAGCAGAAGAGTTTCCTCTTATGTAGCCCTATCAAGGATAACTGCACAAGAAATTCAAGAACTTAAAAAAAAAAAAAAAAAAAAAAAGTATTTACCAGGAATAAATGACTCCCCAAATCATTAATTTGTTAATATCATGATTTACAATAATATATAATAAAAGTCACTGCTGTTGCCAGTAGGAGAAGTAGACAATGGGAAACACGATGTTTGCATTGGCCTGTATTTGTGTCTTGATTTCTCCAAGTGTTTACGCATTTTTCTTTCTCCTGACATCAGAGTTATGGAAAAGCCTTAGCACTGTGTTTATAATAGATTCTGCGTACTTAACAGAAGTTCCTTTGGGAAAACAAACTCGAATATCTAGGAAATGTTGCAACCTATTTGCCTTTCATAGGATATGACAAGCTTCCTCCTTGCACAGTCCATGGTGTCTGCCTGCGCGCCTGCTGGCACTCCCCGCAGACAGCTCCCAGACCTGTCTGATACTGGCTGTTCCCTTCCAGATGTTCTCTACCTGCTGGGACGGATCGGTGAAGAACATTGGCGAGATGTGGAGTAGCTTGTGCCGCCCAAATTCTTCACTGTATTTGTTCCTTGGAATGAATGGAGAACTCCTCTCCAAAATAGGCTGGGACTATGTACAGCACACCCAGTCACAACCAGAGCTCCAAAATATATTAACCCCTTACAGTACTTTGAGCAGAACACAGCTTCACAGCAAATCTTTTTGCCCTCTCTAAAGGCACGCTATTTGCATATGACCAAATAATCTGTGTCATGCCTTAGAAAATAAGAGGGTAAGCGCTCCTGTGTAATTGCTGGCTTTGGCATTTAGTAGATTATATAACCTTACTCACGCGAAATTGTGCTTTAGCAGTCTAATACTTACTTTAAACTGCTGAATCTCTCTATAAAGTTGATCTGTTCCATTACCTGCTTGGGTTGTCTGCGAGTAGTTTTGCTTCATCATTTGTATGAGGGAACGGGTGCACTGAGTCCAAGGTAAGTTTCTGTCATAATGCGTTGCATATTGATTCTGCAAATAAAAATGTTGCTGCCCTTAACTGCAAACTGTCTTGGCTCTGGAGCCTCTGTTTTTTTAATGACAATTCCATTGAGTTGCCTGGTGCCAGTGAATCATCCTAAAATTTGCTCTGTTTCTCTCGCCTAAGCAAGTCTGTGATGCTGTGCCAGACTTGACTGGAGCGTCTGACTATTCCTCTGACTACGATAGAGAAATAGTAGACGGCTCTTTCCGTGGCAGCCCCTTTTTATTCTTTTTGGCAGTTCTTCTTTTTGGCATTCAGAGGCAGACGTTGCTGAAGAAGCCATGTTCGGCTAAACTGCTCTATCTGATGTTCAGTAATTGGAAGCATTAAAGTGAAGCCTAGATCCACTACCATGGGTAGATCGATATTCAGTGGTAAGGTAAATTATTCTCTTACTTTATTCTAACTCCGAGCTGTCTGGTGCCCTGTATGTCAACATCCTCATTTGAGATGTTTCAAAGTTTTGGATGGGACTTGTTTCTACTCCTGCGCCTTTGGGCCAGTCAGGGGGCCAAACAATTTCTTTAATGTCATGGTCCCATAATTTTCTCTTTATGTCAATTAACTGGAGATGCATCTCTCATTCTGTGTCACTAATCTAGATCTCCTTTTTATCACTTGATATTAGAGTCATATCAGCAACATTCTTAAAGCGTGTGCTAGTGTCATTTGTCACTTCCTCCTTGTTAGGCTTTAATATTTTATGTCCATGTGCTCAGCCTACGATACCTGACACTGTATTTCTGTCCAAGGGATTCTGGAGTTCTCCTGTGAGGTTTTTAATTGAGTTGATCTCTTTTATCAAATGCTGTTATGGAGTTCTGTGACACTGCTCTAGACAAGGAGAATAGACCTAATAACATGACTGAAAAATTTGTATTTAATATCAATTTTTATACATGCTTCTTTTTTATACCTCGCCCTAAACTTTTACAAGTTTATAAAAGCCACTTCCTGCCTCAGTTTTCATTGCTTGATTTGTTAAGAGAGTTTAATCATCATCATCATATATTCTACTTCCTAAAAAGGTAAAATGATACAAATTTATCGATATTTCTCTATCTGATATGGGGTTGGTTTGGAATAATTAATAGCCATGGATTTTTGTCTTCCGTGTCAAAAAAGTGACCAATATGTTTTGCTGTGCCTGCTAATAACTGGTCTGTTTCTTCCGCTTGGGAAGTGAACTGAAAATCATCCAAATGTACCATTTGTCCATGAAAGTTCTCAGTTGCTCACTGCAGTCATGACCAGTATTAACAATAACTGGAATATTATACATTCTGGTCTTATTCCAGTTATGATTACAAACAACGGGACAGCACAATTCTGACAGTACAATTTCTATCAAAAGCTTTTTGGAAATCTCTAATATTTTTCATGAATGGTGCTTGTCACTTCACATTAGCTCTATAAAATGAGAACAGCCATTTGACACCGATGGTTTAAAATCTGCTTGGTGCTGTCTGGTCCGGAAAGCTACTCGCTTCTTGACAGGTTGCAGAAGGAAATTGCTCTTGAATTTTATTTCCACCCGCCCCCCCCCCCCCCCCCCCACTCCATGGTGTTGAGAATAAAACAGGTTTTTTCTAGACATTGAGGCTGACAATGCTACTATAATCTGAAATGCCTGCTCTGGGTCTTTCCTTGGTTGCATTGGTGTCTTTTGTACTTTCCGTATTCTTTTTAAAAGCATGACAAGGTGACTAATGGAGTATTTGTCACTTGTTTAACAAATGCTCTCTAACCAATTTTCCCTGTTTGTATTTACTCGCTTTTGTAATTTCTGACACTCTGAAGCTTTTAAATCAACATCAGACTGTCAAAAGATCTTTATCACCAAATCTCCATCTTTTAGGCCTGATCTCTTTAAGACAATGCAGGCATGTCTTGAATATCTCTTTTTCTTTGTACTTGTTCTTTACGGAGCATCTTTCTGCTTGTATGTTGGGCAAGACTGCCAATACTGCTTGAAAAAAAATCCATTGGTTGTTTAGTCTCTTTTGGATTCATTTTGGCCTTTCAATCTATATCTCCCTAGACTTTTTGTCACTTGTCTTTTCTCCTAGCTTCTTATCATCTAGTCTTTTGCTTTCTTTTTCTGACTGCTACCAAAGTAACATCAGAAATGTCTTCCTTCCTTTTTCATTTAATTATATTTGGCAAAGTCTTTCTACTTTTCTAGCTGTACTGTGGAATAATTGTAGTTATCACAAGGTGCTGAAGTCTTCAAGGTAGTTTTTTACCTTTCGGGCTTTCAGTTATGAACTGTTAACTTGAAGCCATTTTTTGAGATTCTCATCTTTGATTTTCACTTTAGCCATACAAAAGTTATTGTTGTATCTTACATTTTCTTGTTTATGTGTGTAAATATTTACTGAAGAATTGCAAAAGTTAGTTTAAATGAAGTCATTTATATAAAGTTGTACATGAACTACAATTTTACTTTCTATTTTCCTGTAAGAAAATAGGGATAGGCTTGTGGATTTTCCTTGTGGAAACCACACAGTTTTCTGTGAGAAAAATATTGTGATAAACAAATTAAAGACAGCTTGAACTTAGAATATCCGTACCACCTTGGAGGTACCAGCTCTGTCGTCATCAGGTAAATAGACTTCATGTGTAGGTGATGGTTAAATACATTTCAAGTATTTTATGAAGTGAATTCCTTAAATATTCCACTGATAAGCCTTTGGAAACAAAATCTGTTTCTTCAGTGGTGTGCTGGAAAGATTTTGTTCATGCCGTTTAACTGAATGTTAGTTTAAACTGTTGTGCCAGGGTGTGTGTTCATGCTGCAGTTCTCAGATGTCATAAAAAAACTCAGTTAGTTCCTTGCTTTTCCTGGCAACATTACCAGTGATTTAAGATGCTTAATATCACATTAAGGCAGCTGACTTCTGTGCCTCCCTGATACCCGGTATCCAATTTCTCTGTGAGGGATTTGGAAGGATAGACATCCCCATTTTGGCAACAAGGCAAGGTCAGAGAATTCTTATGCTCCAGCACCCATTAAAGTCCATGCAAGGATGCTTAGTTATTTTAGAGAGACACCTATTTTGGAAATCAATTAACTGCTGTCACCTCAACTCACCAACTTACCAATGCTCCCTCTAGTTCACTGCCTGAGAGAAAAATAGTAAAAATGAATGCAGTCTCTCTACTGGAAAATGTAGCAGTTTGTCCCTTTCATATGTGCCTCTCCACCACATCTGAGCCTTTCCTGCATCATTACTTTTTTTTTTTTTTTTAATACAAAAGGTGTACCACTGTCACTACCAGTTCACCTGCAGTGACAGTGACAGTGGGATGCTGAGCGTGCACAGCCCTCAAGCTCCTGCAGCCCTTGCAGTGATAGATCAGCTTAAGCCAGCTCAGAGCAATTCACTGGTTTTTGAGAACAGCTGCCAGAGCTGACAGGCCTCGGACTGCTGCTCCTGACAGTCTGGATACGTATAGTGCCGAGCTGCCATTAGCTGCAGTGAGGATGCCTTTGTATAGATGAAGCTGTATGTGGGTCAATTTTGAATACTCAAAATCCAATTAAGATTGAGGGCTTTAAATTTGCCCTTCAGCTACCTTGAGGGCAAAATAATCTCATTTTTGCAAAGAAAACTGTTATTAAAAATGTTTGTCTTGGCATTTTCTGCAAAAGAGATTTTTCAGTACAAAACCAAACTGTACCTTCCTGCATCCTGCTCACAAGCAAAAATCCATGTCAGTGCAACACTGTGGTGTTTGCATAATGTTTATGGAAAACATGCTTACTTAGTGGCACTGTGAGCAATTAAAACAAACCAAACAGAAGATTTGATGGTAAACATTTTGGTATGGATTTTATCCATCCAGATTGCTCAGGTGGTCACAACAGATACAGTACACACACAGAAGGAAGCCAATTTAAAAACATGCAGATTCACTTTCTTACTGTATGTTTTATTATTACTAGCCCTAAACGCATCCTTAGCCCATTTAATTTTTTTTGTATTTTCCAGTTACATATGTGTCTGCAGTGTGGTGAATGCAAATGCTTAGCAAATGGCCATAGTAATACAGTGTACTCCAGCAGTAATGTCCCTTTCAGCCTTTTTAAGGCCTTCCGATACCATTGGTACTCAGGTTACAAGAATTTCTCCATCAGAGACAAACTGGAGCAGCCAAGTGACATGAAAGCTTTCCCCTTATATGTGGGTGAATGTTGTTATAATCCCGCAAGGCTGAGATTCAGTTTGGTCACATAAAAAAGGCACTTAAGGATTTCTCTGATTTGCTGCTATTAGAATCATTCACAGCTGGATTCAGATACCTGGTTTATCTAAAAGCCCATTATAGAAAGGGGGAGTTAGATTTCCATTTTGATTTTGTCTATAAGAACTGCCTAACGAGCATCCTGTGTGCTAGCTACCACCAATCGAAACGCCCTGGGTTTTAATTCAATAAAGGGTATGATAGCATTGGTATCTGCAGCGTTTCCTACACTTCACGTTAGGTGAATGGCAAATGTTACAGTAACGTAGCTGAGTTCTCCAAGTGAAAATGCTCCCTGGATTGACTAGGAGCGTTTATTTCCCAAGAGGCAGTGTTTCTTAGGCAGCTTGTCTCTCTGATGCGTCTCCCCCATGCACAATGCCATCTTACAGTTTCCCTGGTCAAGCCTGCGTGCTGTCGGTATTGCTCTGATTTCACGTGCTCAGGTCCAGGCGGTGTGAAGTCTGGGGAGAGCCTCATCCTGAACAAGGGATGAATTCTTCTTGATCTAGTTTAGAGCAGGAAAGCTGGTTCTCGCGCTCTACAGCAGACAGCACAGTAAAATCTTGTTGCGTGGTTAGGACTCCCAGGTGCTATGTAATACAAACAGTTAAGAATAAGAATATCCCAATTTCAGGCAAGATTAAATCCCAACTGTACAGATAACAGCTTTCCTTTCCACGCTGGAAGTTAATGCTAATCCAGTTCAACTGGTGATTAGTTGATGGCTAAAAAGGAGGAAAAACCTCTGATGGAACAAGATTTTGGGAACAACTGAGACATTATATGCACTACTGATTCTAAGATCCATTTGTTCTTTTTTTTTTTCCTGCAGTTAGCAGGATTTCCCCCCCGCCCCCCTCCTTTAATAGCATGAACTTAAGATACGAAGCTAATGCAATTACCCCCTCAGGGATAAATGATGTGAAAATCTTGCAAATCGCTCTTAATGCTTCAGACACAGTATGACTAGAGGTTGTCCCTAGAGAGGGTAATGGTTTAAAATTGTGTGTTTGGTGGAAGTTCTGCAGTGGAAGAATCTTATTTGGGTTAGTGTATGGATAAGAGAAGAGCCACAGACAGTTTTTAGGACTTAGTGATTGATTATTATAGCCTGAAGTCTGGGAGACCCATAAGTTATGTGTGTCAGAGGCGCCTAAGAAAGCTCAGTAGCCATAGTAGCAATATGAGGATCCTCTCATTGAGGAAGAAGTGTTTGGAAAATGAGGAAAAGCAGTGAATTAAATGGTAAGCTTTCTCAGTGTAGGGAAGTTACTACTGGGACCTGTGCTATTTATAAATAATCTGGAAAGGGAGAGACCAGGGAAACAATGAGTTCAGTGGTACTGTGTCACTCAGCACAGTTAAAGAGAAGGGCTGATTGTGAAGAAATGGCAGGACCTTGCAATAAAATGACAGATGACATTCGGTACAGATAAATGTAAACTGATGTATGTGGGAAAAAATAATTCCAGTTTTATATACACAATGATTGGCCCTGGGTTGACTATTGCCACTCGCGGGGGGGGGGGGGGGGGGGGAATAAATGCTGGGGTTATTACAGTTCCATGAAAATGTTAGCACAGTGCTCAGTATCTATGTAAAACACAACGGACTGCTATGAATTGGAGAAAAAGAATAAAATGAGTGTCTTTATAACATTGTAGGATTATATGGTGCAACCGTGTCTTGAATACTGTGTTTATCTCTAGTCCTTCTGCATTTCAGAAAAGGATGGTACAGAAATGAGAACAGTACAAAGAAGAGCAATTAGGGTAATCAAAGATGTGGCAGAGCTTCACTATGAGGAACAACTAAATAATCAAGAGCTCTTAGATGGAAAAGGAGACAGCTGAGGGAAATGTGATAGAAACCTACAGAATCATGGTACTTGGAGAAGGTAAGCAGAGGCTGGCCACCTTCTCTCCTAATGCAAGAGCATGGGGCTATGGGATGAAACTAGTGAGAGCTTTCTTTAAAGCAATGAAATGAGCTGCTTTATGGTCTGTGTAATTAAGCTGTGGAACTCCTTGCTAGCAGATGCTAATAGTGTATATGGGTTCAAATGGGGCTGGACAAACTAATGGCATAAGAAACTGTAAGTGGCTGCTGAGTGTGTAAAGACTACTTCTGGCTCAGGAATTCCCTGACCCCCAGCCCAGTGCTGGGAGGATATTCAGGAAATATCAGTGTGTTCACGCCATGTCCTCCTCTTCATTTTTGGGCAACTGCTACGGGCTGCTGTTGCAGAGAAGATACCGGTCTCCATGGGCCTTTGGTCTGAGCCAGTGTGCTTTGTTCCAAGGCTGATAAATCCCTTGTTTCCATCTGCAGTGTCCCTTGCTCCAGATGTAGCAGACCTCTCCAAGACGCCTGATCGATTTCTAGATCTATACATTTACCAGGGACATTTAATACCTGGCGTCAAAGGGCAGATTACCAAGGGCTCCTATTTTGGCTCCAGCAAAAGTTTAGCAAACCTAAGATGTTTCTGAGAAAATATTAGGAGCCAACAAATGGATGTCTTCTGATGAAACTTCAGTTCATTGGGAAATGTTCAGCCAGCGCTAGTCTCCAGGATTTTGGGATGCTCAGCAATTTGCATCCTAATAAAGGGCAGAAAGGTAAACTGAGTAGGTAGTAACACTGCTGGCTGTGCCTGTAGGCTGTCCTGTAGCTGCAGTAGAGCAGCAGTGCCATGTAGCTAGCAGTTCTCTTCTCCACCCTGTTGGGTGAACACCTGCATCAGGGCTTCATTGCATGAGTGGATGTTATCACATTTTAGGCAGTTTATCTTCATAACAGTGCCCTTTAGTACAGCTGTAGAAAATCCCTGAAGTAGTAAATCTGCCTGTTCGGTACTGTTCACAGTTACTCTATGGTAACTATTCCATCTACTGTTTCTTTTCACTGTGAAAATCTAAGCATAATATTTGAAGCATAGACTAGGTAGGAAGTCTAGTCAAAAGAGAAAAACAGCAGGGTTTACAGGTCAAGGAGGGAAAGAGAACATTTTTCTAGTTCACTAATTCTGGCCCATCAAATATTCCACTGTTCTGCAGTATGTAGCCAAGCTATTGACACATACTGTACCTGCAGCTGAAAGCCCTGACTGAGAGTACATGATCTGTTGCACAACTGTCCAGGTCCTTCTCTCTAGAGACTGATGGCATATTCCTTGTGACAGGTAATACCTGAAGCAACTGTCTGAATTCAGTTAATGTTACGACTAAAAATCCATTGGTGTCCACTAAAGCAATGGATTTGGTATTTTGCAGCACTTCTCTGAAAGCAGCTGTTATCTTACAGCACATAAGAGCTGTAAAATTGTAATCTGCTAACAGGTAATCACCTTTCTTTAGTGCATTCATGATCATTCAACTCAGCTTACAATGGACCTTCCTGAACCAGTTTTACAAGGTTGTCTTTGGTGGAGTTACTCCAGATTTGCAGGAAGGAGAACAGAATCATGCCCAAAATACTTACTTTTGTTTGTGTGGAAACTTCACAGAGCTTTTCCCTGGAAAACTTTCCCCATCTTACTCATCTACAACCAATCTCAAAGCTGTAAACACTTTACAACTCCTCCTCTGTGGTGTAATGCTGTTCCTTTTTTTTCCTTCCTTCCTTTTTGTACCACTGTTAGTTTTGCCCAGGGTATTTCTAAGCCTGATCAGGCAGAGTACAGTTGGGGTGGAAAATTACTTAAAATAACGTGCTGGTCTTCATTCTTTCCCCAATCTGTGCTTCACCAGCGACCCACTGCATTCCTGCTGAATCCCCTACTTTTTGCATGCAAATATTAACTCAGCATCTGACCCATTTGTTTCTGCAAAAGTAAAGCTGTGTTGACTCAGTATCCTGGCCAAATTTTAGCCTGGGTAATTACATGCCTGTCTACATAAGTTTCTCTCTGACTTTCATTTTAATAGATGACTGTATTCCTCCTGTTGCATTTCAAGTCCTTCTACCTAATATTTTGTTGTTCGGTTGTTGTCCTGTGTTACCTGAAAGGACCTTCATTTTGAATTGTGTGGCAATACATTAAAATATTTTCTGTCTTGACACACAGTGCATATTGAAACCTTCAGGGAGGAAATATACTTCTATGTGTCACTGTATTAGCTCAATTACTATTATGTAAGAGAAAATATGGGCGCATTTTCAAGTTAAAATCAAGGTGAAACAGCAGAGGACAAACACAAAGAAGAACAAAATGTTTTAATAAAAAAAGCATGATTATAATTTAACCATTGAAGTTTAAATGACATTTTCAGAATGTCTTATACACAAAAGAGTAAAAGAAATGTAGTAAGAGCTTCCTAAACACAAGATTTAATTTGTATTCATTTTTTTGCTTTTTTTGACACTATTCTACTCTCATTCCTTGTACTCCTGGCCCTGAGGAGAAGAGTAGGTTCCACAGAGATTTTTGCTAATTGCCAATTAGTTAATTTCCTTTTTTCAGAAGTCGTATATTTCCTTTAGTTTGTGCAATGAGAAGAATGGGAAAAGGCCTTTAGTTCCAAAACCCTTGTCATTGTTCTTCATTAAACTTGTAATTTGTCTGCTTCCAAAGTAGATCCATTTCCTACCAGGCGATGGTCATCATGGTAAGTCTGCAGTCTGCCATATTCAAGAGCTATTGTCTGTTATGTGGAATTAATGACTCTTACTGCTGACATTTTTAGCAGATTTTGTTGTCTCCATAGCAAAATGTCTTTCTACATTAGCATGTGTATATATAAAAATACATAAGTATGAAGATTAATAAGTGACAGTGTGAAATCAGCTTTTATTTTTACCTTGTCTTTAATCACCAACCTAAGGTGCACTAGGATATTAAGCTGTACCTCCATTTTGTCTAAAGCTGTTGTATTTCTCCACTTCGTTCTCCTCTGCTGTTGACGTATATGGCACTTACCTACTTTTGCAATTTGTCCTGGTCTTATGTTGATTCATTCATGCACCTTAGATGCTGATGGACTGGACCTCTTTCTTTCATGGTGTTTATAAGGGATAAACTTTTATTCCAAGCAGTAGCAGCTGATAGTGACCTGGTTTTGGGGCAAACTCTGTTTCACTCTTCTGCAAAGGCTTTTGAGTTATTTGTCTCCCCGCATCTGGAGCTTTTTAGATACAGTTAGTTACTCCTCCATCTCTCAAGAGGTGCCCTTCGAAGTCTAGGTAAGATGGGACAACATTCACTTGTGGATATTTCACATTCGCTTAAAATACTATTGTTGCCGAAATCCGGAATAAAACTCCTTAACAGCAATGAGAAGTTAAGAAGCAGGCACTCCTTTATTGCAGCGCTGGGCACACAGGGGATCGCTCCACCTATCATGTGCACCTGTCTAGTCTAACTGTGCAGGTTAAATACACACCTGTTACACATATTCACTAAATTTCTGGAAAATGTTATAGATAATCATTAACTTTCCAATAAATCATTAGCATATGTAAATGTCTCTTCACGCAGGCACCATGAAGCCCTCTGGTGGTCTTCCATAGTCTTCCTCACTTGTCCGCTTCTTGACCTCTCTTAGGTGGTTCTGCGCAGTACGATTCTCACCATCATCTATATTAGTTTACATAAAAATGCATACTATGTCTATTCTTAAATTTAACCTTTCTAATAATTGGTCCTTCAGTCACACCATCTTATTAATATTCTTATGTTAAAACAATCATTGGTTAATCTCACTTAACTCTACTGATTGGAATCCTCGATAATTAGATCGAGGTGGGAAGGGTAAGGGGTTTCCAAGCAGCAAACTGGTGTCCATAACTGTTTCCTTAGTTTCCTAAAACAAAACACTACAAATCAACAAATCTTTGTCAAAGTTTCTGTGGTTAACTGATTTTAGACAATACTTGAATTCTTATGGTTACACATAGTACATTTTCTAAAGTTCCTAAGTTCCTATGACTACATTTCAAACTTAACACTCCCATACCTATGCTTCACAATTTTCTATTTCTTAATCAAACCAAACTCTTTATTATAATTAGATTTTAATTTCTTTATCAAAATATTTGCAACACTATGCAGTGGTAGTAACAAGGCCATAATTGCTACAAAATGTGATACTGAGAAGGAAATGCTGACATCTGAGTCCTTGTGGTCTGTAGAGGCAGATTTCATGATTTAGAGCAACAAGCATAGAAGGTGCATGGGGAGCAACCAGTGCCTGACAGAGGAGGAGACTAAATGAGATTCTTTTGTGCCTTGTGATAACCTACGTACTTCTCCATTGATCAGCTGCCTTAAACAAGTCACTGTTAATATGACCTCCAAGCCTTAGCACCTCGTGCCAGTATTCTTCAGGCTGTTCTCTAGAAGCCCCGCGTGTATCAATGCTGACCCTTAACCATTGCTTTTTGCCAAATGTAGTACTGGGACCACTCAGTCTGCCTCCAAGTAAGTTTGGTGAGATTTGTATGGTTCCCCATAGGAACTGTTGACCATATAGAACAAAAGAGTAAGGCAATCATTCACATTCCTTTTGGCAGGTTAATTTATATGAAATGAGCGTTGGATGGTACCTTCTGGGCACATTTTACATGACTTGCTGGTAATTCACAGTCACCACCTTGAGGCACTCATCATGATCTAGTATAAGCAAAGATGTATGACTCAAGGAATGTGTTGGCTGCCATCTGTCCTGGCTGGTGCACTCTTTCAGATGTGTCCCCTGAGGCAAAGCAAAAAAATAAAGCAGCTGGGAAGATTTTGCCCAGTTTTAAGCCACTTTCCTTTTATTTAGGCTTAACTTAATCTTTTAACTATTAATTTATTATGCAAAACCAATCAAACATCTGTGGTTAAAGTTCAGGGGAATTCATACGTTGTCTATAAACTTGTTTGAAATAGAAGTGCCTTAGTCCTACTTAAGTTACAGTTCTTGGTAATCTTCTATGCAGAAGAAATCGCCCAGCCTAATTAATTTAGTTTTGTGAGTGTTAGGACATCCATACAATTTTATCACTAGGCTCTTGAAACAAACCATCTGTTAGCACAATTTCCATCAGAAAGCAACTTCCCCTCTGAACTGGCCATATAGTGAGAGAACAACGCCATGACTTCAGTGAGCTTTGTACTGTGTTTCGGTGTTTGACAATAGCTCACAGAAACTTTATCCTGCATAACTGTGCATGCCTGTTGCTTACCAGAACATTTTTCATAGTTCCCAGTGATTTCCACTGCTTTTCTTCCCTTTCATTTACCTGTGATACCATGTAGTTGGCTTGTAGAGAATTTGAAGATTAAGTAGCGTATATACTGGATCGAGTGTAAGCTGAGCTCCTCAGCCTTCACAGAGAGACAAATAGCTATAGGCATTTGTCAGCTTCGATACTTAGGCACCACTGACAGTTAAAGTCTGAGGTACCAAATTATTTCTGATTTCTTAAAATGGAAGCAAGTGTACAAATCTGTATGATACCACTTTGTGAATGCTGACAATTTATGGCAATTACTGTCTGTTCTGTAAAAGTGATTTGGGCTGGTTCTTTTCCTTTTCTCTGGGAGTGAAGGATTTATTTCCCTCCATTGTAGTTATAAATCCATAGCCGAGATACCGCCATTTGGTACTAACAAGACCAGTTAAGTGCAAAACTATTTTGGGTCTCTGCACTCACATTTTTTCCCCATGGTAGATAATTGCCATCTGTTTGTGAGGGGAAAAAGCAGCATGTCTGAGGATTTGTAAAAAGGGACTTCACAAGCTTTAGGTTACTGTAAGACCTGATTCTGTCCTTTGGCCCTCCCATTTCTCCTTTGCTGCTAACTACTTCTCTGTGCAGTGAATAATCCATGTTTAAGTAGAACTGGGCATGGTTAAAGATGCTATGCATCTTTCTATTTAGGGTGATGCTGTGTAGGCCTGAAAATTATGTAGATGGTCCATGCTTAAGTGAAATTCTGAACTGTCTCCGGGGTTATTGTTAAAACAGTTCTCTGCTGTTCTTGTTTGAACAGATATCTAGACATCAGTGAAGACTGGTGCTGTTTCAGTGCTCTTCCTCAGGTTGCTTTTTCTCACGATTGAGTATTTTTTTGTTTGTTTTATTTTTCCCCACATAGCAGGTGTTTCATCTGCTTCCACATGTTACGTATTGCAGACTCTAAGGTAGTGCTAGGGAAAAATTGAACAGTTACTTGTTTCAAGCTGTAACTTAATGTATTCATGAGGTTAAGTACTCTATTTCTAGGTTTTACAAAAAGTCTTCAATTTACAAACTATTTGTTTAAATATCGATTACTTCCCCAACATCTTTTTTTATTCTTATTTAAGTTTTCCCATTCCTGAATACTGGAGATAGTAGAATGACAGAATTAACTCCAGGAAGAGCCATAAACAAATACTGCACTCCATGAATATTGCATTGACACTGAGATGCAAATTTAGAGTCCCTTAAGATAGTATTTTGGAAACAGTGTTAGTGTAAAGCAGGTGGTTTAGGAAATGACTACTGTTCCTTAATGGCTTTCCAGCAACACTAAGTGCTGCCCCACCCAGAAAAACAAACATATAGCAACTGGAAATTAAAAATGCCTCTTATTTATATAATTTGTATCTTTGTCAAAGCAGGATTTTCTAAACATTTTAATGATCCAAGCAGGTATAATTTGATGTAAAATATTCCAAACCCATGTTATTAACATAATTTTAAAAGATTTTGCCAAAGTCTTATTGTTGAAAAGTTTGTTCTGATACGCAGCCTAAATATTCCCTCTTAATTTTATCATATTGCCTCTAGTTCTGATACACGTGACCCTCCCTAACATTCCCTTATTACTATCCCAATCAGTTTCTCCTGGCTTTCGTACATTTTAATTAATTCCTCTTTTAGGTGTTTCTTAGTTCTCTACCAATAAGTAGAAAACTAAAATAAAAATGCTTTCATCTCCTTTGATTCTGCGTGCTACCCTTTGCTGTTGGAATAGGGGGTGAGCGCTGCCCTGGCCGGGAGGGAAGGTGTGCGCAGGGACTTGCTGCCCTGTGCCTTTCCCTGGCGCTTCTTGGCAGCAACAAGGCTGGGGGGAGGAGAGCTGTGCTGCCGTGAGTGCGGTGGCAGTTTTGGTGGGTAATGGCAGTCGGAGGATGGTCAGAAATGAGTAAGTTTATAGCATCTCCCTGAGAATATAACGCACAGCTGCAGCAGCTCCTGCTTTAGTTAGGGATGCTTTTTCAAGGACTTGGCGGAGGGTGGCACATGCTCTTCTCAGGAGTTGCCCAGTGGCTGCTCAGCTGTGTTTCCACTAAAACTTTGAGCTGCTCTCCCAAGAGGTGATGATCCAGCCCTCCTTAGATGGCATGATCTTACCATGTTGCCATGCATTATAACAATGTTGCAGAAAATGTACTGAAGTAAATAGTACTGTTTATTGGGGCTTGAATTTTTTTTTTTAAACAATTTTGTTAGCATAAGCATGGAAGAAGAATTGCATTTGGGAAAAAAAAGCACTATAGACATCCCATGCTGAACCTATGTCACAGACTGCTAGCTATGTCTGTGGCTACATACCTGTGTAAAACTTCATTAGTCATTTTGCTTCTGAGGAAGCAATGATCAGGAGATACTATGTAAAGAACGAGCCATTCGCAATATGATTCTAACTGCAGAAACTTCACTTACTAAAAAAAAGTATTTAAAAATGCATATTAAAAAAAGTATTTAAAAATGCATATTAAAAAAGTATTTAAAAATGCATATTTAAAAAGTATTTAAAAATGCATATTAAAAAGTATTTAAAAATGCATATTAAAAAGTATTTAAAAATGCATATTTAAGAAGTATTTAAAAATGCATATTAAAAAAAGTATTTAAAAATGCATATTAAAAAAAAGTATTTAAAAATGCATATTAGCTAGGTATCTGGTAAATATGTGTATATGTATCTAGGTACCTAGCATTTCTTTAAAAAACCAGCAGCAACGGAATGATCTTTGTCTTGTTAACAGCGGAAATTCCTTCTGCACATTGTGTGATAGCTGTTACTTTGTACACCAGAAGAAGCAACCTGCTGCTCCTGCTAATCCTTCCAGCCCCTCCTGAGCATTTCTGGGGCTATGTAGCCAGAGTTCATCAATGTTAACATGGAATCAAATAAATATTTTTCAGAGAGTATTAAAAATGTTGTTTATAATAAAAGTCCTGTAATTCCTGTCTTAGTCTGTTTTGAACGTGCTAGCAGATGGAAGACTCTCCGCGCAGGCTGCGCTGGGAGAACACCATCTGCTTAGCTGGGTCACCATCTCTGTGCCTCTCCTGCCAATCTGGCTCTGAAGTGTGGCCTGAAAACACTTAGCTGTTGTATCCCTTCTGTGGATGCTCTTCAGGTTGTTATGTTTGGGTCTTTTCCTCCTGCACCTCTGATTCAGCCTCTCTTTCTCTTTGTGGCTTATGCCCCCAGCAGTGACGGCAGCCTTGACTCCCCAGTAGTTTTCAGGATATCTTTTCCCAGGACACACAGTACTCCTTGGGTACAGCAATGCAGTTTTGGGACTTTTCAATCTAGTACAATCTATATAAAGTTGAAAAATTATTACATTCCTACTCAGGCCATTTGCTTTTCTAACCTGAGAAAATGAAGGAGGTAAAGAGCTGATAGCAGCAAAAGCTTAAGTATAAATGCAAACAATTTGCTATTTTATTTCTAAAATGTAAACATATAAACTGAATTGGCATGTTATCTTATCCCACTGGTGGCATAAGAAAGCATCATGACAGATACTTGCTTAGAAGAGTACTATGTTTTAAAGGCATTGTGCCATGTCCTAAGAAAATCTTTAGAGCTACATTAGGTTTCTGTCTTAATCTACCAAATGGGACTTGAACATCAGTTTAATTTTCCAAGTAGTCCATTAAACAGCATAAATATTCAAATGTATCAGCAAATTGAGTCATCCAGTTACACTCTTAGCATTGCATGTTTTCGCTTCCCTGCTCCAGAGCAAAGCAGGGCAGCAGTAAAATTGCAACAAGCTGCTGAGATTCAGTTTCTGGCAAATGACCTTGTGGGGATGCATATTCATTAATCTGCCAAGACTGTGACCCAGATCCCTGTTCCTCGTGTGTTGATTGGGTTCACCTAATTACATCAGCTGTCACCTGATTCCTGGTGACATCACAGGTTCACCTAACCTAAGCCCTGTGCTTGAAGCAGGTAATTAAGACAAGCAGAAAAGAGCAGCAACTTGGAGAGACAAACTGGTGGAGACGGTTCAGCTTCTGTCGTCTTTTGGGAATGTAGTTTCAGAATTATTAGGAAATGGAGACTACTCAATGAATAACGCTTTGTGGTTTTTGCTTGGGCTTTTTTTCAGACTGGTCATAAAGAAAAGTTGTCTGAATAATTTTAGAAAGCCAACAAGAGAACAATATCCACCTTCCTCTATTCAAATGGTCTTGTGCATACATGGGTGTCCATTATTTCCAGTTTCTTTCCTGGGACACCTGTCTAGCTTTCCTCAATACCACCAGATGTGGTGTGTATGAGTTTGGCAGTGGCCTCTGCTGTAGCTAGCTGGTCTAGAGATTGCACCTTGATGGCTTGGAGACTTCCATCATGTGTGTTCTTGTTGCTTTTCCCCAGGTGCAAGGAGAGTTGCCTAGGGTCTGCTGGGGGAGGCTGCAGCCTCAGGCAGTGAGAAAGCCTGTGCTTACTTTCTCAGATGTTGTACTCAACAGATGTGTGCAGGGGTTAGACTAGAAAATTCTCATTTTAGTTATGTGAAAAGGCAGCTTGCACCTTCAGAGGTAGTCAAGGGAGTTGTAATTTTGACCTCAATTCAAAGTGCATCCATTCTCTTCTGCACAGTGCAGATAGGCTTCCAGAAAAGTTTCTTCATTTCTGTGAAAAGTAGGGAAAATGCTTCAAGCCTTCGACTCCATTTCAGTCAGTCCTGGTCCTTTTTGTGCTCATCTATGCTGGAGAAGAATAGCAACAGCCGCCGTGAGCTGCTCTCTACCTTGCATTGACCCAGCCTGAAAGAAACATGTGCCAGAGAATAAGGAGGCACCTGGAGAGCTCTGTTTCCTTCTGTGTTAGTTTAAGGGCAGGACAGTCCAACAACTTGGTATCTGCAGTGTGTGAATTTCCATTTGCCATTCTTAGAGATTTCTTTCCTTGCTCAGAAACAAACAACAATTTATAAATGAAGCTTAAACATTCCTGTTGGAATAAAGCTTATAGCCACAAATGCACATTTACTCAAGCAAAATTCTACCTGAGATAAATGATGGCTTGCCCATAATTTTGAAATCTTGCATTGATCTAGGAGATTGATTGGTTTTCAGTTCCATACTTTCTAGTTGGCATCTTTTGTACTTAAATGAATAGTAGAAGCTTTAATTATTTGGCTTGCTAGATTTATCTATTTGAATTATTTTTTTAGTGGAAAGATGCATAACTGAATAGCAAATATTCTAGTAGGAAAATATGTGTTTTGATGGGGTAGGGGGACTCCAAGTAAGCAAAGGTTTGCTGGTTTGAGGTGGGACTTTTTGTGTTATCTTTTTTTTTTTTTTTTTAAGAAAACTATTTTCCCCTGAAAACTGTCAAAATTTCTGCCTCCACCAACTTTGTAAACCTTAGTCAACTGGAGAATGGGAGCTTGACTGTCTTTGCAACCTGTCTTTTCTTTATGAATGTCACAGTATTTACTTCTGAAAATTATGATTCTTATTCTCATATGTCAGTTTAGAGTATGAATTCTAGAAAATCAGTTTTCCAAATAAACCCAGGAAGAACTATTTAACATGTTGTATTTAATCTGTGCAGTGGATTTATAAGTTGATTTTGTGTACATACATCGGGGCTAGAGGGATGATAGCAAAATGTATGTATGTTTCAGCCCAGTGTACATCTAATTACCAGCTATATAGGATCCATTTTGCACAGTTTAAAATTATAAAGCAAGTTTCAGAAAATACTTCATTTAATCTTTTTCAGTCTGATAAAACAATCATTGTTCAGTAGCAACAATTTTACAAGTACTCTTGTCAAAGTCACTTTTTAGCTCTCTAGAACCACATTTGTAAAGGTAAGTCTTAATTCTACTCTAAATGCTGTTACTTTCATAAATAATGCATATCTAGTAGTGTGTTTACTGTATTAGTGCCTGTCTTCGTTTACAGTTTCAGAAATAAAGTAGTTGGCAGAGGGAGAGGTCTGTATTTGTAATGCAGGCACCACTTTTCCTTTTGTATTAAGTATCAAGCCACAACACTGTGTATTTACTTCTAAGCTCCATAAATTGTTGTGGGACTCTGCCTGTTAATTGCAATGCACTGGGCCAGTCAGCTCTCGTTATTCTGAGCAGGGTCAGAATTAGTGTTTGTTCTTATGCATGCTGTGCAGTCATCTGTGGGTCGCTATGGATAGGGCGATTGTTGTGAACCACTACACGATGCAGACAGAAAAGTATTCTTCCCACTTCCCAAGCAGCAAATCTTCATTCTGACTGCAATGCATAGTGTCATTCAAACCCAAGCCCTCTAGACTGACTTTTTATATTTTTTAATTTGACTCAGTGTCAGAGGAAGTAAATACATGGAGAAATTACTTCATGCCATAATGCACAGTATGGAAGTCACTTGAAACTCTCCAGACAGATGATTTTAAAATGCTTTTTCACTATGTATTTAATAGGACTTCATCGTTGTTTCCTTCATTGTTTGATTTCTTTGAAGAAGAGATCAGAGTCCTTGAAGCAAATTTTGGTTTAAGCTATTATTTTCATCATATTAGAAGCAATAAGAAGTGGACAGGCCTAAAATTGTCAAATTGTAGCTTGTCCTCTAATTTCCTCTTGCTGTGGAGAGAAGCTGGTTTGATTATGCCTTAGAATGAAATTTAAAGATCTCAGATGCTATCTGCTAGCATCGTACTTTTTCCATTTTGACCAGCAAAAAAATGTTATTATAGGTCCTGGCTGCGTATTATATTCTAGTATGGTACATACTGGGGTTTAGTGTAGGTCCTGGTTACCTGTTACATGGTCTACTCGTGCTTTGTAGTCTTTGGCGCTTGAACTGCTCCATACAGATTGAAAATATTTCTAATAACAGTGTAAGGTCAGCTGGCCAGCACTGGGGCTGTGCTGGGTTTGCTGAGCAAGCTGAATCCCATACAGTGGGAAGAAATGACCCAAAATAAGTAACGTCAAAAGCTCCGATTCCCTGGGACCCGTTGTACGCTATAGATAGTCTTGTCTTGAGTGAGGTTGTGGAGTCCCAAGGAGCCCAACATCCCTGTCCTGTAAAATATTCCTGGAGCTGTGCCAGGTGTGTAATAGGTGCTGTCTGGACTTTGGCTGTCTGAAAGTTTCTCATACAAGTTATTAGGTCATATATATTGCCTGACCCAGCCAAGTTCTGGAATAAGCTTTTTTTCAGTAGAAACTTTTATGTTTTAAAGTCAGGAGGACATTATTCTCTTTAAGTTGCATTGAAGAGAAAAGGCAACAGTGAGCAAACTGAAGCAGTTTCTGCGGTTTCAGGTCCTACCTCCTGGTTTGCAGAGGTCATGCTGGTTTGACTCATGAGGTCATGAGTGCTTCCAACCAGTGCTGGCATTTGGGCCACTTATTTTCACCTCTAACCGTTGTTACTGTGTGGGGAAGCACAATCTCATGCCTCCTCTTCCTCATTCGGTGGCTCTGCATTGCTGCTACTGCCAATTTAATTCACTGCTTTGTTTCTTTCTCTGTCAAAATATCCCAACTGCTGTACTTTTCATTAGCTGACTGGTACTAAAGGAGCATGACTGAGTTGGGGTACAAATGACAAATTTGAAGTTAGCATATTGTATGGCACCTGTTGATGGATGTTAATGAGCTCCCTGTTCTCCCAGCCATGTCATCTCTGATTCAGTCACTAAATGACAAGGCTCCGAATAATAAAATATGTCTGGAGTACCAGCAATTTATTTCCTGCCATCAGAGAGGATTAATCTGTATCCATCTTTGGAAGAAAATCAACTCGGGTTAAATTTTGCTTTGGCCTTATATGTTACCAAATTGCAGCACGTGGTGGTATTTTCAGGGTAAAGAGGGGCAGATCCTCCTGCCTGGAGCTGACGGCTGGGAACAGAGCTCGTGCGGGACCCAGCGCTCACCCTGGGTATTTCCTGCTCCCTGCCCTTGTAGCCCTTCAGAAGGGGGACTAGGCTGTGCAGCATGCTCTTTGATGAGGTCAAGGCAATGCATGTATGTTGTGATAATGGCAGAAGCATGACCTGAGCCTTTTTTTCTCCATTTCATGTGCTCTGGGGCTGTCTCTGCTGGAGTTTAGTGTCACCGAAAATGGAACCTGAAAGCAGAGGCTGGGGGGTCTGCCAGGAGCCTGGGCAGCTGTGAGCAGGTTTTAAAACAGAGAAGCAGCTTCCATGTCTTGATACCCCTGCTGGGGTCTGGCCTTTGCATCTCATCATCTGCAACTCGGTGAGATAGGCGAGCACGTGCAGTCAAATGCAGACATTGTTCTGCCAAACTCTTCTTTTCCAGTTGCTGTTGACCTTGTGCCAAAGGCTTTGGTGAGGCCAAAGCTTTTTGTGCTTTGCCTTAGCCCAAAACTCAGTGTTTCCGGAAAGTCTGACCTCAGTCTGATTGTCACACAGCTGGTTAAAGTATTCTTTTTTTCTTTTTGGTTTGGTTTTGCCTATGAGACTGTTTGAATACAAAGTGCGTTATTAACAGCTCATATTAACACCATTTGTGACCTATATATTATTTAAGATGAAGATAAGAGTAAGTGATCATGCACTCCCTGTGCAAATTATAGTACAACTGTATTACATTATTTCCTTCTTTTAGGAGTTTTCATTACTATGAAACAATGATGATGTCATACTACTAGGAATTAAACTTAGTAATATGCAAAATAAGTTATACTCATTTTATATCACACTAACTTGGATAGATACTGGGCACAATGTAGAACATAGCCCAAAGTGACAGATCTCATTCAGTGGTGGGAATTTCATTTCACATAATTTTTCAAGGTCACAATATCTCTGTCATCTGGGTTTTTAAAAGAAAGGGCAAGTGTCAGCTAGTAAAATCATAATGAATTCATATATGCAGGTTTTTAAACATATGTTGGATGAACATATAAAGCAATTGTAGTGTTTTAGAGATGCTATCAGTCTTTACCAGTATTCATCATCTGAATAGGGGATATCCCCAAACTGTTCAAAATCAAAATGCAGCCTTTTTGGTGTGCCTGCTTTAGATTTGAATCTATTGATTCATAGTACCCACACATCTCTTTACTATTTTAAATGTCTGCAATTAATCAATAACTTAGGTTTTGGCTTTGTTGCATTTATTTTTATACTTGCCCTTTCTTTGATATGATGAAACTTTTGAGCAAAAGCACATTATGCAGCCTCGCACACTCCTCAGATAGCATCTTCCATTAGATTTCTGAATAATTAGGGAAGATATTAAAATTAAGAAATTTTTCGAAGACAAATACTCTTTTAAAATTGTAACCCCTTGCTGTCATATGCATACATACAAAAGTATCTGAGATAAAGACACTGCATGGCATTTTCAAAGGCACAGATGGCAGCTAAGCAGTTCAATCTTTCTTGGCCCAACACAGGACCAAATGTTCTGTCACAGCTGTGAAAATTAATAATGTAGCAGGAAAACTGATCAAATGTTATAAATAGGTCAGTTTGCATTTCCAGGAGTCAAGTAGAAGAGAGAAATGTCTTTGTGTAAGTGCTGGAACTACATTGATTTGTATTGTGGCCCTTTTCCTTCCTTCTGGTGATATGGAGGAGGAGAAGGTACAAGTTGGCGCAAACTTTATCCACTTTTAAGTTTCTTTCTGCTGACAGGGCAGGTCAAGGTGGTTGTAGTTAAATGATAATGATTCTATTAATTATAATGTTCTGCCCTATGTTATTTTAATGAGGAGAGACTTCAGATGGGAGAGTCAATTTGCTCAGCTGTAGGTGATGTCATCTATTACCCTTCTTTGAAGAATAACTGCAGCTTTGACTAGGGACAGGGCTAAACTTGGGAGGTGCTAAAAAGCACTCTGATGGATGTGGCAAGTGATTTTTATGAAGGCACTTAAAGACCAACTTCCCTGAGCATTGCCTTTGCATGTGAATTTCTTCTGCATGAAAATTGAGGTGCAATGCAGGATCATCTCCTAAATCCGCAAGCAGGGAAGGACATAAATCTGTGAGATCTGATGATAAGGGACTGAGTACTAACCCTGTTGTGATTCCGAATGTCTCTATAATAGCATCAGCTGTCATTTTGGATGATGTGTGTATAATACTGCTATGTCATCTGCATACTGTTTCAGGGAATTAGAAATAAATTACAGCATTACAGGACTCAGTCCTGCAAAGATTTTTGTGGAACATTTTGCTCTCTTTCATAAGTGTTTCTAGGTCATCTGTGTCATTCTGTAGGAACAAAATTTACATTTGTTTTCCTTACTAGGAAATTATTCCAGGAACAATAGGAAAGAGTATGATAAGAAAGGTACTTAGTAACCGGTTCTCAGGTTTTGTTTCAAAAAAAGACAGGATAAAGTATTATATTCTGACATTCTGTGTAAACATGTTAGTACTCCTCGCTCCTTTTTAAATTTCTGTTTTAATCTTTTTAAAAATGAAAATTAAAATCTGCAGTTCATTCTGGAGCAGAAATCGGTGGCATAAATTTTAATAACCCTGAAGTTACATATCTATCTATTAATTCTTCCTCTCTCTGCAACCCTTCCTACTCTTTGCTGTTCTCCTGTTCCCTCCCTGAGATGCCTGAAGCAAAACAGGAGAATAAAATCAATAATGAACATAAAAACCTGCAGTGCTTTATCAGTGGCTAATACAAAATCTGCTCTCCTGAATGCTTCTGTAGTAGAAAGTCCAAGTGACTGAGCTGCTGGGTAGCTCCTGAAAGCTGTGGCATTGAGAAGAAATTGGTCTGACCTAATGAGTGGGTGCTAATCCTCGTTGGGATTAGCAGTCTAATAAAATGAGACTGATAAATATTTGAGGATGGCTGAATTGCTTATAATTACCTTGTTGATGAGAAGTATATAAATCATGGAGGAAAACCTTATGCTATTTGCTTTCTGTGATCTGTTTTGATTTTTTTTTTTTTTATGGAAATACTTAAAACTGCAAGGAAGCGAGACTTTGGACAGACTTGCTGGCTGCATTGGCTTCCAGGAGGACTCCTTCGCTTCTGAACACGAGCGTAACTTACCCTGCAGTCCATACCTCGTCTGTCCCTGCAAGCTTATGCCCTGTTTTCTGAGCTGGGAGTATGCTAATGCCTTCCCCCATGGCCATTTGTCAAGGCTAAGTCCAGCGACTGACATATGTCAAACTTCTCTGCTTTATAGGGGAAAGGGAAAAATGCTCCAAATAGTAATTGTCATTCCAGTGGAGGGAATTTTTAGAGGAGACTGCTATTGGCACAGAATGAGAGCATTGCTTTAACTGGAAGTCTGATTTAATTTGAGAACAATGAAAACCTGAAACAGAAGTCACTGCTTTAACTCAAATTCTGGATGCAGCGGACCTTTTGAGATTGCAGGGGAAAGAGGCTTTCCACGTAGTGACAATAACATTAAATTAACATAAATGTGTTGATCATTCAGAAACAAAACGAGTAACGATACTGCTCTCCTTACTGGTATGCTGATTCATGTTCAGCGAATGTGCTAGCCGATTTTGATTTCAAGTGGACTGTTCACAAAGTTATCTACTTAGCATAACTCTGCCCGGCTGGCAGTGTACTTGGAGCGCAGAATGTAGAGCTAATTCTGCTTGTGCATGCTTTTGATTCATTCAGCCTCACAGACTTCAGTAGCATTCTGATTTCTTTATGGCACTGATTAGCGTTGGTGAAAAATGAAAGCAGCAGCACTTAGGAATTTATCTTTGAAAAATTGTTGACATTATGCTAACACTTAACAGTATCACCCAAATAGCAAGTGTGGCAGCTGTATGCTGGTCTAATTAAGTTTTTGAGACCAGGTGTGTAAAAACAAAAACAAAACTCCAGAAGCACACAGATTTTAATGAGTAAATCTTCCTTTATTTATGTGCTTACCAGTCATCTGGGCTGAAATTAAAAAGTAACCTTTCTTTATTCTGGATTCTGTTTGATTCCCTCCTTGTTTAATTTGGACATGTCTATTTTACACATTCAGCTGTTGCTGTTGGATCGTATGTGGCTGCACATGCTCAGCGTCTGCCATATCTATATCACTGGGCAGAAATTCCTGCTAAAGGAGGAGTCCTTAATAACATGGATCCTTTACAACAAAACAGACTTCTGTGGAGACAATAGCAGTAAGGTCTTTCACATGGTAGAGAATGAAGGCCCCACTGAAATCCAGCTTTTCCTTTAGAAAAGCACAATTATGCACGGGGAAGGGAGAGTGCTGATGGGTTGCGAAAAATTGTGCTTAGAAGCACAGAAAGTAATGAGTTGTTGTAGATGTGTGTCATGTTGTCTGTTGTTTTATGATTGCTGTGGGAAGACTCATTATGAAGTACGTGAGCAGCATCCTACCTAGACCTGGGAAAGATTATGGAACAGATAATATGGATAAAGTAGGATGGGGTTTCTCAAAAAGGAATTAAAAAAAAAATGCTAATCAAAATAAGCTTTAAAATTAAGCGTTACCATTCCATCTCACTCTCCAGATGTGAGAGCTACTATGTATAACTTAGAAAAAGCAAGACAGGAGCCTTTGACCTTTTTCAAACCTAAGCCCTTCTGAGTGCTCAACCTCTAGGGCCTGGATTGATAAGAAAGTTCCCTGGGAACTGTCATGAGCTGTACGCTGGGATGGCATGAGGCTGGCATGTAAGCTAGAGTGACACTGCGTTTTCTCAGATAAGATGGAGGTCAGGTGCACGTATGTGCTATATGAGGAAGTCATTATATGCTAAAAAGACAAGAAAAATGAAAGTCCTGCAAAAAATTAATTCTTTCAGGAATTTATATTAGAGTCTCTTCAGTGTGCCCCAACAAACCTGTGTGAGCTGACAGTAGTAGTGACGTGGGAAATCCGAAATACCATATCGGACAATAGAAGTATTTATGTATAATGAGCCTCTTACAGTAGAGTTATTAATCTTCATTCTTTTTTTGTCACGTAAAGAGATATAGGGAGAAAAATTAACATTTTGGAACTTCATCTTTACTTCGCTGAAGATTTTTATAGACTTACAAAGTGAGGGTACTTACTGCTACTTATTTTCTAACATGCAAGCTTATTGCGTCTAAAACAAATTGAGTGCTTTTGGAGGAGGATTTGTAGTGAAGCTGAATTGTCAGTTGCATTTTATATTAAAAACTTCTTTGTGGAAGCATCTATTGGAAAAAAATGCCTTTTAAAGGACAGCGTACAAAGACATAGTGATTTGTGGGTCTTGGGGTGTTTTGTTGGCCCCCTGAACTTTTCCCTAAAAAAGGAAAGTCTTCAGTTGAAAGTAGAACAAACCCTTTCCTTTATAAATGAAAAATACAGTGATGATTTTGCTGTTTATTGAGCATTGGGTGTGCTTGAAAGCCAAATACAGCTTGCATTCAAACAAGCATGGTTTCATTATCTTAGACTTCCCTGAACTATAGTCAGTTGGCTGTAAGTTATGTTGAAGAGATTTTCTTTAATTTGGGATCTGGTAAAACTCAGATCAATGAATAAGACAAAAAAGCATTTGGAAGCATAATCAACAGCTATTCTAGTGAACGAAAAAAAGATAAGTTCACGCTGTTATATTTAACATCATATTAGATGTTAAACATCTAATGTATGTTAACATCATATTAGATATACAATAAAGCCAGCTATATGAAATGCAAATTCTTGGAGCATGTAGTCATTAAATAATCTGTTAGTGTTTTCCTATATTTGAAATAATTAAATGTTCTGATTTCTTTATCTGTGCTTTTCTGCATTGTCTTTGATAAGCTGTTTCTATATTTTAAAAAATGTTTTAGTTCCTCAAATTAAGATGCAGTAATTATTGATTTTTGCAGTGTTATTTTTGTATTACTCAAGCACCTAATATGTGCTTAATGCTTATATAGGGAACATGTGTCTTCTCTGAAGAGCTGACTGTAAAAAAGGTCTTGATTCTGAGAACACTGAATGATGTAGGTAGCTTTTTGCAGATGAGTAATCCCTTCCTGACCGACATACTGCTTGCGTATATTTCCCTGTATTGAATTAAATGGAAACACAGAATCATAGAATGGTTTGAGTTGGAAGGGACTTTAAAGATCATCTAGTTCCAACGCCCCTGCCGTGGGCAGGGACACCTTCCACTAGACCAGGTTGCTCAAAGCCCCATCCAACCTGGCCTTGAACACTTCCAGGGATGGGGGCATCCACAGCCTCTCTGGGCAACCTGTTCCAGTGCCTCACCACCCTCACAGTGAAGAGCTTTTTCCTTACATCTAACCTAAATCTACCCTCTTTCAGTTTAAAGCCATTACCCCTTGTCCTATCACTACATGCCTTTGTAAAAAGTCCCTCTCCAGCTTTCCTGTAGGGCCCCTGCAGGTACTGGAAGGCTGCTATAAGGTCTCCCTGGAGCCTTCTCTTCTCCAGGCTGAACAACCCCAACTCTCTCAGCCTGTCTTCACAGGAGAGGTGCTCCAGCCCTCTGATCATCTTTGTGGCCCTCCTCTGGACTCGCTCCAACAGGTCCATCTCCTTCTTATGTTGGGGGCCCCAGAGCTGAACACAGTACTGCAGGTGGGGTCTCACGAGAGCAGAGTAGAGGGGGAGAATCACCTCCCCCGACCTGCTGGCCACGCTTCTTTTCATGCAGCCCAGGGTACGGTTGGCTTTCTGGGCTGCAAGTGCACGTTGCCAGGTCATGTTGAGCTTCTCGTCAACCAACACCCCCAAGTCCTTCTCCTCAGGGCTGCTCTCAATCCACTCCTCTCCCAGCCCGTATTTGTGCTTGGGATTGCCCCGACCCATGTGCAGGACCTTGCACTTGGCCTTGTTGAACTTCATGATGTTCGCAGAGGCCCACCTCTCATGCCTGTCAAGGTCCCTCTGGATGCCATCCCTTCCCTCCAGCCTGTCAACAGCACCATGCAGCTTGGCGTCATCGGCAAACTTGGTGAGGGTGCACTCAATCCCGCTGTCCACGTTGCCGACAAAGATGTTAAACAGCACCAGTCCCAATACCTACCCCTGAGGAACGCCACTTGTCACTGCTCTCCACTCGGGTATCATGCCGTTAACCACAGCTCTTTGAGTGCAGCCATGCAGCCAATACCTTATCCACCGAGTGGTCCATCCATCAAATCCACGTCTCTCCAATTTAGAGACAAGGATGTTGTGCGGGAAAGTGTCAAATGCTTTGGACAAGTCCAGGTAGATGACATCCGTTGCTCTTCCCTTATCCACCAATGCTGTAACCCTGTCGTAGAAGGCCACCAAATTTGTCAGGCACGATTTGCCCTTAGTGAAGCCATGTTGGCTGTCACCCATCACCACCCTACTTTCCGTGCGCCTTAGCATAGTTTCCAGGAGGATCCACTCCATGATCTTGCTGGGCACAGAGGTGAGGCTGGCCTGTAGTTCCCCAGGTCTTCCTTTTTTCCCTTTTTAAAAATGGGAGTTATTTTTCCCCTTTTCCAGTCACTGAGAACTTCTCTGGACTGCGACAACTTCTCAAATATTATGGATAGTGGCTTAGCCACTTCATCTGCCAGTTCTATCAGGACCTGCAAATGCATCTCATCAGGTCCCATGGACTTGTGCACCTTCAGGTTCCTTAGGTGGTCTTGAACCTGATTTTCTCCTATGGTGGGTGGTTCTTCATTCTCCAAGTCCCTGCCTTTGCATTCTGCAACTTGGGCAGTGTGGCTGGAGCATTTGCTGGTGAAGGCTGAGGCAAAAAAGTCATTGAGTACCTCAGCTTTCTCCTTGTCCCGGGTAACCAGGTCTCCTGTTTCCTTCCAGAGTGGGCCCAGATTTTCGCTAGTTTTTCTTTTATTACCGACGTACTTACAGAAGCTTTTCTTGATGTCCCTGGCTGGATTTAATTCTGTCAGGGCTTTAGCTTTCCTAACCTGATCCCTGGCTGCTCAGACAATTTCTCTGTATTTCTCCCAGGCTACCTGTCCCTGCTTCCACCCTCTGTAGGCTTCTTTTTTGTGTTGGAGTTTGTCCAGGAGCTCCTTGTTCATCCACGCAGGCCTCTTGGCATTTTTGCCTGACTTCATAGTTGTTGGGATGCATTGCTCTTGAGCTTGGAGGAGGTGACATTTGAATATTAGCCAGCTCTCTTGGTCCCCTTTTCCCTCCCGGGATATATCCCATGGTACTCTGCCAAGCAGATCCGTGAAGAGGCCAACGTCTGCTCTCCTGAAGTCCAGGGGAAGGAGCTTGCTGTGTGCCCTCCTCGCTGCCATAAGGATCTTGAACACCACTATTTCATGGTCACTGCAGCTAAGGCTGCCCTTGAGCTTCACATTCCCCACCAGCCCCTCCTTGTTGATGAGAACAAGGTCCAGCATAGCACCTCTCCTCATTGGCTCCTTTATCACTTGGAGAAGGAAGTTATCATCAATGCATTCCAGGAACCTTCTGGATAGCTTGTGCCCTGCTGTGTTGCCCGTCCAACAGGTATCGGGGTGGTTGAAGTCCCCCATGACTTTAGGGGCTTGTGAATGTGAGGCTGCTCTTATCTGTCTATAGAGGGCCTCCTCCTCATGGTCTTCCTGGTCAGATGGACTGTAGCAGACCCCCACTGTAATGTCACCTGTCCCTGCCCTCCCTCTAATCCTGACCCATAGGCTCTCGGTTGGCTCCTCATCCATCCCTAGGTAGAGCTCCATGCACTCCAGCTGGTCATTGACATAGAGGGTGACACCCCCTCCTTGTCTGCCCTGCCTGTCCTTCCTAAAGATCCTGTATCCTTCCATTCCATATACATGCTTGTATATACTTGCCATGAGTCCTAAATGAGAAGTAAAAAGGCTAAATATTTGCATTTGTGTTATATGTACTCCCTTTTCTTTCTGCTTAACTTAATTGGAGAAGTGATTTTTTTTTTGGCAGGGGGGAGCAGGGTATACTCTACTGGATGTGGAGACTGAGAGGGATTTGGTTTGGAGGTTTCTTTGTTTGGGTTTTTTATCAATTACAGTATTACTCTTTTCCTAATATTTCACAATATTGAATCTTGCAAATCTATTTAATGGCAAGAAATCTTAGGGAATTTTATGGTGAACTTTCAGAAGACATATTGCCATTGTTGGATGTAGGTTGTCCTTCCTCGTCCTTTTCAAAAAGAGGGTAGAAGGTGGTGTGTCATTGCCTCTATCAATTAGCAAATTAATAGCTTCTCATCAAGTGTTTTGAATGCAGTAGTTAATGTCACTTCATGTCATGTTTCAAAGCTTGGCAACCCTGGAGTTCAGAAATGTTTTGAAGCTTCCCAGGCTCACGGGTAAAGAGACATGGTGACAAGCTTGCCGTTGGTCCTCATCTGCGTGTGTGTTTAAGCCTTGCTCTGGACCTCCACCCTGCGTAAGCACAGCACACCCACAGTGAATTTTACAAGTGATTTGAGCTCCAGTATGCACACACCGTACACAGGCACATGTATGTATTTACCATGGGGAATCCCAAACAGAAGTGTGGTAGCCCCAGCCTTCCTGCTGTAAGCCCACACTGGGATCATCAGGGCCATGGGGCCACCGACAGCTATTGGCATTAGCCATGTGGCTCCCCTGCTTGCTGCTGGCTGCACAAGCTGGCTTGTCTTGCCCATGGAAAGCTTGGGATAGACCTTTGACAGCTCTAAAACAAAACATTATGTCCTCATCTGTGATCAGAGCAATTATTCTCAATTCAGTTTAAAGAGGGGACCTGGCTACAAGTAAAATACATGCTCAAAAAAGTGTGAAAGACATAAAGCTAAAGGCAGCTCAAAGGTTGGAGGCTCACTGCCAGGTAAGGCCAACTTACTGTACTAGGTAAGGTGCTGTTTGGCATTGCAGCTAAGCCCACCTCACGGCCAGCCATCCTGGAAGGACACAGACCTGCTGTCCTGCTCCTGCATGCTCCCATCATCTCCCTTTGCTCAGGTACTGAAGCTCATCCAACCCCTCAGAGGCCAGCTGAGGAGCTAAACCAGCAGAAAATTTGTGTGTGTAGGGTGCCTCCTCTGCTCCTTGGGTCAATCCACTGCAGGCTCCCTGGCAAGAGGCAAGAGAAGGTGTTAAGGAAAAGGAAGAGGGAAGGTGACAGAGCATGGGAATCCCTGTATCAGTAGCAATGGGGTATTATAATGTCAAACTGTACCACTGTAATGATCCTGAACTAAAGCAGTCGATGCCCATCAAGTGAAGCAGATGGTGTTATGTGATGAGGCATGGAGTTGTAAGGGGATGACCCTGTATTTAAGATGGACCCAGTTCTGTTCTTAACTCTATCACAGACTTGCTGAGAGTCCTTGAGCAAACAGTTTCCCACCTCATTGCCTGTTTTTCCATTTAAAGTGGCAATAATATTGCCTTCTCATCGACAGTTGTTATTCAGGTGCTTAGATGTCCTCTCGTAGGGAACGTTATGAAAGCAAAACCATAAAGTGCAGAACTCTAAATATGGAAAATTAGTAACCATAAAGTGCAGAACTCTAAATATGGAAAATTAGTAAAAGACATGCTAATTTTCTGTACTTCAGTGTTACTTGGACCTACAAGCTTAAAAAAAGGAGCTTCCTTTTAATTAAAGTTAAAGCTTCGTTACTTTTGAGTGGATGAGAGCTCAGTATGAAAATATCATTGCTATTCAGAACTACCAGAACCTATTGCAAGTCATCTGTGAATCATCTCTAATTAACAAGGTGCTCTATTACAGGGCTGTCTGAACAATGACAGGCTATTCTTTGCAACCCTCTAAGCTAAAGTCTATTAGCTTTTCATTATCTCAATTATTTTTAATATTCTGGAAAGGCTGTTTGTGGGTTTTGCCTGCCAAAGAACTCCAAAACGCAAAGTTGCCATTGGAAAGTAAGGGCGTGGAGTTTGCCTCCAAACTCCCCAAGAAGGATATGCTGATTCCCTGAAATATCTGGAAATCAGAGCTGACATGGAGTTTCTGTGCAGTCTGCTTGTATGAACTTTAGACCCACTGTTCATTTTCAGCCAAGATATCATCACAAAATGTGCTAAGTTTGAGAGGCAAGTAAAAGCAATGAAGAAGGCCAGTCATTTGTGTTTAAGTTGAGAGCAAAGATTTGCAACATGCCAATGGTGGAAGACATTCAATGTGGCTTCATGATCTTCCTAAAAGACAAGTTACTGAGTCTGATAATAGGTGAGGCAGAAAAGAAAAATAAGATGTATTTTCCACACCTAGAAATTGTAGATAGTAAATCTGAGCTGCTAATAGCAAGTTGTCTACATAGCCAGTGGATATTAGCTTCAGCAGCCAACTCTCTCAGAGCATTTGAAGAATTCAAACCCAGCTGGATATGAATTCAACAGTCAGCATTTAATATATATGAAAATAATGCATTGTGTGCCTGCTGATTCAGAGATAATTCAGTGGAAAGGATACTTATGGAAGTGTTTGTGAGGAATGCATTTCCCACTAAGCATAAAAGGTTAAGCAATGACCCTTTGGTCACTGAAGGCTTCGGGCAGCTGCAACCCCAGTGTGATCCATTTGGTTGCCGCCAGCATCAGATGTGTGTACATATCTTGCTCTTGTATTTTCCAACCTGTATTTGCTAAATCTCCATGCTATAGTTCACAAGTGTTTCTTCCTTTTTCCAGGGACATGTGAATTTTTTAGATACCTTTTCTTCCTTTTCCTTCCTTGTGTCTCTTAAAGGGATTCTTGTTTGCTGGTATCTTCCCATGGCTACAGAAGATAAGTCAGGCTGGGGAGGACAGTGAAGATGAGGCTGGTTTTGTTTTCACTGGAAAGGGGAGGCAGTCTGATTAGCAGACGTTATTAGCATTACTTTGATCAGATTTGAGAGACTAAGTACCAGTAGTTTTGAAAAGGTATTTTGGGTGATGAAGGTAATTAGAAAAATGCTAATGTGGTACTGTAATTCAAACCAAAACAAAATAAAAGGATGTTTACAAACAGGAAAACTGAAATAGGAGCATTCCATAAATTTCATATTCTCCTGTTAACCAGTTTGACACCTGTCACTTTGCTGATGGGAGGCCTGGTATGTGCTTAAGAACAGGAACAGAGAAACTATGAGTGACACAGTGGCTGTATCTGTTCTGTGCACACCAACAGTTGAAAAGGTAGGATGTTTGGGAAGGAGTTGCTGAAGGATGAAGAAATCACACAGTAATGCCCCTGTAGTATGAGAAGTGCCTAATATGCCATGTACATTATCTGAAAACATAATCACAGAGGAAATAAGAAAAGTCTAGAAAAGAGGAATGCAAATGTCTAGAGGCATGCCAGGATTTAGTTAAGAGATTGGCGTTATCCAACTTGAACAATAGCGTCTTCAAAATCACAACACAAAAAACAACTGTCTTACTGTATCATTGGTACAATCACACAACCGTAGGAAAATTCTAATTAAAGGACACTAAATTCAGATCTAATCCAAGGAAACACAGTGAGCTTGCTGTCAGAAGAGGTTAGCAGCAAGCCCCCATTCTGTTGAGAAATTACTGAGGGAAGGGTGATTTATTTCAAAACTGTTTTCAAATTGTACAACCAAAACAAAGGTAATCTCATATTATCCCTCAGCATATACATGAATGCACACAGGTTTCAAGAATACATGCCATCATATCCCGTGGCTGTTATGTAAGTGGCTAGGTGAATTGTGTTTTGTTGTCTTTATTTTTTTTTAAACATTAATTATTGGTCAATGAAAGATACTTCTTACTGAGTTGTAAGGAACTTTAATCTGAACAGTACACGAAATCCCATGTATCCTTGAAGACTACTTTAAATAATGCAGGTAGTGTTTCCACAATTTATTGCTTATCGTGCATGCATAAAGGTTAGCAACAGTAATTTCTGGTTCAGGGGCTAGTTGTTGGGTTTTTTTCCCCGTTTTGATACAGCAAAGTTGCATGGAGAAAGCAACGCTGCTATCGCTAGTAGTCATACTAGTGTATGTTTCAGTTCTGATGCTGGGGTACTTGGAGATGAGAAAGATTTGTGCTGCTTCACTTCTACAAGAATCAAGCAATCTGGTGAAAAGCACATATTCAAATGAAAGTAATAGATACAACTAGTTAAATGCCTTTTTAAAATAAATGGGCCTATATACTTTTAAGTGAGAAGTGCTGAAGTAATTTATAACTGAACTTTTTAACCTCAATTTTGATGACAGTTCTTTCAGAGAAAGAAGTGCAATGACTTCACTTTGAAATTTTGAATTTAAATGTGATTTAAACTTTTGAGGTTTGCATATATTAAAGCAATTCTCATTAAAATATAAATAATGACATTTTGTTATTTCATGATACTAGTCACAACACATGCACCGCTGCTGTAGACAAATGTGAGAATGTTTTTTTTTTGAACTTAACAATAACTGTGGGTCACAGTTGCTTCTTACTACTAAAAGTATCTTATCTTATACTATCCATTTTGGGGAGACCTAAGTCAAGAAGGTTGTTGAAAAACTGGAGAGGGCTCCCAAGATGGTCAGGTCCTAGAGCACATTATTTACAAGGAGAAGTTGAGGGAGTTGGGTTTGCATGCTAATTTAGTAAAGATGATGCTAAGGGGTGATGTAAGAGCAATCTACATCTATGTGAAGGATGGTCAGAAGATGAAGGTGCCAAACTCTTCTTGATAACTAACACCAGGCAAACCAGTTGTTGTGGTCAGGGGCTGCAAGTGCCAGCAAGGGAAGATCAGGTTGGAGATCAGAAAAAACTTCACCCGGAAGGTAGAGTAGCACTGGAGTGGGTCACCCAGCAAGACTGTGGAGTCTTCATCTGTGGATGTTCAAGACTTAGCTGGAAAAAGTCATAGCTGACCTGATCTAGTGCTGATGATTGCCCTGCTTTGAGCAAGAGACTGGGTTAGGGACCTGCAGAGGTCCCTTTTCATTCACATTTACATGCTTTCTATTATATTCTGCTATGATGAAATAATTCAAAATATTGCATGGTAGGAAAGAATGTGCAAGGCATTTAAGAAATGTTCCCAGAGTTTTTCTGAAACTTTTTTTGTCTGCCGAGTTGTGCATATTTTTTTGAAAGACTGAGTTTTAACCATTTCCAAATCAGAGTGCTCTACTGAGCCACAGGCTTTAAAAATTCAAAGTTTTAAAACTGATTTAAGAACTGTACAATTATCTAAGAAATATTAGATGGTGGTATTTATCCCGTGATCGCTTAGCTTTGTTCTTTTTCAAATAAAAATCCTCAAGAAGTATCCAAACGAAACTCAAATCAAGGTTAGAGTAAAATACAGATTATGCGTTAGTGGTTCAGAGGGGGAAATTTCTCACAGAGATGTTGACGTTGTCACCAAAACAAGCATTACTACATTCCAAGCTAATGGTATGCTTAAAAGAAATGCTTATGTATCACGGGAAGAAATGCACTGTTAGCACATGTGACCAAGGTGAATTTTGACCACTGATGATTCCAAGAGGCAGAAAAACATGAAAAAGCCCATTTAAAAAAAAAAAACCAACAACAATTTTTTAATGCTCCATAAAATTCAAGACCTGATAGAAGAATTCAGTGGTACAGAAAAGGTCAGAATACTCTGCTGATATGGTAATACGACTAATTACTTCAGTGCAGGATTATAAAGTGGGTTCTTGTCCTGAGGGAGCCATGAAGGAAGAAAAGGGAGATGGCTTATCTGCTGTAATGCTTGCTTTCTGAATTTATTAGTCCCCCATTTCTTCTTCTTTTTTTTTCTTTTTTTTCTTTTTTTTTCTTTTTTTTTTTTTTTCTTTTTTTAAATTGATTTCCTCCCTGTCCCTTGAAATCCTTCCCTTTCTAATCCACTCTCTGGAGGAGCCATGGCTAAATAAAATTGGTTTAATGCTGTATGGGTAGGGCGAGTGGCTCCACAGAACAAGAACCAGCATTATCAAACAACCTCATTTTTCTTAATGTGCTTTCCAAATTGGCAGCATAACAAACTTTTCTTTGTCCTCCACTACTTCTTATCTCCCATGTGTCTGAGAATGTAGGTTATTATTTGGAACTCTCTGATAAAGGGAATTGAGAGAGAGAAGCATGTGAAAGGTCTATAGACAAAAGGTTGATCAGTGCCAGATTTGCTTTTCTTCTGTCAATCCTTTTTCAAAAGTTGGTCTCATCCTCCTACCTCTTATTTTCTAACTACTGCTTGACATTTTGGCTGTTGAATGAGCATTAGAAAAAGCAGATGTGTGTTCACACTGTATACTTAGAGTAGCCTGAGAAATAAACATCCTTGGTCCCAAGTCAGGTCAGCGTATGAAGTAATTCATAGCAAGAAATGTTGCTTTAGAGTTGTAAAATTTGTAGGTCCAGCAGAACACCTCCCAGCCTGTCTGAAGCAAAGGAAGGAGCCTTAGGTCCAGTTACAAGCTAGATGTATGCCATTAACATAGCAAATAATTAACAACACTTTGGTTATAGTGGTATTTCTAGCTCCAAATATGCTAAAGATTTTGTCAAAATCGAAAAATGTTAAGACTGTCTTTTAAAATGATACTATTAAAAAAGTTACGTTTTGGGTGAGTTTAAATACTTTTTAGCCTTTATTGTGTATGGCGTACAATTTTCAGCCTTTGTTTCCCCTGCCCCCAACTGAATAATATAAATTTTGTGAAATGATAGGGCAGACAACATACGCTGCCCAGAGGAGCGTCTTTGGCATCAGGAAGGCCTTGCTGCGAGAGGTCCTGAAGGAGTGATCTTGAGACTGTTCTGGCTTAATATTTTTAAAAATAGCATCAAAACCAAAGCTAAGAGAAAGAATGTGAAATTTGCTGATAGCATAAAATTAGGAAACACCAACAATACAGAGAACTGCATCATTGCATAGGAAAAGTGGTTGATGCTCATTTCTGTAGTATTAAAAGTAGAATGAAATCAGTAAATTGCTGGGTCAAATCAGGTACTGAAGGAAGGAATTTGTCTCACTCTAGCTGTCTAAAGTTAGGCATCTAATCAAAGATAATTGTCTAGGCTCCTTTTGCAGTCAATGTAAAGGCATTCCAGAAGATAAATAATCCCTCTTACCCTGTGCACCTCAGAGGATCCAAAGAGAGGATCTGAGAGCTTTCTGTCTCTCTCCACTGACTACACAACAGGTGTAGAATACCAGTTAGAGTATACCATTGAGGAAGACTGACTTTGTCTCCTGCTCAGTTACAGGGCAACAGTGAACCAAAAATCTGAAATAGTCATGGGAAAATTGAGGAAAACCCTGAAGTACTTCTTGTGATGAAGAACTTCTAATTAATGCTGCTACTGAGGCTCTGATAAAACCTCTTCTGTTCATGGCATCTACAAGGAAGATGAATATAGACATGAACAAGACTAGGACAGGGCTGTCTATTGGGACACAAGCATGGAGAGATGGTTGAGGGAGAGGAGGCTAAAAGAGCCCAGTCTCATTTAGCACAGCCAAATCAAGACCAGGAGGAGATATGATGACCCTTTAAAAAAACAAAATCTCCCTATAGGTAAGGAAAAGAAATACTTAAGTGAAAAAAAGGTGCTGGCATAGGAGCAAAGGATTTTGTGTTGGCTATGGTGCATCTAGGGTAGGCACTAGAGTGAATAGGAAGGTGAGTTTCTAGACAGCTTCCTGAGGGGACCAGCAAGTATTGGAAGCTTAACTAGCTGTATGATGACTTTGTGATGGCATTAAGTCAAATTTATAAGAGTTCAAGCAATTTGTATGTTGATTGGCTGCCTGTGGTTACATCCACATTGCATTTGATAGTGGTTCTCAAATTCACTGAGCAATGTGCATCAAACACATCCAAACTGTATAGCTCAGGTCATGCCGTTTGCATTCACACTGATGTCAGACCTGTAGCACCTAACCTGTACTCAGGTTCTGCATGTACTAGCATAAATGCTAGTTACGAACAGAGATTTGTAAGAGGTGCATGTTTGTGCGTGCAGTTATACAGATGTAACAGAGCATGGAATAGCCTGACAGGGAAAGTATTAGCAGTCACAGAAGATTAGATCAGACAAATGCCAGAAAATATTATTCAGAAGATCAATTAGTGTGGTGCCAGTTAACGCCGCTGTAACTTGCAGTCTTAGTTCTGCACCACACTCCCAGTGGTTGAGCTTCTGCACTGAAGGGCAACCCAGTCAATTCCAGTGGGGTTCTTGGCTTTCCCAGTGGGTGGACTTGGCACCTCTGAGTCAATTAAATAGCAGTGTAGCCTCCTGAATTTCTGCAGCACAGCTATATGTTACTCTCTCTCACCCTTTGGGTTCTTCTTCCTTTTAAACAAGCTGAGAACCCTTTATAGATTCAACTTTTTGGAAAGCATATAATGGCAATGCATGATTCCAGTTTTTGTATGTTTTTAGCCAATTAACTTCTGCTAGTTTTATAATAGAGAAAATACTTCAGGACATTTTAAAATGCATTTTCTATACCAGAGCTATTACCTTAACCTTCGCTATGATCTGAAGGGTAGTTTGACGTGGCCTACTTGGTGATTCCAGTTCTGCAGGGCCAGGCAGCAGCAGCATGCCACTTTCCTATTTGGGAAGTAGCAAAACCCATCCCTGCCAGTGGAGGAGGCAGAGCCACCTCACAAGCACATGTTCCTGGCCCCACCTCAGGAAAAAATCCTGAGTAGGCACAGATATTTGTATAGTGAATCAGATCAGGGAACTGAACTGGTTTAAAATTAACATTCCAGGGTGTTTTTTGGCCCAGTTTTAACTTGGACCAGTTCTCCAGTTTGGTTCATCCTGCGGCTGCGTGAATACTTGTGTCAACAGAGAGGAAGAAGGAAACCGTGGCCTGGAGATGGCAGAGTGAGGCCACAAGTGATGGCTTATGCCAGGACTAACGATGTCCCTCTTATGAGCCAAGATCTTTTTGTCTAAAATGCAACAAACCTCCATGCAGCCTCCAAACCCACCACTAGCCCTGTGAGAAGCAGGTGGCATTAGCTCCACTCCTCCTTCCTATGAAGAACTTGTTTCAGTTTCCTGTTTTCCAGCATCTTTTACAGCTGCACCCATCTTGCAAGTTACCCAAGGCCAGGGCAACCAGTTGTATTTTCTTCTTCAGTGAAATCTGATGTTTCTCATGTATTGCCATGGCTCCAGAAACCAAGACATTTTAAAGTGAGGTGTGCTAGGAGATGCCCAATAATACTGCAAAAATCAGTTATGCTGCTAAAAGGATTTCTTTCCGTACTTCTGTTACCAGGCTAAGTGTTGCTACATGACAGGTATAACCCCCTGAATGTCCTTTTCTGGTTCCTTCTCATTTGTATTTCTTCTTGTATGCTTTTGGACCTACTGAATTCCAAAGATGTGCCATAAAATAGTCCCTAAAAATCAAGTACCAGAAAACAATTCTTCTCCCTTCAAGCTCAAGTTTGGTTTTGGGTTTGGTTTTTTTTTTTAATTGTTATTTCAGTTTTCTTAGTTAAAAGGAATGAAGCTAAGAAGTGAGTCATCCCTTTGAAGAGAATATCTGAGGAACAGGAAGTGAGAGAGGAGATGAGGAGAGAACTCAGGAGTGAAGGAAGGGCGAAAAGAAGATAGTGTAAATGTTAAGAACATAGTCAAATCACAGTCATAAGTAAAGCAGTTTTCAGTCCCCAAGATGTACAGCAGCAAGGCTCTGCTGTGCCCTTTGAAATGCTCCTTGATGGCCTTGCTTGTGTGCATTTGCTAGGCAGCCCAACTAGAGCAAGCTGCCCTTGAAAAGCTCTTTCGAAAATGTAAAAGGTCTCTATTGTCTGTAATGGAGGGAGAGGGAACCTTGTTACAAGTTTGTGTAGTAATTGCATTATTTTTTTCTCGTATCTGAGGTATACATCTATTTCTCCTTTGGGAGTTGAAGCAAAAGAACAATCTCAGTCTTTGCCAGTTTCCTAATGGGTAGATGTTCTGTCCCACATCACTTTGCATGATAAGATTGTATATTGGACATCAAAGGAGGTATCAGAATACAAAACCAGATCCCACTAACGTATTAGGACAACACTGTCACATTTCAGTGAATATATAGTGTGTGAATCACACACTGTACACTGCATGCTTTATGAATTTGAGATGGCTGCTTTGTGACATTAACGTAAGTTTACTGTTCAGAGATAGGTGGTTCCCATAGGATTTTTCATTGGTTCAAACAAATGTTAGAGTCAAACATCAGATTGCCAGTGAAGTAAAGAATTTAAGATTTGTATTGTGTGTTAAAGCATGTTTCATTTTGTTTGTGTATCAATCACTGTATTTAGGTAGATAGTTTCACTTGGAAAGAGTTTTATAACATCTTGGCCACAAGTGTGCATTGTGCCCCATAGCATACTAAGGTGGACAGCAGAAGTTCTGCAGGATTTTAATCAATATATCCAAGTGTATGAATAAGCATTTGAACTTCTATTAAATAGTATGGCTTACTTTATGATAGAATTAATTGTACATTTTAATCTCCAGTTTATGAAAACCAGACAATTTGGCATTGCACGTATGGGAAATAGATTATTGTTTCGTATGTGTTTGTGTTATAGTCAGTGTTGCTTATTTCTGTCTATACCTCAAGTTGAATTATAGGGTTATTTCAGGATTTGAAAGGCATACTAAATTCACAGAAAGATGTCAAAGACTTTAACTGACTTAATATGGTGAGTTGGCATCTTTTTGTCCACCGGGTTGTCATTAATCAAACATTTGGATGTTGTATATTCTGCATGTGCTCTTTATAACTAATTTCACACGCTTGTTGGATGAGTAGGAGGACATATACAAGATGTTGAAATTTCTTCCAGATATTTGTTGAAGCATCAGGCAGGAAGACTAACCTCCAGCACGGGCAGGCTCAGTTATGCAGAAAGAGCATCATGTACTTCCTGCTGCCTGGTGGCTTAGGTGAGAGAAAGGACACTACAGTTAAAAGAAGGTGACACTTTATGTAGCTGAATTCAGATAAGGAAAAGGTCATCTAACATATTGAAAATATCCAAATTATAGTGGGCTCCAGCCTTGTAACAGCCATCAGTCCTAAATCAGAGACATTTGTATGGTTTGTCTTTCTCGCCTTTACCTAAGATGCTTTCACTGGACCACAGTGCCCGTCTCTGGACCCACATAGTCCTTGTGGTAAGTGGAGACCTGTTCTTCATCCCTGTGTCTTTGGGCAGTTATTGGATGGAGGCTGCTTTGTTTTGATCCCAAATGAGCTGCCTACGCATACGCCTCTACAGTTGAGCGCTGCTGTCAGGTTACACATGTGCAGCTCAGTTCATGTGGATGTTTTTACAGTAGCTCTAAAAACCAAGGTTCTATTGCTTCATGATGTCATGAATCTTAGAGTAGATGGTAACATAGTAATTTTGTAGTAGTATTCCCACATCCTTCTTAGTTTCTGGTGTTATGAAATCCTGATGCCAATTTCTTTAGCTTTACTATATGAAGTGGATGGAAGATGAGTTTAATACTGGTTGTAGTTCATTAGCATTAAACTGGGACCTTGGGCTATATTGTTCTAGGTGAATTAAGAAATCATTATGTGGTTTTGTAAATATCAGATGGAATCTGACTAACTTTTTTGAAGGTTAAAATGATTTTGCATGTTTTTTTTCAGTTTCACACTTCCTATGTAGCTGTATTAGAGACAGAAAGAGGGGGTGTATCACAGCACTTCAGACCTTTTTTTTTCTGTCTGTTTCTTCAGCTTCTATTTCAAAAATAGGCAGGGAGAGCTGTGCCTGTAATCTGGAGTTAAGTACTGTTATTACAGTAATTTAAAGCAGTCCTTCAAAATTTGTCCAAAAAGAAATACAAGTCCAACAAGAAGGAAGCCAATGCTAAAGATTTTAAGAGTGACTACTGATTTTTTTATTTATGAATCTCCCTTTTTTGGTGTCTTAACATGGGGTAGGTGTTCATACAACCTTAAGCCTGATTTTCAGTGAGTGTTAGGTGTGCAATGTATTTTGAAAATATCCCATGTCATTTGCCCTGCTAGTTGTAATGCCTACCAAGGTAAATTTGCATGTCCTATCAGTTTATTCTTTTTTGACATTACTCACAGTTAATCTGTTTCTGTAAACAAAACTAGCAAATATGTGCCAGGCTTCAACTGAAATTTTGGCTGTAAGCACATAGTAACGATTGCTGTGTTTACTCCGAAAGAGCTCTCATGCAGTGGCGGAGTGCTCCAGCCCCATTTTATAAAAGGAGTTTTGAAAGAGAGACGTGACTAAACTGCAGTGTGGATGCAAACCGTTAGGGTCCTGAGTTTACACACGCACGTGTCAAAATCAGGAACTTCGCTGGAGTCCACTCTGCCTCCTTTTTGGCTAAAAATACCTGGATTTTCTTTGCTGGGGACTTGAGGTGCCAGCAGGAAAGAATAAAATGATGCAATCCATGCCCCCATTCTAATAGAGGATCCAGGATGTGGCTGGGTTTTGTACATGCCCTGGAGCTAGACATAGCCAGAGAGTTGAAGGTTCTTCAATGTCATATGAAATAGTCTCAGATATAGAAGGAGGATATTAATTCAGGTCACTCAGCTCAATTAAATATGATGTTTTTTGTCTACCTAGTTTACTTTTGTACCTTGGCATGTAGTTTTATTAGCTAATCGAAGGGAAAAATTTTACCTAAAATTGATACTTTCCCAAATAGAAGTTTGCAAGCACCATTCTACACTCATCTCTCTCTCAGGATTTCAATAGCAAACAGTGGTCTGGCTTTTCTGCTTACTGTAGTGTCAGTTTGATCTGTTGATGATTATTAAAAGTAAAAACAGGGGTTTCAGTAAATGTTCCATGCACTATTTCTCCTGTTAGGTGTATGATATCTTTCAGAGCCTAGCAAGGTGAATTTGCCTATTAGCAAATTTCTAATGAATGCATTCCTTTTTAGTATTGTTCATGGCTAGTCTGAATACACAGTAAATATATGCTGTGCATAATGAAATTCTTCCATCCAATGTTGTATTGTTATAATGTTCCCTCAAAGTGGATATTCATAAATACTCATGTGATAAGACTGTTCATACTTCAGTGACCAAGTAGCATCCTTCTTTCTAGAAAACTTCTAGTCCATTCTAGGAGAACAGTATGATTTTCTGCTTATTATCCAAAGGCAAGAAAGCAGAACTGTATCTTCGGTAATCTCCTTCAACCATGTTGGAGTAGAAGCTTATACAATATAAAGGAAATTGGGGGTTTGGGTTCTTTGCCTTATACTCCTATCTAAGCCACCAAAATCCAGCAAGACCAGTATACAGTATCAGCCAGGAAAGTAAAACTCTGTGACAACACTAAAAAGAAAAAAAAGAAAATTGAAGCTGACACTCTTCCTGGCCTGTTTTCAACGCAGATTGCTAGACAACCTGATCTCCATACTAGAAGTAGTTCACAGCCGACTGACATGTATGTGGCCAGTGATGCTGTTGCATGTTCGTGTGAGTCTAAGTAGCAAAGCACATATGGGAGCAGTCAGTACAGCAGTTGTGATACTTGCCAGTGTGATGTTCAAGCACAAACACAAGATGCTTCTGTGAGAGTCAAAACGTCTGTCATCTGCTCAAAACTCAGTCAAATCTTGTTATCTTGTCCTGGAGCTATCATTTCTACAACAGTCCCAGTTGTCCATGCGCAAATAAGAACAAGCCATGTGAGCTCATAGTGCTCCCCGTTTGATACCTCTGACAGTAACACTACTCTATCATCATGTGATTAGTGGGTGTTTAGGAGGGATTGAGGAAGTAGGTTTTTAGGCAACTGCAGCAAGGAGGACCTTTTCTGCACCAGCATGACACATGCAGAGATGGTTCGCCCTCTCAGTGCCACTAAGTAAATCTTTTTCATCTCACCTGCTGAAGTTGTCTGGTAGAGAGAAAAGTACAGAAGACTTTCCATCTAAGCTATTTGCATCCCTGCAAAATATTGGTTTCAAATCTACCAAGAACTTATTTTGATGACGAGTTTTGAGAACATTTGAAGCTGTTAAATGGAATCCACTAATTGGAATATCACCATATTGAGCAAAACTGGTCTTTTCAAAGCAAGTCATTCTCTCCTGTGATTGCTGCACTTATACTAGTCACCTTTCTTATAACTGCCAATGTGTTGGATAATGATTTTAGCAATTACGGAATTACATATATGTGGGTATAAGAGGTACTCTGTCTTTGCCCAGACTCCTGAGGCCTTGAGTTAAAAGGTGCAAGATTAAACAGGTGTTGTAGACTTGTTGCCTTGCTCTTTGGAGTAGAGAAGACTGTGGCTGAGCAGTCTGCATCCTGCCAGTTCATTGGACACAGTCAGACAAGATGTATGACTTTGCTTTCTTCTTCCTTCCGAGCAGTGGTTTTAATTTGCAAAATGGCTGAAGGGGCTGCACCTCCACTGGAAATTTCTTGTAGTTCGTATATGGAAAAGGCTGAAAAATTCCTGAAGCTTGTGATGCACAGGTAGGAACAGGAGGAGGTGAGAGAAGGGAGAATAAGCACTCTTTCCTGCCTGTTCCCTTCCATCCCCATCCAGCCAACATTGTTCATCACTTATCACTGCTGGTGAGAAGAATGTCTGAGATGGCAAGTTGCTGCCTGTATTCCACAGTGCTGGCAGGGCAGTGTACCTTTTTTTGAGAGAGAAAACTCCAGCCAAGTAAGTGGCATGCTAAACTGGACAAGGTATTTAACTAGGTACGGCAGCTGGAAAGTCTGGGACCCACATTGGTACGCTGGTGTCATGGTTTAACCCCAGCCGGCAACTAAGCACCATGCAGCCGCTCGCTCACTCCCCCTGCAGTGGGGTGGGGGAGAGAATCGGAAAAAAAAACAAAACCAAAAACCCCTTGTGGGTTGACATAAAGACAGTTTAATCAGACAGAAAAGGAACGGAAAATACTACTACGACTACTAATAATATGAGAATATACAACTACTACTACTAAGAGAATATACAAAACAAGTGATGTGCAGTACAATTGCTCACCACCCACTGACTGATGCCCAGCCAATCCCTGAGCTGCCAACTGCTCCCAGTTTATATACCGGACATGATGCAGTATGGTATGGAATACCCCTTTGGCTCATTTGGCTCAGCTGTCCTGGCTGTGTCCCCTCCCAGTTTCTTGTGCACCCCCAGCCTCCGCTGCCAGGGCAGTATGAAAAGCAGAGAAGTCCTTGACTTAGCATAAACACTGCTTAGCAACAGCTAAAACATCAGTGCGTTATCAACTTTATTCTCATCCTAAATCCAAAACACAGCACTATACCAGCTACTAAGAAGAAAATTAAGTTTATTCCAGCTGAAACCAGGACAGCTGGTCTAATGAGATCAAAGCCTAGGCATTTCTTTGGGCAAAGCCCATCATATTTTTTTAAAGGAACATCAATAAGAAAAATAACCACCTCACTTGTTCATTGAGGAAACAAAAACCATATGGAAATTTGTCCAGCATTCAAGATCAGGAAACAGCAATCACTGAAAGAGTCATGTACCATCTAATCACCTGGGGGAAGGTGGTGTTCCTTATTCTGCATATTGGTGTCTCTTGGAAACATCTGCTCTTGCTCCTGATTTTCTTTAATGAGAGCATAAATGGTGCTGTGTAATTCACCTTTTCTGTAGCATTGTCTCTTGGGCGTCTGTCGTGGGAGTCTCATTTTCCCTTCCTCTGCATGCTATGTTCTACTAATCTTATTTGTTCTGTCTATGGTGTCTGTGCCTCTGATGCTTTCTGACTTCTCTCTGGATTTTTTTCTGGTTTCCTGATGAATTTACTGGGGAAGAATAAGTAATACTGATCGTATTTGCAAGGAAAGTACTATCAATTCATGTTTTTACTTTTACAGGGATCACTAAATTTGCTTAAGTAGGAGAGTCATTCTGGGTTTGCTCATAAATTGTTGATTCGCATAAAATATTAGAAGGTCCATTTTGGAAATAAAGCCTGATGTGCTGTGTAATATAGTAATACAAAATTTCTCTCAGTAATTTTATCATCCAGCCTGTGGTTTGTGGTAGATGTCTTGGACTTGTGTGTTCTTTCATGCAAACAATTAGCTCAAGTTATTTTGTTTCTTTAGAAATTGATGATTCATCCAGCATCGGCCACTGGCATCCTTCTCACTCGGGTTCTGTGCAGGCTGTTTCGCTGTCCCATGTGAATTTCCTAAGTCTGGGTCCTTCAGGCTGTTACTACTCTTGGGATGGTCCATCTGTACACATGAGGAAAGGACCTTGGGCTTTCATTGGGTATTAATTGGGAATTCTCCATTTATCTTTTAAAAATTGGAACCTGGGCTGTGTAATATCTAATTTCAAGTGGTTTCTGTTGGAGAGTTTGTCTTGAATCCTGCTTTGGGGCTTTTTTTTTTTTTTTTTTTTTTCTTTTAAGCCTTTTTCCAGTTGAAGTAAACTTTATTTTGCTATTAAGTTCACTGGGCAGAGGAGCAGGCATGGTCTTGTATTTATTTATTTTGTGTTACAGCAAATATGATTCTAGTTTTAAAAACTATATTTCAGAATACAGATCCAGAATACAGAGTATTACTGGTTGATGCCAATGCATCATATGCCCCCTTCACCAGTTTTGTTGTTTATTCTTGTCTTAAACAGAGACATTTGGTGGATTTTTTTTTTTCCATCGAGTTCCTCAGCAGTTAAAATCGCTCAGAGGGGAGCTGATAAATAATTTACAGCCATGAATTTCTAAGTGCAATGAATTTTGCAGGTTGTAGGTTGATCTGACAGTTGTGTGTTTATAAATATAACGATGAACGTTCCAATTCAATCTAATTTATGTTTTGGCTTACATGTTCTTATTAGAGTCATTGGGAAAAGTGGATATTGTCTGACTAGCTGAAAGGTTGAGTTAATGTTTTTGAAGCCTCTTCTCATTTGTTTTTCTGAAGCAAAGTTAAGTTCCATGTCTTGAAGCATACCATGTGAATGGAACTGTAGTAGAATTTGCTCTTCAGATATCTATCCCTATACTTTAGTTTTACATGCTTATGTATTTTGTTTTATTTTGCTATTTGCACTCTTTTTTATGTACATTTTTGGAACTCGGTTGCTTTTCCTTTTTACGGTTGGAAGATACACTCTGCAATATTTCTGTTGCTCAGCTGCCCAATAGGTGAGCAGCAACATCCTGGCACTGATGGCTGGTTGTCCTTCTGTATTTAATCCCTAATCACCTGGCTGAAAGGGGAGTAAGAAAGCAAGGAGATCATGCCTGCGTCTTGGCAGGGATGTAAGAGACTTACTCCCTAGCCTGGGCATGCTGTTCATGTTACAGTCTAACCTTTAGCATCAAAAGCTAGCTTTTGCTCTGATGTTCACAATAAATTGCCAATACATTGTACCTGATTTTTTTTTTTTCCAGTAAAGAACAAAATTCTGAACGCAGTAAGTGTACCTGATAGTTAGGCATTAAGTCATAGACTGTGTAATCTTCTTGGAAGTTTATTACAGAGTAGGTACATTTAATGGTGACTACGTGTTCTTCTATGTGAAAGCACTACGTGCATAACGGGATGAGAAGACTGTGGTAAATCTACTAGCATAAGTAGTAACAGGCACTCATATACTGCTTATGATTACACGGAGAGGAATATACACCCGCTGTGTATTCCAGGCTGGGAAATTACCACCTCTTCTGCATTAATAAAGACGTCAGTGCTCAGGTGGGATTTTGTTGCATCCGTGATGGGAAGGGTTCATTCAGGGAGCTACCCTGAACTTGCCTGATTGCTATTTAAAGCTCAAGTGGCTTACACAGGTAGGAATGTGTGTGGCTGCCAACAGCCTTTGTCAGCACGGGGCCTGGCCCCGCTCGTGTCAGGACAGCTCTTTGCCAGGCAGAAGGCAGGGCAGAGGAAGCAGCAGTAGCACCAGCTGCCTGGTGTAGCAGGGCAGGCAAGGGTGGGAAGGGAGGGAGGGAGGTCAGATAGTCCGGTGAGTGCAAATAATTTTGGCGTTGACAGTTATACCAACCAAATTGCTTTTTTACCTGTGTTTTGCTTGTGGGAAGCGTTTTTGTGTACCTATAGATACCTTTGTTTTTGCTGGGACAGTTGCCTCTGCTGCAGGAGCTTTAGCCAGGAACCAACAGAACTGTAGTGGCAAAGGGTTCCTAGGCTTGACCTGGGTTACACCAGGGCAGAACGTTGTAAGCAACCCCAGAAGATATACTTCTGTTGCAAACCAAGAGAATTAGAGAAGCGATCAGAAGGAGGTGCCGAGAAGAGAAAGGTACAAAGCAGACTGCCACTGTAGTTATCTTAGGCTGGGGGAGACAGCAGTGGTCCAGGCATAGACGAGTCAGAGGCTGTAGGAGATTATAGAGCCCAGCACTAATTGTAGCCTTTCCAATCTGACCTCCTTTTTAATGACACCATACATGCCAAAATAGTCTTTTTCTTTTTTCTCTTTTTTTTTAATGCTTTTCCAGGTACATATAGACTGTGGTGAGCTTTAGATAGAAGAGAGGCACAGAGAACCTGCAAACAAAGCAGGTAGTGACAGGCATGACCAGCCAACATAGTTCACGGCAGAGTCCAGACATGCAATTAAAGCAAAATGTGTCTCTCTTTTAGAGCAGATTGACTGGAGTGGTATTGTCATTTAACCTCCGAGAGACTTCTCAGGCTGTAGCAGTGTCAGCTCTCCCTGGGCTTATTTATCTGAGTCATTAATAAGTCATCAGAGTCATTCACTTTCCATATGAGGTTATGGGAGAAAGGCATGTCTGGGTGCTCCTTAGTAGTCAGAAAGGAAAGCCTGCCAAGGACAAGGAGCCCTGTGCAGCAGGCAGAGAAAGCTCTTTGGTCTCTGGATCACACTGAGGTTCAGTAGTTTTTGAAGAAAAGCTGAAAAATGTGATTATTTTGGGGGGGGGGGGGAGCACAGCTGTAAGTCTGCGTGCTTGCAGTATTGTGAGCAGCTCAAAATTACAGCCTGTAAATAGATGTACATATTTAACCTCTTAGAAGGGCTGTAGCACCCTGCTGTAGTACAGTAAGAATAGTAATACTTACCATCTAGATTGGGCTTTCTGTTTTCAGAGCTGTGCCAGCATTAGGTATTTTAATGTAAAGCTGGTGTGTAATCTGTGAACAGGATTTTAAGCTTTTCAATTTCAGGGGGGGCATGCTCCCCAGAATAAAAGGGGGTTCAGACCCTTCTCCGGCAGTGGGCTCATGGCATCTTTCAGCCTCCTCCCAGGAGAGGCTCTCATGCAGGAGCCGATTTCTTCTCGGATCTGACCACCGTAGCCCTCAGTAATTATAGCAGCGCTGAAATTCCGAGCTAAAAACAGAAGTGCAGCATGTGCCTATTCCCCATGTGATTCGGAAACCAGGAAATTGAAAGAGCCTGCCTGAGAGGAGGGAGAGTGCAAAGCAATAGACACATCTAATATTTATCTCAGACCTGCTACGCTGGGACGCAGGAGCTGTCATCTGCCGGAGCTGATTATACATGCAGCCAGAGCCCAGCCTGATTGGATGTAGTAGGACCTAAGGCGACGGGGAGAGGGAGCGGGGAGAGAGTTCGCCTTGCCGCACCGAAATGTAAACAGCGGGAAGCGAGCGGGAGTAGCACGCCTTTATGCTCCGGAGAGCAAGCCGCCGGCTGTGGGCTCCCATGGCTCCGGCGACGTCCCTCTCGCGGGTCTAGCTGTGCCCGGCTTGATGAACGGGAGCAGACACCTCGGAGGATCTCCTGCCCGTGGATAGAAATAGGGGCCATCGGGATGCGCTAGTTTTCTCCGGCGACGACGCAGCTCCTTCGTGCTCCACACCGCAGCCGGGACGGGGCGATGGACATGAACATGAAGAAGTTCACGGTGCGACGGTTCTTCTCAGTCTACCTCCGCAAGAAGTCTCGGTCAAAGAGCTCGAGCCTAAGTAGATTTGAGGTAAAATTCGCCTTAACTTTGTTAAATGCAGCAAATAGTGTGCTGGTATCGGAGATACAAGAGAATGCCTGCGCTTGCTGACACGATAAATATTTAAAGGTGATCTTTCCCAGGAGGTGGTGATGTTCGCGCCTGATGTTCTTTGTTTCAGTGTAATTCAGTGCTTTTTCTCGGTAGTATTCTATACATTGCATAATATATTTAGTGTGTTGCTAAGGCTCCTTTTATCAGCCTGGCAGGGGAGGAGGAAGCTGGTTCAGGACATCGTGAAGTTGTAGGAAATAATTATGGATCTACTTAAATTAGCACAAATGGCACCATACTTTGTAATAGCCTCATATTTTAGTTTTCCTCCCTTGCGCATGTACCATTCTTTTTCAGTGCCAGATTTCCAAATAATTAATCAATTTGCTAGTGCCTGTTATATATATGGTATGTTAGATAGGGATTTTCTTGCTTGTTTGTCCATAGGTTCTCATACTTGCACAGATTTTTGCATTTATCTTCTCTCCCATGCATCCTGTTTTTTTAGTTTTTTTTTTTTTAATTATTATTTTGTCATAAGGAGAAGTTGTTCTTAAGGAGCAGCGGGGGGGACAATGTCAAATTAAACCTACAAGGATTTAGCAGTGTCGGGAGATGAAGGCAGTTCAAGTCGGAGATAGGGGCAGATAGGAATGTGTGAATGGGTTAGAACTAGGATTTCTGCCTCCCTTCCTCGAACCATTGTTCTTTAGCCCTTTGGAGCTGTGAATAGTCGGCAGGATGTGAGATCAATTGAATAGATGTCAGTTATATTTACATTGCTCACTTTATCATTGCAGATGATCTGCAGCCTCTGCATTAAAATAGAGGTAGACGGGGCCTGATTCCCCTCTGCCTCACGTTTGTTTTGTGCTGGTGTACTTCAACTGACCTCCGAGGAGTTACTCTGGTTTGCACCATATTCCCAGGAGGAGGATTAGTCTCATGCTGTGTGAATACATTTTAAAATACTATTCCCTTAGTGTCCTATTTAAAGTACCAGGTAATTGTTTGAACATAAAGTTCTTCATGTGTCATTGCTTAAACAGGACATGCAGAAAAGAAGAGGTTTTGGCTGGTGTGTTTTGGTTTTTTTCTTTGTTAACTCTTTAAAATCAACTTTCATAAAAAATGGTCGTGTAAGGTACCTAATTTTATTTCACTCATCGAATGGTCATGCTGTGCATTTAATACACGCTAATAAATGAAAGTTGTTAGAGCTCCCTCCTTGCACCAGCCCTGTCCCTCTAGGACTGACGGGAGAGGGGGGGAACCCTTCCTTTCCCCGTTGTGAACCCAGAATTGCAAAGGCTAAGCTGAAATAGATGTTCCTTGTAACACACTGTAAATTCACTAAGCTCATGCTCCGCCAGAGCCAAGAGAAAGCAGACCTGGAGTTATGTGAAGGAGTTCCGAGAGGGACGAGTGTCTTCACAGGCTGCCGCTGTCAGGGTGGGATGCTGGGAGGGGAGGGGGGATTGAGACAGCAGAGCCCCACCAGAGCTCCTTAACTAGTCATTTGACAGTGCATAGTTTGGGAGAAAGATTCCACCACACTAATTATTTAACTTACTGGGTAATCTAGCGTGAGTGACCAGTACGACTCAGCATTTGTAACAGGCTAGAGCCTCGCTTCATTTAAAAAAAGTCTCTTTACAGTCCCCTTGATCATCAGTATTATATAAGATTTACTGGACTTTTTCAATATCTATGAAATATTTTCCCCTGTGTGAGTTGTCTTGTAATGATTTTTTTTTCTGATTTTAAATAGTTTGCTTCATGAAGCAGCCTGATACGTACCCTATTGCATGTGTAAGTTCAGAGCATTTGTCCACTTCCCTCCTTTCTCCCTTGATTTGGCAGTAATGACCAACTTCATGCAAAGTAAGTCAGTATTATAACGCAACAGAGAACAGGGGTTGTTCCAACCAGGAAGAAAAAATGATTCATAAAATCTGTTCTGCTATTTAAGTGTGAAAATCATCAGAGATGCTCCTGCTTAGAGGGGAAAAACCAAACATGAACATCAAGCCCCCTCTGTGGTTTCCACCCCTGAGTACTTCTGTGTATAAATTTGTAATTGCAGGCTAATGAGTGCTTGTCAGCCAAACAGAAAGTGCAAAGAAGCATGTTGGTAGTTGGATTTTTAGAAGTCAGACTATTCTTCATCCTAATAGGTGGATATTTTTAAAGAGGCAGTTAAAAGGCACAGGTTATTACATCATGGAATGAGTAAAAGTAAAATAAAGGGAAGAAATTTGGAGAAAAGATGTGTAGCACTGCTTTGCTTAGTGTGCGTTAGCTAATGTACCTGGCAGAAGTTATGTGTTGCTAGATGTCATTTGAAATTTGGAAGGGGACTGTTGTTCCTAGGTTGTGTGTGGTTTTTGTTGCAGTGTTCTTTTGGCCAGGCGGGAAAGGGGGTTGAAGAGTTTAAGATAGATACTCCTGGATTCAAGCATTTGATATCTTTAAAATACCACTATTAGAATAGGTTCAAAATAACGTAATATTAGTTATTAATATCATATGATGAAAAACTAATTAGTTATTAATATCATATAATTAATTACTTTTTCTACTGTGGTATTCTGCTATGCTTTAAATTCACTTGCAGTGAGCTTCATAACTTACAGAGCAGGGATACAGACGCAGAAAATGACTTAGCAAATCACAGCTTGTAACTTGACCTTTACTTAATCGTTTCATATGCCAATATCATTGCTGTATCTGAGACAAGAAGATCATTGCCTTATGTAGGTAGCTGGGTTTTACACTTTGTCCTGCTAAAGGAGGCAGAGCACACTCTGATAAATGAGATATTACAGGGGTTTTCTTTCGTCTTGCCTAAAATGTGTGCCCTCTTTATTATTCTGGGAAAACCTGGCTGAAAGTTGAACTTATTTGGCTACACTTTCGGGTTTTCAGTTTATATTATTTTTCAGTATGGCCTGCATTGCCCTTCATTTATAAGGTATCTAGTGATATAATTTTATTAAATGTGCAGAGCCAAGTTTTGCCCTTCTGCATGCACATAGAGTTCTTACTGAAGTCAGCTGAAAATCCAGCAAAGTCAATGGGAACTGCATGTGTGCATCCGAGAGAAGGGCTTTGTTTATGGTTCTTGCTGAGTGTTGATGAACATGAATGTGAAACCATCAGGAGAAAGTACGCACAGTGCGGATCTGCTAAAGACTTTGAGCCCCAGTGGAATGCATCTTATGGCAGTGAGCAAGATCCCTTGATTTATAAATCAGAAGTTAAATATGCCATTTGAATAAGCTAGGGAAGACCTAAGCATGCAGAGAATTTGATTATAATTTATTCCAGTGACGCAGAAGCCTTTCTTGGTTTTTTTGAGAAAATGACCAATTAAAACATTGCCCTTGATTCTTTTGGGAGATGTTTCCGACTTTTGCATTCCTGATGTATTTTTAATTCGTTATTCTTATTTTTTAATTTGTTATTCTTATTCTTTAATTCTTTTAATTCTTGTTTTGTCTTACCGGTAATGGTGAATCCAAATTCT